>NC_079483.1:6961154-7570026 GCF_026230105.1 Diorhabda sublineata
CGAAATAGAAAACTTTTTCAACCCCTATGAGGGTTGCTATTTAAATTTTTTTTAATTGGATACGGCTCAATTGTTTTTTTAAATGATTCCATTTCGATTGAGCGTCCAAAACTTGTTGATTTGTACCAACCGTCGCCAGCTCTTTTTGATCTGCAGGACGATCATTTTGGTTATGATGATGATGATGATGATGATGAAAACAATGAAAAAACTTATCAATTTCGATATAAATAATAGCTATAGACTAGAAAGTGTGGAAAATCTAGTATTTGGAAGTCAGTATCATAGATAAAAGAGAAACCTGGACACAAAAGACAGAGAAACAAATTGTTAAAAGAGGTTAGGATAGATGTGAGAACAGGGGGGGTGAAGGACTAGTAAAATTAAGCAAAAAACGGAAATTTATGGAAAAGCGAGAGTGAAAGATCTCCAAGCCAACGACCAGATTAATATCAGTAGAGGCATGGTTTGAAGTAATGAATAAGGTACTATCATAGTGGTCCTCGTGTTCCTCCAGACGTGAACTCTATAGAAAATCTACGAAGATTTGAACTCTATAGAAAATCTACGAAGATTTATTATTCTTTCAATTAACTCTCAATAAATGATCTGAAAAATATATTAAGAAGTATTTGGCAAGGTCATGGCGTCGGGTTATGGGATCAAAATTTTGGTAGACTGAAAGTAGTCGAAACGTCAATTTTTTTAATTATTTTCCAAAAATTATTAGGAAAAACTAATTTTATAATATTAGAGACCTAATATTTATGAATATTGACATTCAGCAGTGACGGATTTGAGAGCTGGGGACCCAAAATTGACCCGTTTCTAGAAACCGCGCGAAAATTTGAATAGCAGACACCATAGCTATCATTTCTGACTTGGAGGGAATTTTCAAAATGTGTCAGCCGATAAAAAGTTACTTTATTAAAAAATGTCTCCTGTTACTAAAAACTTTTCTGAAAATCCCACATTCGAATTATTGCGAGTTTTCACCAAGATGTCTTCAAATTTGAAGCTCAAACTGTATGGGCAATTGAAGCTGCAAATAAAATCAATGAATTGAAAGACAGTTCAACTCAGAAACAGACCAATCAATTCGTTTCCTTTAGGGAAAGGCTTAGAAAAGGTTTCTATTTGGGAAAACACTCAAAAATCTCTATATTTGACTGATTTTCTTTGGAGAGAATTTTCAAAATGTATAAGATAATGATACTTATATCAATGAAGAGTTTGTGGAAAAATGGCCACAGAATATCTGGAATAGTAGGCTTGATATTTTTTTTTCAACCTCCGTTCATATAAAACAATAATTTCATTACCAAAACATTCGACATAATCACCGAAGAGATTGAGACATTTGTCATATATATGGACAAGCTTTTCACTACCCTCTACCCTCTTCAAAGAAAGTTGAATGAATTCAAGTAGAGTACAAAACAGACCTTGAAACATCTGGAAATTCCTAAGACAAAGCAGTAATGGTGAATCTGCAGTTTTCTTTAACCATTCAATCAACTCGTTGTACCAGGTCATCTGAAACGACATATTCGCGGCATTGGCCTCCTCCACCATTAAACTTTCTACACCATCAATCATGAAGTTTTTTCCCCATACACACGACTCATTCTCCGATGGGTTTCTGCAGCGTGTAGAAAACGATTCACACTTCGCAATTCACATTCGGCGGGAGCATCAACAATGGCGGATATGTTTACGTGATTGTAGCACAACGCCGACTGACGCCTGAATGCCTACAGCGCATGCCCGCGTAGCGTATACACGGAGCGATCGGAGGCTGAAAAAAATTGATTGAATAGCTATCACTGCACCTAAATAAATCTAAATTCCGTTTGGAGTCAAAGAATAAATGGTCAAGTTAAACATCCACCCAAGTTGGGTAAAAATTTGGTAGGATAAAGAGGATTTTTTGAAGGAGTGGATCTGTTGGAGTGAATATAATTATTGTAATTTCACTTCTAGATGAATAAACTAAAAATTATTTCAGTAAAATTGCAATCTATTCAATATTTTACGTCATAGAAAAGATACAAACAAACCACATCTCTTATTTTGATTTCTACTTTGTGTTTTTTTCTAATAGTAATTGTAGGTAACTTAATAGAAAGAAAAAAAGTAGCGTAAGCTGCCGATTGTTCTGAAATGTGTCTATCAAGTCTTAAATCGAGCAAGAAAAGACGAATCGTCCATAAACTTTTTGTTATTTCACGTGGCCGCCCACGGCTTTATCTCTATTGTAATAAAATTTCATTGTGTGTGTGTTAACAAAATCGGTTCATAGTACAACCTGTCACTACCTATTTTTTAGAGACAGTTGAATGATCACAAAAAGGAAATTGATGGATTTTTGTATAAAACGCTTTCAGAATTCGAACAATTTCATACTGGATAAACTATCTAGTCAAAACTCTTGATTAATTACTTGTATTAATGATTGTATTCATTTTATAAATTTAACATCAAACACATTCAACAAAACTAAAAAACAAACAAGTCGTTTACAGAAAAGAAGACAGCTTCCAGTAAATATCGATTTGATATCAATTGGCAAATGATTGTGCATTTTTTTATCGTAAAATATCGAGCCTGATTCTCTGAACGTTGACCATGCAACGATCTGTCTGAAATTGTAAAAGCGTTTAAAGAACAAAACATATCGTAGATGCGACTCAATAAAGGCATAATAAACTGTTAAGGAGGTGGATTATTTCAGTTCTTTGGAAACTGATCTCAGCGCAAAACTTAATTATATACAAAAAAAAACGTATGGACAGAAGCTATAAGGGGAATACAGATCGTTCAGTACTGGACATATTGACGTCTTTTGACAGGTTTTGGGATGCTAATCTTCTAAATAAATCAACATCGTATGGCTCTTGGTCTTCACCTATCGACTGGATCAGTAACTTTCTCAAATACCCATCCATCCAGGTCACTATAGGTAGAAACTCTTCAGAAAGGTACTTCTCTGTCATCTACTCTGTACATCAACGATCTAGTCGATAGCACATTGGTGTCGTCGTCCAATAAACTCGGCTACCATCAATACCGATCTTGAAAACATTCTGGAGTGGAAGCGATCTGAATGGGAATACCCAGGCTGTAATTTTACAACGATAGCCAGTACTGCAGCTAAGGATTTGGTCTTCATAATCTCAAATTCGCTTTTTGGGTGTTGAAGCTGGGAGAAATATGTTCTGGCATCGTCGCGTAGTCGAATTACATAAAAACTTGGAGTCCTCTTTAAGACCAAAAAGCTATATACCAAGCAACAGCTTCTAGTCCTCATCAAGGTCCAGATTCGTCCATTTTTGCTCGTCCAGTTAGAGCTCGGTTCCCAATTTTACCTTGAGGATGCTCGACTCAATTGCCACTGGAACTTTTCGAGTAGTGCCCCTAAAATGGAGGTGTTTTTTCGAAAATGTTTTTCTATAAAATAGCTAATGAAATAAATGTTTGGTTTGATATCAACGACTCCGTTTTATTACATTACAGGTATTTACTTGTAATTAATATAGTTACTGATTCCTTAGCAGCAGCTGCGGATATAAATATTTTCGTGGAAGCGCCCTTTATAAACAAATCTAATTCTTCCGTAAAACATTTCCATACATCCATCGAAAAAACAGGCTACGAAAAAAAAAATTAGTAAAGCACGACTGGAATGCGGAGTACATAGTTGTGTTGGATAGCATATGTGTAAAATTAAACAGAAAAAAAAATGCAATAGATAAAAATAGAAGCAGTGATTGGCTCGACATGTGTAGTAAGTTTGTCATAATAGCTTTGATCCATAGACGTAGAACAAGAAAATGTATTAAAGATGGTTTCTAAACAAGCAATTATTTATTTATAAAACTCTCATCATAAAGACAAAACATCCATTTAATAGCATAAATTCTTGCACAATATTTTAGTTAGTAAATTAAAGGTAAAGGTAAAGGTAAATCTTTAGATCCATGTCCATCTAACTCTAATTGGAATGGAAGCTCATGCGCAAGCTGCGCGTTCGTGTGGGAATTTCACCTCACTAAACCACCCTCCTATTTATTCTCCACGGGAGTAGTATACAGCGGGATGACTCCAATCATCGGCGTACCTCCCAGTTTCCTTTATCCTCCTCTTCATATACATCCCTTCATCAATCATGAATTCCGTTACCTTTTTTCAGACTTTCTCGATGTTTACCATGCATCCTACGACCTCGAAGACTGGTGGTATATCTCCTTTGACCACCATTATCTTTCCACTCCACGGAACAGGACATGGACCGGGTCATCCCTTCGACCGCATATAGCGCATAGATCATCCGTTGTTTTCTAGATCTTTTTGTGAAGGTTCTTTCTCTTTCCATCCTGGAAGAAATTATGCAAACACCTGGACTTCCTCGACCGATGATACGGTCCTTTAGGTCGCAACGCAACCCTCTACGTTTGCAATACCCAGGTCCTCTTATATTAGACACCAATCTCCGAAGTTACCCAACTCTAACCTACCTGTTTTGCTACTTAATTTCGATCTGTTTGTACTGAAAGGTCCTAACTATAACTGACTCTTAACTGAGCTCACTAGAATCTATATCTGGCAACCACAAACGTTTTACTAGAGTCAATGATTTGTACACTACTCAACGACGATGTTACCGAAGAAGAAGCTGTGATCAGCGGCTGATTAGAGTCCGATAATCATGGACTAAAAGATAAAGAAGAATGTGTTTGAGAACCTTATAACTTATATCTGCGTGTTCAAGAAATTGTAGAGGATGGTGCAGATGGACAGTCTGCTTTTCATCATGTCACATAAACTACCAGCTTCTTTAAGAATGTTTGCAGATAGCCGTTGTTAAGATATAAAATGTGGAAGTGTACTTAGTTGAGAAACTATTACTTTAACATTTCTGAGGTTATGTCTTTGAGCAGCAAGGATAAAATCACGTGTCTAATTCATTCATTCATTTATAAATTTAAACGTGGTCGTACAGACACCGATGATGGTGGACGCTCTGGTCGTTTAATTGAGAGGTAGTTGTCACAGAAAACATAGAAAAAGTCTAAAAATTGATTATTTCTAATCAAAAATGAAAACTACCTGAGATAGCTAAGGCCGTGTTTGACCATGTTTAAACGTAATAAATCAATAGTTTTGCGTCAATATGTGACAGTAGATAAAATATGGATCAATGACTTCATTCCAGAATCAACGATCATCATCTGAGTGGACTGCATCCGGGGAACCACGTCCGAAGCTTCCAAAGGCACAACAATCAGCTAGGAAGGTTGTGGCTTCAGTATTTTGGAAATATGACAATGACAACGATGATTAAATTGAACAAATTGTTTCTTTATCCCCAGTGTAGTCCAGATCTGACCCCAAGTGACTACTGGTTATTCGCTGATCTCAAACAAGAAATTCAGCTCAAATGAAAAAGCAATTGTTGAAATTGAAGCTTATTTTGAGACAAAAGACAAATCCTTCTACAAGTACGACACCGAGAAGTTAGAGAAACGTTGGAATGATTGTATCGGTCTTGAGGGAGTTTGAATTGATGAATAAAATCGATTTTCTCGATCAATATAAAATATTACTTTGATCTTGAAATTGACACAAACGAAAGTAAAATCAACACTTGGCACACGCTTTGTACGAGTCCTTCAGCTACATTGACTTCTCAACTTTTTTAATGGTTATATTTCGTTTATTTTTTGTAAATAGTTATTTGTATGCCAAGGACTAAAAGTACTACTAGATATTGATGGAATATCTGTAGATGTGTTTGTGTCTTCGATAGAATTTATTAATTGATTCGTATAATATTCGTGGAATAACTCTTTCTGTTAGCAATTTCAATTTTGTTTGTTATTAAGTCATCTATATAAACTTTAAGGTTTAGGTTATGCAAAATCATCAAAGTGAAATTGTCAACTGTCAACTGTCAACATTGAAGTGGTTAGAGTCACTCCAGAGCGTCCCGAAAGTGTTTTGCAGCACGGAATTGTCACTTTCACTACACGGAACACTCAAAACGCAACTTTCGGTATGTAAATGAATACAGAACGAACAACTTTCAGATGGCGTCGTCTAAAAACGTTATTTTCGGAAGTAGGTGTTAAAACAAAAGCTTTTGTCTTTGTTAATTATCCTAGCTGCTAGCTTCTCTTGGGGGATTCTGAGTGTTAAATAATATGGCGCTACCCAATGCTAGTGAAACCTAGATTTAAAAAGAGCAGCTCTGGTTTATGTTTTCTTGTAAACCCGTTTCATTTTCAGTACAGTTCATTGACAATTGACAGCTTTTTTTTGCTTCGTTTAGAATCGAATTCACGCTTTGTCATTCATCGTTGACGCGAAGCAAAAAGTGAGGTAACAAAACAAACCGGTTATAATTATTCACATAACATTTATACATATGAAAAGTACATGATTCAGTTCACTGTACGTTTCTTTCCAATTTCACAGTCTAACTGAGTTTTTATGAGCGTTCTGCACAAGCTTGAGACTGTAATTTTTGTGAATTCAGATTGAAAGTGAGGTTATGTCTTTTCTTTTGCTGCGAGTTGGATTTACCGATGATTTTTTGTGATTATTGAGAAGATTTTTAGAATATTTCTCGTTTCTTTTATTCAATGAGCAATAATTTAGTTTATTTGTATGTAAAAATTGCTTTAGTTAATAACGTAAGCTAAAAGGACGATTTAAATATCTATTTCGGTTTTTTTTTATAAATTTTACGCTGTAATTGATTCCAATTGATCACATTGCCATTCTTCATAATACAATTTGCAAAATTCTTCATTAATATTGATTATTTCAAATTGAATTTTATATTTTTCTGGCATTCGGATCCCTCTGTTTAATTTAGTCGTACGTCTCTGAGTTTGTCATAATAGCTCCGGGTGTACCATACCTCATTAGCACCATCCATCATTAGTTTGGGGCACTCGTTTTTCTTTTTTACATTTTTATTTTTGAGTTCATTTGCATTTTGGTTGTTCGTGAATACATGGAGCGCTGATTTTATGGTAGACTTGAACAGAAAATAGACTTCTATCTGTCAGAAGACTAATTACTAATTACTAGTATGAGACCAAGTCGATACGGCGTAAAATACACGTCAAATACGTTTTAAAAATAATTCTACCACTCGAAAACAGCAATCCAACAAGTTTTGAATTGAAAATTGATCTTGAGGGTGTTGAATTGATTTTGAATGACAGTACAACCTTCAATTTATAATTTGGGTGGTTTAGGGCCATTTTCGACCCCCTATAACTTCGTAGTGGATTAAACTAGAAGTTTGTACTTTTAGTAAACAAGCAAACATTATATGGACACGATATATTTCAAATTTCATTCAATTTGAAACCTGTTATGACTAGTCGAAGTTCTTAATTTTGACGTTCACTATTTAATCGATCAAATCGCTTCTAGTACATTTAGAAGCTTCGGATTTTTAACACAACCAGTGTTAATAAATGTATAAATCAACGAAAAACTTAAAAAATCTTGCGATTTCAGTTCAATAGATGTAATAGACCGGTACGACTATAGGTATAGAAAAATCAATGGTGGATATCGGTACTGCAGTAATCACATCAAGTCAAATTTACGTGGCACTTTCGAGAGCTGCAATTCCGATCGGATTACATCTAATTAATATCCTCAATCTAGACTTGTCAAAAATTGTAACATCAAAGCTTCCGAGAACAAATCATAGAGACAGGGAGTGGAATTTAAGAAAATTCTTTGTTGGTATTTAAAAAGTAGAGGGTACTATGAAAAAAAGGACTGTTTTTGATGGCATACAATTTTATTTGCAAAACCATCTGGATTTGTAACTAGAGTTATGATTTATAGGGAATACCTGTTAATTCAAATATCCAAATTATATGTAGATTTTAGTCCAAATTTCTAAGAATAGTACTAAGAATTCTATGGTTTTTAACCAATGAATTATTCACCAGGATGCAGGTTTATCGTATGTCAAAAATAAATAAAGAATTACGCGGAAAAATTTATAAAAATCGTGCTTCCAAGTGCGTTTTCGAAAATTATATCGAATAAACCACGTATAGTAGGAAAATTTGAAAAAAATTACCTTTAGAAACTACATGTTGTATGTTTTGAATATAATAAACATTGAAAACTTTACTACGAAGCTAAGCAACAAGTTAAACACCACACAAGCTTACAAAAGATAATTAATTGGATCAAAAGTATGGAATGAGCTAAGGCTCGATACACTCGTAGTCTAGTATTTGCGAAA
Organism: Diorhabda sublineata; assembly: GCF_026230105.1. Lineage (NCBI taxonomy): Eukaryota > Metazoa > Arthropoda > Insecta > Coleoptera > Chrysomelidae > Diorhabda > Diorhabda sublineata. The sequence goes on from NC_079483.1 coordinate 6,969,439, forward strand.
GACAAGCGATGATTTCTCTGGCTGGATCACCAAAAAATACTAACTTTCTTTTGAGGCGTTGCTGCTTCAGGAAGTACTTGATGAGATTAGGTCCACCAGAAACGAAAATTGTTTTAAAATTTGTTATTGCACAAGCAAAATATTTAACTTCTTTGAAGCTAATACTTCAAAGTTACAGTCCAGTTGTATTCACTGCGTATACGTATTGAAGCTGCGTTTTGGTACAATGTCTTTTTCTTCAGTTTGTAGTATTTATTTATTTTCGACGATGTCCATCCGCCGTGTCATTTGAGCTCTATCTGCTTCAGTATCTGTTGGGGATAATCTTCTGAAGCAATTATCTGCCTATAGCTCAGGGTTCTCCAAATTTAGAAAAAAAACTCCGACTGATTCCTATAAATTTTTGCAAGAATACTATGGGGATAATTCTCTGTCTCGTGTGCGTATTTTTGAGTTGTGTAAGCGCTTTAGTGAAGGTCGAGAGATCATTGAAGATCACCAGGACCCAGGTCGCCTTCAACAGTGACCAAAATCAACCAACGTCGATAAAGAAATAAACTAAAGTCTGTGCGAAGCTGGTGTTAAAAAATCTGACTCCTGACCAAAAGTTCTTGCCTCAACGGGTCTGGTCAGATTTCTTTAAAAGGTTAAAACAAGATTTGCTTTGAAATGGACCAGATTTGAGTCGACGGAAGCGGTAAAGCAGAGCTCCTGGAGGCACTCACCAAAGAAGACTTCCAGCTCTGCTTCGACCAATGGAAAAAACGTATGGAAAGGTGTGTGGCGATGGGAAGGGGAGTATTCGAAAGTAGAATAAATAAATTTTTGCGGCGATTTACAACAAGTAATTTCAAAATATCGTAGAGAAGCTAAATAATAATTATTGACTTGAATTTTTTCATCAAATTCAAGAAATTTCGAGCTTCTTTTAGATAAATGTGTCCGATATAAATACTTTTGACTTTTTTCACTCAAATCCTACAGAAATCTGCTTCAAAAATGCCATTAGTTTTTGTGTAATTTCTAATATTAATATTTCTTTTGGGTACTTAGACAAAAATGATGAGGGTTTAATATCTTGAGATCTTTTTGAAAAATATGTAAAAAGACACATTTTTTACTAATTTTTATACTTTGTTCAATTGTCAAAATCAATTTCTAGAAATGCAGAGCTGCATTATCCAAATAATAATATATTTTATTTATAAATTATAACCAAATGGCATTTTAAAAATGCATTATTGATAGTAAAATAAAATCCGCAATTTTTTGGAACCCCGTACTATACCGACAGTAAATATTTATCGCACTAGTGTAATAAAAATCCACTTTTTCCAGTGAATAATCATTCGATAAAGTTGTATATATTGTATGAACGTAGAAAAATAATTATTGATGTTGTTAAATATTTTTTTATATTTAAAATTGGTATCGGATAACCCTGTACTTCAGGTAGAAAACTTGAATGAACGGCATAGTGCTTATTATGTTAAACTGAATCAAAAACAAATATTATTACAGACCTAACCTAAGACAACTAGTAACTCGTCTAAAGAATGATTATTTTTTATTTTAAATGGTGGATTCGGGCTACTAACGCCACGTAAATATTGAAACTGGCTCAAGATAATGTTTTCTATGTAAACAAGTTATACATAATTAGGCCAGAAGATTGTCTCAAAGATAAACTTGAAACTTCAGAGTTTACTACAACAACAACAACAACAAAATAATATAAATCTACTAAGTACTAGTTTTTTATATATAATTTTTGAAAATATTTCGTTTTTACTCACTAATAATCAATTATATCAGCGAAATAATCTTTAAATTTACTACTAAAAGTAGTATAAAAAAAATTCAACGCAATTAAAGAAAGTTCTGCAAATATTCGTGATTAAGTATGACCCTTCCTAAGGTACCTAACAAAACATCAATATCGCTTAAAATCACCTCATTTGGTGATAATCTGAATCAGTCGATAGTAGTTTAAGTGTAGTACATCAAAACGTACCTTCGACCTCACCAGTTTCCAAGTCAAAGAATATGTTTATCAAACTACTAAATTTAGCTCTATACCACCTGATGAATAAGGTAGAGGATCTGATCTGTCGGTATTTCTTGCATAAAATATTGTGCGCCCTTAGGGCCAAGTCATATCACCAGCCATATGGTGTTTGATTGGGAACGAATCTAAAAAGAAAGCAGATTCGTATTCTGTGCTATGCGGACGACTTGGTGCTGTACGAGGTGTTGATCTGATGGGTTAAAAAAACCTACCAAAAGATGCATATATACCAATCCAGGTTATTACAAGTGGAAACCAGAAGGCTTTCCACATTTTGAAAGTTAAAACTAAGGTACAACTGGATATAGTTCAGCGTTTCGCTTGTCTTAGTCCATCCATAAAATGTTTGGATATAGAATAATGGAGATATTTGGTACATGGATAGGTTAGATTAGTATTGGAATTCTTAATCTAAATTGGTTGTGGTTCCATTGAGGTTCATTGTGGTGAATGGGATTGATGACTTGGTCGAAGTATACTACTCCAAGCATCTACTCAGATCGTTATTAAATATTTCTACCTAATTTATCCAATCCAATGACCACTACAATGAATTGATAAATCATTTATTCAATAAACAACTAGCAAAGAAAATATGATCAGAAGATCTGTGACAATAAATTGGTTACTGCTTATATTTTGTTTGTTTAAACTTGGTATAACCATATAGGAAAAAATTGACCCAAATATTTCCATGATTAATGATGGAGACAACCCCATATAGAGGTCTTAGCGCAACCAATATAAAAGCTGAACTAGATTCTACTCTGAGTGAGTCTGGTCCTTCAATATCAACAGCAAAATATTGGGTAGCAGAGTTTAAACGAGATCTTCCGTTTTCGAACACCAGCATCGTTGTGGTCGACCAAATTAGGCGACGATTCCAGACATATAGAAGAAATTCCACTGGATGATCGTCAAAAAGTACAATGTGGGTGCCGCGTTTACTTACAACGGAACAAAAACAGTTGCGCGAAGATGTTTCCATCGAGTTTTGTAACCATGTCGAAACGTGGGTCCATTACTTCACACCTGAAACAAAAGAACTATCAAAACAATGGATTGAAAACGAAGAACCGGTTCCATCTGTAGGCAAAGAACGTTCCATCTGTAGGCGTCGGTTTTTTACGGATGCGATCATTTTCATGGACTATCTTCGAAAGGAAAAATTAACAAGACAATACACCAGGTCATACATCCGTTATTGCAATGGCTAAAATTAATGAATCGCTACTTTATACAACCTATTCGCCAGATTTAGCCCTCTCGGATTATTTTCTGTTCCCAGACTATAAAAAATGGCTCGGTAATCAAAGTTTTCCCAACAATGAATTGATGTGAAGATTTATTTGTTATCAGCTCGGTAAGTAGTTGATAAAAGTCACAAACTCAAAAATTACTTAATTCCCAGCCCCGTAGAAAAAATTTTTCAAAAGTCAAACATAAAATATCCCTCCCCCACTATGAACAATGTTTTTATTCCTTTCCCAAACAATCTCTCTCTTCTTTCTCTTCAGTGTTTTATGATTAAAATCTAGAGGATCTAGATCAGGCTATTTCTTTGCCTTATACAAAGTTTTATTAATATTTTCTTCGCTTTTTAAACTCAAAGACCATTTCCCGTCTTTCTACACTATATTACTTGAAAATTTAAGTTTAAATATACATTTTACGCAATATATAGAAACAGCCCTCGATAGGGGGTTAAAATAAGGTTCATTTTGTTAGAATATATACATTTTATGGTGCTAGTTATTGATACATTTAACACATATCACGAAGAAGAAAAAATATTTAAATTCTAAAAGTTTCTTAAATGGAATTTGGGAATTTGGAACGATCACTGTTCCCATCAATAAGGACGGACAGGTCTTCAAATTTTCAGTTCATAAAAGTATCTTAAATCGTTTTAAATACTATTTTCGAAAATAATTCACGACAAAAAAAAAGTATTAACACCTCGGTAGTGTCTAAAATTGTGAGATTTATTGCTAATTTTAAATTTCGAGAGGGCAATTATCTTTTATATAAATTATTTAAGCTTTTATCCAGTGACGTACTTGATAATACCCCTTCGTAAAAAAGATCTTTTGGGGTGGAATATCTTTAAGGACTCACTCTGGGTTGGTACTGTTAGATAGAAAATCGTTTACTATTCATGGGTACATGACATAAATTTTACAGGCTTTTAGACTTTTTTTACCATGAGGTGGGGTGGAAACTCATGCCTTTCACTAAACTACCCTTCTATTTATGCATTTAGACTGTTGTATCCGCACGTGTGGGACGATTTTTATGGGTGGGATCCACGGATTCGTTATTAATTAACTGCGAGAGATGTTGATGATTCAGCGGGAAAATTTGGATCAAAATTACTTGGAGTACTTGATCAGAGGTATACCACGACGTTGTCGTGATGTGATTAGAGCTCCAGGAGGTAACATCTACTACTAAATTAGTTTCAAAAGAATTATTTTGAATACGGAAAATCTGTCATCAATTTCAACAGCAAAATCACACGACTTATTGAGTGATGCAGTACCTCGTGGATCAGCGGGTATCCAGTACATTTTGCCGAGTTTTAGGCCCAATTATTTTCTCTTAGTTAGTACGTATGCGCTCCAGGTTAGTTTTCGATCTGTTTAATATTACAGTTGGACAGGCTTCTTTTCGTTGGGTCTAAGTAACATCAAAAGATTTATTTTTATTTATGTCGTTCAACAAATTTTTAACCACAAGGGAATGGCGTCCAAGTTTATTCACAATATATGAAGAAGTAGGAATATCAGCTGTGTACAGAAGATAGATGATGGTACCAAGTGCACTACCCTGTGGAACGCTTTACATAACTGGATGTAAAGTTGTAATGTAGTCTTGGATTTTGACTTGAAAGTATCCGTCTTGCAGGTAGAATTTTAGGAAAAGGTTTTGTCCAATTTTTTGTAGTAGTCCAACGTGCCACATCTTGTCGAATACCTGGGCGATACCCAAAATAAGCACACAAACAGTATTCTGTATCTTCAAAATATTGGTAAACTTTTTATGTGACTCGATGTACTTGTTCCATGGAGGAAAGTTGTTCTCTAGATCCAAATTCAAGATAGTTTCTTCAGGATTGAAGTTCTCTAAGGAATTGGGATGGAACACTTGCTCTAAGTGTTTAACAAACACTATCTCTGCTGCTTTTTGTCCATTGACCTTCAGGAGTTTGTTCAATGGGTTTTCCATGAATCATAATTAATTGCTTGTGTTGTGATTCCTGAAGTAGTTCCTCAATCCATTATTTTTATCATTGTTGAGTTCTAAAGGTGTTTCATAAAACTCTATCTTGTTAATGGAGGCGTGTGTTATTTACCAGATTTTCCTTGATATCCATTTATCCATTATCCGCCGATAGAGTTTTGTGTATGGTAATTTAATCTTTGATTGAGATTGAGCCAAAAGAGGCTGTCTGAATTGATTATATAAGATGTTCAACCATATTATTAATGTTTCCTTTCAGTTTTTCCGTCCAAATGACCACCCAATTGGTATATATATATTATCTTTATGGTATTTCTTTTACTACTACTTTTACTTAGTTCATCTTCAGTCTCTGAAGACGAAAACTTGGTTATAGAAACGCGCGTCAGACAGTGTAATTGCGAGTATTGGTGTAGTGGTGGTGTAAGCAGTGTGTTCATTTCGAATAAATAAAAAAATAAACGGAATGCTTTGGGGTTTGGAAACGTTTGTTCAATTTCTATAATTGATTTATCCTTTTTTCTTTCTGTCACTGGTGAATCGATGTGGTTCAAGTGTAAAATTGAGGTTGATTATGGAGGCACCGCGTAAAAAACTATAAAAATTAAGTGTGTGAAGAAAACGTTGTCTCAGTAGAAATCATATTGTAAACGAAATGAGCAATTTGTTTACAATATAGACCGAAAATAGATCCGCCCGATCGACAGAGACAGAACTATATCTTTTAACGTACACGTTGTACTGTTTTGTATTTTGTACCCTGCACAGCTTCATTCCAGACAATTTTAATTTGTCATGTTAAAGAAAACAAACAGACGATCTAAAATTACACATCACCATGGGAGTGTACGTTTCTTCATTTCTTATTATGAAAATTTTGAGGTTAGGCGAAAAAAACGACTGTGGTAGATTTTTTATGGACTTACAAGACTGACAACAGTGAAACACCGACATTCCGAAATTGTTTTCCTACAGAGTAATCTGAAAATATTTATACAAATAAAAACAGAATTAACTAAAATTTATTAATTTCTTAGAAATTTTGAGGTTAGGTGAAAAAAGAGAGTGTAGTAAAAATTCGTGAGCTTTCTAATGTAAATTGTGAGATATTGACATACAAATATCTCCAAAAGATTTATGCAGATAGTAAAAAGTTTGTTTATATTCATAAAAATTCTTTGAAATCATGTGGTTAGCCAAAAAAAGCGATTGTACTGGAATTTTTACACTTTTATGGGTTTTAAGACTCACACCAGCAAGATATTAATGTCTTAAGAAATTTTCCATTTATTCATTCGAATAAGAAACAATAATATTCATATTAAACAAAATTGTGTAAAATTTTGAGGTTAGTTGAAATGAACAGCTATAGCGGACATTTTCCGGATTAAGGAATGACAATAATGAGGTATAGACGTCCTAAAAGTGTTTCATACAGTGTCTCTCAAAAATATTCATATAAGTGAAGAAAAAACTGGTTAAATAAAAAAAAATTGAACGAAATTGTGTAAAATTTTGAGGTTAGTTGAAATGAACAGCTATAGTGGACATTTTCCGGATTAAGGAATGACAATAATGAGGTATAGACGTCCTAAGAGTGTTTCATACAGTGTCTCTCAAAAATATTCATATAAGTGAAGAAAAAAACTGTTTAAATAAAAAAAATTGAACGAAATTGTGTAAAATTTTGAGGTTAGTTGAAATGAACAGCTTTAGCGGACATTTTCCGGATTAAGGAAAGACAATAATGAGGTATAGACGTCCTAAAAGTGTTTCATACAGTGTCTGTCAAAAATATTCATATAAGTGAAGAAAAAACTGGTTAAATAAAAAAAAATTGAACGAAATTGTGTAAAATTTTGAGGTTAGTTGAAATGAACAGCTATAGCGGACATTTTCCGGATTAAGGAATGACAATAATGAGGTATAGACGTCCTAAAAGTGTGTCATACAGTGTCTCTCAAAAATATTCATATAAGTGAAGAAAAAACTGGTTAAATAAAAAAAAATTTGAACGAAATTGTGTAAAATTTTGAGGTTAGTTGAAATGAACAGCTATAGCGGACATTTTCCGGGTTAAGGAATGACAATAATGAGGTATAGAGGTCCTAAAACTGTTTCATACAGTGTCTCTCAAAAAAATTCATATAAGTGAGAAAAAAACTGTTTAAATAAAAAAAATTGAACGAATTGTGTAAAATTTTGAGGTTACTTGAAATGAACAGCTATAGCGGACATTTTCCGGGTTAAGGAACGACAATAATGAGGTATAGAGGTCCTAAAAGTGTTTCATACAGTGTCTCTCAAAAATATTCATATAAGTGAAGAAAAAAACTGTTTAAATAAAAAAAAATTGAACGAAATTGTGTAAAATTTTGAGGTTAGTTGAAATGAACAGCTATAGCGGACATTTTCCGGTTTAAAGAATGACAATAATGAGGTATAGACGTCCTAAAAGTGTTTCATACAGTGTCTCTCAAAAATATTCATATAAGTGAAGAAAAAACTGGTTAAATAAAAAAAAATTGAACGAAATTGTGTAAAATTTTGAGGTTAGTTGAAATGAACAGCTTTAGCGGACATTTTCCGGATTAAGGAATGACAATAATGAGGTATAGACGTCCTAAAAGTGTTTCATACAGTGTCTCTCAAAAATATTCATATAAGTGAAGAAAAAACTGGTTAAATAAAAAAAAATTGAACGAAATTGTGTAAAATTTTGAGGTTAGTTGAAATGAACAGCTATAGTGGACATTTTCCGGATTAAGGAATGACAATAATGAGGTATAGACGTCCTAAAAGTGTTTCATACAGTGTCTCTCAAAAATATTCATATAAGTGAAGAAAAAACTGGTTAAATAAAAAAAAATTGAACGAAATTGTGTAAAATTTTGAGGTTAGTTGAAATGAACAGCTATAGTGGACATTTTCCGGATTAAGGAATGACAATAATGAGGTATAGACGTCCTAAAAGTGTGTCATACAGTGTCTCTCAAAAATATTCATATAAGTGAAGAAAAAACTGGTTAAATAAAAAAAAATTTGAACGAAATTGTGTAAAATTTTGAGGTTAGTTGAAATGAACAGCTATAGCGGACATTTTCCGGGTTAAGGAATGACAATAATGAGGTATAGAGGTCCTAAAACTGTTTCATACAGTGTCTCTCAAAAATATTCATATAAGTGAGAAAAAAACTGTTTAAATAAAAAAAATTGAACGAATTGTGTAAAATTTTGAGGTTACTTGAAATGAACAGCTATAGCGGACATTTTCCGGGTTAAGGAACGACAATAATGAGGTATAGAGGTCCTAAAAGTGTTTCATACAGTGTCTCTCAAAAATATTCATATAAGTGAAGAAAAAAACTGTTTAAATAAAAAAAAATTGAACGAAATTGTGTAAAATTTTGAGGTTAGTTGAAATGAACAGCTATAGCGGACATTTTCCGGTTTAAAGAATGACAATAATGAGGTATAGACGTCCTAAAAGTGTTTCATACAGTGTCTCTCAAAAATATTCATATCAGTGAAGAAAAAACTGGTTAAATAAAAAAAATTGAACGAAATTGTGTAAAATTTTGAGGTTAGTTGAAATGAACAGCTATAGTGGACATTTTCCGGATTAAGGAATGACAATAATGAGGTATAGACGTCCTAAAAGTGTCTCATACAGTGTCTCTCAAAAATATTCATATAAGTGAAGAAAAAACTGGTTAAATAAAAAAAAATTTGAACGAAATTGTGTAAAATTTTGAGGTTAGTTGAAATGAACAGCTATAGTGGACATTTTCCAGATTAAGGAATGACAATAATGAGGTATAGACGTCCTAAAAGTGTTTCATACAGTGTCTCTCAAAAATATTCATATAAGTGAAGAAAAAAACTGTTTAAATAAAAAAAAATTGAACGAAATTGTGTAAAATTTTGAGGTTAGTTGAAATGAACAGCTATAGCGGACATTTTCCGGTTTAAGGAATGACAATAATGAGGTATAGACGTCCTAAAAGTGTTTCATACAGTGTCTCTCAAAAATATTCATATAAGTGAAGAAAAAACTAGTTAAATAAAAAAAATTGAACGAAATTGTGTAAAATTTTGAGGTTAGTTGAAATGAACAGCTATAGCGGACATTTTCCGGCTTAAGGAATGTCAATAATGAGGTATAGACGTCCTAAAAGTGTTTCATACAGTGTCTCTCAAAAATATTCATATAAGTGAAGAAAAAACTGGTTAAATAAAAAAAATTGAACGAAATTGTGTAAAATTTTGAGGTTAGTTGAAATGAACGGCTATAGCGGACATTTTTCGGATTAAGGAATGACAATAATGAGGTATAGACGTCCTAAAAGTGTTTCATACAGTGTCTCTCAAAAATATTCATATAAGTGAAGAAAAAATTGGTTAAATAAAAAAAAATTGAACGAAATTGTGTAAAATTTTGAGGTTAGTTGAAATGAACAGCTATAGCGGACATTTTCCGGTTTAAGGAATGACAATAATGAGGTATAGACGTCCTAAAAGTGTTTCATACAGTGTCTCTCAAAAATATTCATATAAGTGAAGAAAAAACTGGTTAAATAAAAAAAATTGAACGAAATTGTGTAAAATTTTGAGGTTAGTTGAAATGAACAGCTATAGTGGACATTTTCCGGATTAAGGAATGACAATAATGAGGTATAGACGTCCTAAAAGTGTCTCATACAGTGTCTCTCAAAAATATTCATATAAGTGAAGAAAAAACTGGTTAAATAAAAAAAATTGAACGAAATTGTGTAAAATTTTGAGGTTAGTTGAAATGAACAGCTATAGTGGACATTTTCCAGATTAAGGAATGACAATAATGAGGTATAGACGTCCTAAAAGTGTTTCATACAGTGTCTCTCAAAAATATTCATATAAGTGAAGAAAAAAACTGTTTAAATAAAAAAAAATTGAACGAAATTGTGTAAAATTTTGAGGTTAGTTGAAATGAACAGCTATAGCGGACATTTTCCGGTTTAAGGAATGACAATAATGAGGTATAGACGTCCTAAAAGTGTTTCATACAGTGTCTCTCAAAAATATTCATATAAGTGAAGAAAAAACTGGTTAAATAAAAAAAAATTGAACGAAATTGTGTAAAATTTTGAGGTTAGTTGAAATGAACAGCTATAGCGGACATTTTCCGGCTTAAGGAATGACAATAATGAGGTATAGACGTCCTAAAAGTGTTTCATACAGTGTCTCTCAAAAATATTCATATAAGTGAAGAAAAAACTGGTTAAATAAAAAAAATTGAACGAAATTGTGTAAAATTTTGAGGTTAGTTGAAATGAACGGCTATAGCGGACATTTTTCGGATTAAGGAATGACAATAATGAGGTATAGACGTCTTAAAAGTGTTTCATACAGTGTCTCTGAAAAATATTCATATAAGTGAAGAAAAAATTGGTTAAATAAAAAAAAATTGAACGAAATTGTGTAAAATTTTGAGGTTAGTTGAAATGAACAGCTATAGCGGACATTTTCCGGTTTAAGGAATGACAATAATGAGGTATAGACGTCCTAAAAGTGTTTCATACAGTGTCTCTCAAAAATATTCATATAAGTGAAGAAAAAACTGGTTAAATAAAAAAAATTGAACGAAATTGTGTAAAATTTTGAGGTTAGTTGAAATGAACAGCTATAGCGGACATTTTCCGGTTTAAGGAATGACAATAATGAGGTATAGACGTCCTAAAAGTGTTTCATACAGTGTCTCTCAAAAATATTCATATAAGTGAAGAAAAAACTGGTTAAATAAAAAAAATTGAACGAAATTGTGTAAAATTTTGAGGTTAGTTGAAATGAACAGCTATAGTGGACATTTTCCGGATTAAGGAATGACAATAATGAGGTATAGACGTCCTAAAAGTGTTTCATACAGTGTCTCTCAAAAATATTCATATAAGTGAAGAAAAAACTGGTTAAATAAAAAAAATTGAACGAAATTGTGTAAAATTTTGAGGTTAGTTGAAATGAACAGCTATAGTGGACATTTTCCGGATTAAGGAATGACAATAATGAGGTATAGACGTCCTAAAAGTGTCTCATACAGTGTCTCTCAAAAATATTCATATAAGTGAAGAAAAAACTGGTTAAATAAAAAAAATTGAACGAAATTGTGTAAAATTTTGAGGTTAGTTGAAATGAACAGCAATAGCGGACATTTTTCGGATTAAGGAATGACAATAATGAGGTATAGACGTCCTAAAAGTGTTTCATACAGTGTCTCTCAAAAATATTCATATAAGTGAAGAAAAAACTGGTTAAATAAAAAAAAATTGAACGAAATTGTGTAAAATTTTGAGGTTAGTTGAAATGAACAGCTATAGCGGACATTTTTCGGTTTAAGGAATGACAATAATGAGGTATAGACGTCCTAAAAGTGTTTCATACAGTGTCTCTCAAAAATATTCATATAAGTGAAGAAAAAACTGGTTAAATAAAAAAAATTGAACGAAATTGTGTAAAATTTTGAGGTTAGTTGAAATGAACAGCTATAGTGGACATTTTCCGGATTAAGGAATGACAATAATGAGGTATAGACGTCCTAAAAGTGTCTCATACAGTGTCTCTCAAAAATATTCATATAAGTGAAGAAAAAACTGGTTAAATAAAAAAAAATTTGAACGAAATTGTGTAAAATTTTGAGGTTAGTTGAAATGAACAGCTATAGTGGACATTTTCCGGATTAAGGAATGACAATAATGAGGTATAGACGTCCTAAAAGTGTTTCATACAGTGTCTCTCAAAAATATTCATATAAGTGAAGAAAAAACTGGTTAAATAAAAAAAATTGAACGAAATTGTGTAAAATTTTGAGGTTAGTTGAAATGAACAGCTATAGCGGGCATTTTCCGGCTTAAGGAATGACAATAATGAGGTATAGACGTCCTAAAAGTGTTTCATACAGTGTCTCTCAAAAATATTCATATAAGTGAAGAAAAAACTGGTTAAATAAAAAAAATTGAACGAAATTGTGTAAAATTTTGAGGTTAGTTGAAATGAACAGCTATAGCGGACATTTTTCGGATTAAGGAATGACAATAATGAGGTATAGACGTCCTAAAAGTGTTTCATACAGTGTCTCTCAAAAATATTCATATAAGTGAAGAAAAAACTGGTTAAATAAAAAAAAATTGAACGAAATTGTGTAAAATTTTGAGGTTAGTTGAAATGAACAGCTATAGCGGACATTTTCCGGGTTAAGGAATGACAATAATGAGGTATAGAGGTCCTAAAAGTGTTTCATACAGTGTCTCTCAAAAATATTCATATAAGTGAAGAAAAAAACTGTTTAAATAAAAAAAATTGAACGAAATTGTGTAAAATTTTGAGGTTAGTTGAAATGAACAGCTATAGCGGACATTTTCCGGGTTAAGGAACGACAATAATGAGGTATAGAGGTCCTAAAAGTGTTTCATACAGTGTCTCTCAAAAATATTCATATAAGTGAAGAAAAAACTGGTTAAATAAAAAAAAATTTGAACGAAATTGTGTAAAATTTTGAGGTTAGTTGAAATGAACAGCTATAGTGGACATTTTCCGGATTAAGGAATGACAATAATGAGGTATAGAGGTCCTAAAAGTGTTTCATACAGTGTCTCTCAAAAATATTCATATAAGTGAGAAAAAAACTGTTTAAATAAAAAAAATTGAACGAATTGTGTAAAATTTTGAGGTTAGTTGAAATGAACAGCTATAGCGGACATTTTCCGGGTTAAGGAACGACAATAATGAGGTATAGAGGTCCTAAAAGTGTTTCATACAGTGTCTCTCAAAAATATTCATATAAGTGAAGAAAAAAACTGTTTAAATAAAAAAAATTGAACGAATTTGTGTGAAATTTTGAGATTAGTTGAAATGAGCAGCTATAATGGAAATTTTCTGGGTTCGGGACTGTTGAAAGTGAGATATTGATGTACTAAAAAAGTTTTCATACAGTGTATCCAAAAAACATATATATATTAGTAAAGAAAAGTTTGTCTAAATAAAAAAAATTTGAGGTTCGATAATAAAAGGGAGTCGTGGGTTCAGAACTGACAAAAATGTCCTTAAAAAATTGCATTACGTTTCAATTATTTCACGAAAACTCTATAAAAATTCATACTAAGATATATGATTTCAATTTTTTATTGAATAGTTCGTTTTTGTTTGAAAATATAAATTGTAGTTAGTTAGTGACTTTTCGTTTTTTTTTTTAGTAGGTTCAATTTTGTTTTTATCTAGTTGAATATCCTTGTTCAAGAAAATTCAACAGATGTTTATATATTGTAGAAAAATAATTATCTAAACAATTTCTGTAGAACATTTAGTTTTTTTCAATTGACTTTTGACCACAACACCCCATCCATGTATTCCATACGTTAGTCGCGATTCAATAAGTACATTTTACAATATTTATATTTAGGATTTTGTTATATATTTTTTTCCATGGACATTCTTTTTCCTTTTCGCTCCTTTTTTCCTAAATAAGGATCTTTTCACTCAAATATTTTTGCTCTGACCACACGTTCCATCTCAACCTAACACAGAACATAGAACATAGACAGCATAGAAGTATAATTAAAAAATCTACAAGTATTAATGTTTTTATTTTCGAAATTGTTTAGTTTAACGCCGAAAAAATTGAAAAAAAAACAAGCATTCATCAAAGTTTAAAGACAAATTTAAACTCAAAGTTGTTTTAAATTACTATGTAGAAACAAGTAGATTTAAATTACCATTTTGACGAATGCAGCAAACCATAAAATGATCCACCCCACTATAAATAACCGGCTTCTTTTTTTTCCTTTATCCAAAAGATAATGTATTCCTAATGTTTCAATTTGCTGGAATTCCAGCGTAAATTCTTGCGTGTTAATGATGGCTTTCCTTCACATGAAAATAACGAACGACTGTTTTGTTGCCCTATGCCCTTACAAATTGCTTCCCACTTCTATTTTAGTACGTCTAATTTTATCCCGTTTGTCGAGTTTTAATACTCTTAAATATAATTTCAAAATTTGGTACATGTTAGTTTTATTAAAATTGTTAAAATTATTGAAAAATTATCAATTTTCAGTTGAAAGGTCGAGATCAAAGAAGCAAGTATCCTCTGAAAGACTGAACTTTTAATCCCTAAGACACAAAACAGATGAATTGTATGCCATGACTGAACATGGTTAAATGATAATGAGCTTGTTAAAAACTGTACCAAAGTAGCCAGATTCAATAGAACTAATTTATCCCATGGATGTACTAAGATCATGTCCACAAATAAACTTTTGCGAAATAACACAGTTCAATGGTTTAGTATCTGACCTTACTAGAGTCCTTACCTCTAAAAATCAAATCTCAATATTGATTATTCCAGTGATTTTTATGATCAATAATGTCTTCAATCAATTTTTGATTCTTTTTGAATGGTCAACAACCAGAATAATTAAAACTGGTTCTAGTATTATAGACTATGTCGCATGATTCACAATCCACCAACTGTACTGCCTCTAATTATGAAAAATGCTTCAAGCAAACTATGATTTATCTTTTCGAAGGAATATTTTCAAAATTTGAAGCATCGTTGTCAAACAACTGACAGGAACAAGCTGTTTGGTGATGTGGAATTTACTAGATTTATAAAAACACCAACTAGTCTACTATCTACGGTTTTTTTGTCCCTAAAGTGTATTAAGAATAAGCAAAATAATCCCTGGTCCACTAAATGTTTACCTATATCTGCAAATAACATCCAATTTTTATCTCACTGGAGGAAATTATCTGATAGTGTCTTCCTCAAAAATTATACAGGAAAATTTAACGTAAAAGCTGCCAAAGATATTAATTATAATAAGAAACATGGTCCGTCGAGCATGATCTCCATTTTATCTGATAATAACTTTATGAATGTATCCAAAAATTTATCAAACTTCTTTCATATCTTTCTGATGTTAATGCTAACTTACACAGTTTCTTTTTTATACCTGTAGTTTTAGCAGGGTTTCGCGATACAATTAATTACATTCTAAAAAATAAAGTTCCTCCTGTTTTGCGTCTAGATCGGTTTCAAAGAACTGAACTTCCCACCTCTTTAACTTAATTTAAACGACATTCAGAATTAGTTAACGGCTCAACACTTTACAATGCCAAAAAATGCACAATCATTTACCAATTCATGCTGGAAAGTGATTTCTACACTGTAAACGACTTTTATGGAAAAAACTTTTACCATGTCTTAAGGGTGATATATAGGAAAGGGGTAGATTAAGGAAATTTTGTTAAAAGATAGAAAAATTCTGATTCTACCCTCTCCAATTTCAGAAAAATCGATGCACGGATATCCACTTAGGAATGCGGAGCACGACTTTCACCTACCAACTCCACGATCGGAATTAGTTAACGGCTCAATACTTTACAATGCCCTAAAATGCACAATCACTTGCCAATTGATACTGAAAAGTGATTTCTACTCTGTAAACGATTTTACCATGTCTTAAGGGTGATGTATCGGAAAGGGAATTGAGGAAATTTTGTTAAAGAAAAGGCCCATCTTAATTTTATACACTATGTGAATAAAATGAGAAATGTGTTGTTAATTGAGGGTAAAGTCGTAAAGATTGTTGAATGTGGTAATGATTCATTCATTCCGGAAGTAACAGACAAACGTCGAGGAAAACCAACTGGACGTCCTATTGACAACCAAACTATCATTTGTTAAGTATTTACTTTACAACCAGATGACTCTAATCTAATCAGAAATAATTGGCACAGTCGACACCTACTTATAGTAGTTCACAAAATGTTAGTTTTAGAAAATTTATTTTGCTTCAACATTTTCATAGTTATGACTGTTTAAAACAAATTCCTATAATTCATATTCTATCCTTTATGTTGAAATATAAATTGATAACAAAAATTTAAATCGCTGGTTTCTACAACAAACATTTCAAATTGTTTACCACCCAATTTATTAAGATTGAGGGTTGTTATCAAAGTGCCTCCTTAAGGGTAAAATGAATATTAGTCCAGGAGGAATCAGCGCCCGAGCACCACATCAATTTTTTATGGGATCTTCTTCATACGTACTGATGACATGAATGCATGTCACCATGGGACTAGGATTGTACAGCATTTGCAAAAAGATTCCGTCCGCTGAATGCTATCAATAATTTGTTGTTTATAATGTTATCAAAGATGGAATAAAGCACTTTGTACACACAATTACACTGTCTGACGCGCGTTTCGACGAGACTGAAGACTGTTTACACCACCACTACACCAACACTCACAATTACACTATCTGACGCGCGTTTCGACGAGACTGAAGACTGTTTACACCACCACTACACCAACACTCACAATTACACGCGTTTCGATAACAAATTTATCATCTTCAGAGACTGAAGGTAAACAGTTTACTTAGCGATGGTGTATGCAGTATGAATATTACCAACAATTCGAGATATTTCAGCTTTATAAAGCATTTTGGTTTTTTGTATGTCGAACGGTTATAAATCGAATATAAATGTCACATTGACAGCTAGAAAAAAGTGAAATACCATCATTTTACATCGTTTAATGTAGAACCAGATGATATTAAGAAATGATGCAGTTAAAGTAGACAAGTCGGTCATTAATAAATATCCATGAAAGATTTAATAGTAGTGCCGAAGTCGTTATTTTTGTTTTTATGAGCTGATGATGAATTAGGGTGCATTCTTTTTATGGTGGGTGTTCCTCAGGGTCGTTTCCTGTTTCTGTGACTGTGTGGTGCCAAGCTGTCTGCTTTATATTCCATTATATTCACTTGTTTCAGTATTTAATGATACCGACAGTGGTGTAGTTAAAACGATTCTCGCGCAAAAGTATTTTTTTTTTAATGCCAAAGGTCTAATTTACTAAAATTAAAAATTGAAAAAACTAATTCTTCCAACAACGAAAAGAATTAGATCAAATTACGTACATTAATTAATTATGAATCTGTTGAGTAATTAATATTTATTGAATCATCCGTAAATTACAACACGTTGTTTACTGTCAATTAAGTTGTAATGAGCTCAAAATAATTAGATGCGTTAATTGAAATCGATCAAACAACATTTAATATATTCATTGTTCGTTATTGATATTAATTAAGTGCATTGTACATAATTCAATATACGAGGGTTGTCTTTAAACTTTTCATAATCGAACAATCGGTGGAATTAACGATTTTTGATATTTGTAGACATTTACGTTTGTTATTGCGAAGCCGGTAACTATAAATTGATTTAATAAACTTAAAATATGGAGGATGAGATTAGGAAGATAATATCTTAACAACAAAATCTTCCGGGACTTTCCATGTACTCAAATTACGAGAAAAAAGTTGTACAAAAACGGAAATCATCCATGAAAGCTTACGCTGGATGATTTTTTATGATTTTAATGAAAGCTTCATTCAAAAACAATGGGTAGAATGATTTCTTACAACTTTTGGTGATGCAGCACAATTAGACAACATCCAGATCTACGAAAAAATTTATAAAACAATTTTGAGACCCATCTTGATATACGTCTGTGAAACGTGGATAACGACGAATAAAACTAAACAGAAATCGGAAATTTGCGAAAGAAAAACACTTTTTAGAAGAAAGTTTACACACTTTCCAATGAGTGATCAATCAGGGCGTTCATAGAAACAATTCTAGATCACTTAGAACGAATGTAAAAAGATAACCTTTTAAAACGAGTTGCATGGAAGATACCAGAAGGCAAGAGGTAAATAGATAGGCCAAAAAAACTGATCTGGAGGTAAAAAGCAAATAACTGAAAGAAGAGGAGAGAAATTACAAGGCCATGGACCTAAATGATCTGTATATTTATTCAAAGTTAAAATTGACGAAATAATAATTAGAAAATAATAATTAATTTGATTTGTGATACTCTCCAAGTAAGGTTTTATTGAGTTGACCAATTCTAGCTTTCGGATGTGATTCCGAACGACTGAAAAGTAAAATTCGGACTACAGAAAAGAAAAACCTGAAAATAGTAAACCTAGTGACAAAAAAATAAAATAAAAAACATTAGATTGTATAGAAGGAAGACAACGAAAATGGTGTAGACACTTACAATGGATAAATGGAAAACGATCTGCTGAAGGAATAATATGTAAAGCGAAAATTGGAAAAAACAAAAAGAGACGTAGACCAAGAACAACGTGGGATAAAGTTATAACAGAAATATTGAATGAACGAGGAATAAACTCGAAAGAAACGAAGGAGGAAAGTTGCTGAAACATAACCATCAACACCCTTCATCAATAATTGATGGTGAAGGGCTTCTAGACTTTCTATTGAAATATACAGCTTTAAATACACAGTCTTGAACCACCTTGACAAGTCTTGATGAATACAAGCTTTATATTCAACTTGATTTGTTACAGAACCATCATTGTTTGATTCTTATACGATAAATTTATCAATTTCGTTAATTCTACTGAACTTTGTTTCCTTTAACAAAGATCTATGGTATAAATTATGTCCACATAACCTAACCAAGGGTGTTAAATTAACTGACAACCCGTCGTTGTTTATTTTGGACCCTTTTTGACATCTAATTGATATTTTCCATTCTAAGTTTGTCTTTGATGAAATAAAAAATTATTTTTATGTTATTACTTATATTTGTAGTTGAAATTTAATAAATATAGGGTGTTTTTCAAGTAAATAAGATATACGTTTTCTATGGAATGAATTATTACCACCCGAGGGTGATAACTGAATTAAAATCATTCGTCAAGGACAATCGATATCTTTTTAGTAATTTTTCTTCAAAAAAAATGTCACAATTTGCTGTTTTTAATATTAGAAAGAGAAAATTAAAATTTTAATTATATACGATAAACATTATTATTATTATCAAACGAAACCATCTTTTATTAAATATGTTGTTTACTTTGTACGCCCCAGGTCGACAAAAAAAAATGTTTATTTATATTAGGTTAGAATATTTTAAACAAAATCCTCAACATGCGGCAATGGTTTTTAAGTTTTACGATACTACGAGTCGTTACGTCTGGTTTGGAATCTATAACATATGAAAACGTTTACGGGAAAAAAATCGGTGACGATACGAGGTCTGGTTATTAAATAACGAGACTGCGCGTCTCGAGGGCGCCATAGACGCGTTGGGTATCTAGATATCTTGTCTATGCACGTTCGAAAACACGTTTCCGTCACTATTATAGTATTTGAGCAAAGTATCAATCTCAAATTTATCGTTAAATTGAAAAAAACTCCGACTGAGTGCTATAAATTGTTGCAAGAGACCTATGGGGATAATTCTTTAACACGTGCGCGTGTTTTTGAGTTCATTGAAGATCACCAGGACCCAGGTCGCCTTCAACAGTGACCAAAATCAATCAAATAGTAAGTGCAGATCATCGAATGAGCTTCCGGATGTTAACCGACAAAGAAACACACAAAAGTCTGTACGAAGCTGGTACTAAAAAATCTGACTCTTGACTAAAAGCTCTTGCGTCAACAGGTCTGCTCAGATTTCTTTAAAAGGTTAGAACAAGATTTGCTTTGAAAGAGACCCGATTTGAGTCGATGGAAGCGGTAAAGCAGAGCTCCTGAAGACCGTCATCATAAAAGACTTCCAGCACTGCTTCGATCAATGGAAAAAACGTATGGAAAGGTATGTGGCGAGGGAAAAGGAGTATATTGAAGGGGAGCATTCGAATATAGAATAATTTTTATAATAAAACCTTTTTTCGTAACCAGTCTCGTAGATCCTCAAGAAAAGAACTAAATTCGCGATAAAATAATTTCGGTTTTATAGTATGAAATTAAACACAAAAAATAGTTTTTAATCAATTATATATTTTCCATTTTCCTCAATGATCTTTTGCCATTTTTCTTTCATCTTCATGATTCCGCGCTCATAAAATGTCATTAGCAAAAATAATTGAATGTCATCGTAATTTGTGAAAGTTTGACCATTCAAAGAAATCTGCAAGCTTTGTAATTAGATGGTGCCAGATCAGGGCTGTATGAGTGAAGTGGCATCACTTCCTAACCAAGCTCCAATAGTTTCCCACGAGTTGCCAAACATATGATGCCTTGAATTAGTATGTTGGAAAACTAAACCTAACCTATAACCAATTCTGGTCATTTTTCTTTGATGGCTTCATCCAGTTCCATCAATTTTTTACAGTTAACATCAGAATTGATAGTTTGGGTCCTTGGAAGCAGCTCAAATAACACAACACCTTTGAAATCTAGTCAAAATGGCAGCATGAGCTTTTTTTATTGTTTTGAGCTTTCGATCTGGTGTACGCTGGTTCATTCAAGCTTTTTAACCAGCCCAAGACAATTTAAATGTTTTTCAATTGTTGTGTGTGGTAAATCACTTTTCAGCCAAGCTCCAAAAGCTGCCAAAGATGTCTGAAGCCTCGAATTGTCATAATGGAACACTAAATCTTTCCGATTTGATAATTCTGAAGTTTTCCTTTGATTGCTTTATCCAGTTTCATTAATCTTTGACAATTAACATCAGAATTGATCGTTTGGTTCCTTGGTAGCAGCCCAAAAAACACTACACCTTCGTGCTCCCACAAAATTGACAGCATGAGCTTTTTTTGTTGTTTTTTATCATCCGTTGAAGAAGCGTGTCACCTCTGCTCAAAGTTTTCTAATTAAATGCCCCTTTGAATCATTGAAAAGGTGATAATTTCTGGAGGCTAAGCTCGAGCTAGTTGAAGACATAACAGTCCACCAAAAATTTCTATAAAAGCTTCCGAGTTTGACGAGTGTTTTCATTTGGAAACTGTACTCCCTTCATCAACGTTTCACAATATCCGTCTGAGTTTATTGTCGTTCTAGCCTGCAACTTTCCCTGTTCGCTGCGTTTTTCTCGACACTCTTTGTTAGAGGAAACCAAAGTAGCGCCACTGAAGAGATTGATCTTATTACCAATTCCTTCACAATCAAGGAATTATTCTTTGCGACCGTCAGTCATCTTCAAGAGGTTGGAGATAGCACACACCTTGTGATACCGTTAAAGTTCTTTCAATTGCTCCATGAGAAGCTTGAGGACAAGTTCGCTCACAGTTACTTTCCGATCATTTAGCAGAATCCGAATCCGAAGGCTTCTACTCTGTTCTTCATCGTGAGACCATCAACATAAGTACCATTTGTGAGACATGCACTCTTCGCCATTAACCTCGATTAGTCGTCGATGAATATCAACGTGGCGTGAGCGGTAATCAACAATATCACTTCTAGCGGCTGCAAAACGAACACTAAGCGATGCAGCAAATAGCGAGTGGGTTAGAAAAGGACGGAATAACACGGCACTGTTGTCAGATTTACCTTACAACTTTCCTTAGAGGCTATAGTTTTGTTTTTGGTACAACTCACGTACTTATTTCTTAAGAAATATTGGTATAATATACTATGTACCAGTTTTTCGAGATATTTGAAAAGTTTTTAACCTGACAACGTTCGATAACAGCCATTTTGTCTAATAGAACACTCTCATATCATATAATAAAGAAAATAAATATATTTGGTGGTAGTTTTTTAACTTAAATCAGTGAGAAAGTGGAAAAAATCTTCCAATATAACAACATCCACTTTACGCACCAGATTTAGAAGTTATTATTTTCTTAAAATAAAAAAAAAACGTTTTGACATAATTCCTAACCAAATGGATACCTTTCAAAAATATTTTTAATAGGGGATACGATTATTGTTAACCAATTGTAGAATCTCAAAGTATAGGTTAGGTTTTTAGTGGAATGAATCAGCGTATTTCTATACATCGCCTCGTATAATCATACGCGAAGCTGCTTCTCATCCATTTCGACATACTTTTAGAACAACATCGATTGTAATCGTCTCCAAATGAGGATTAATTCAAACAAGTACTTCATTCGATTTCACCAAATTAATCATTTTTAAATTGACCAGTGAATCGACTACCAAAATGATAATGAGCTTGATAGGAGATGAATAATCGTATGATTAACTGGATTTTAAAGAGTTTGACCTAAAACATTCCTCCAAATCTAATTGATAAACATTCTTTGTCCAAACTGCATCGTCCGCTAAATATCCATATCTAAACAATCGCGTTTTGTTTAGTTTCAGGTTTAAAACACAATAAATTCAAAAATATATTTAATTCTATTTTTTACTATTAAATCAAAGCTTAAACTATGGATTAAACTCTAATCGAAACCAATAATAAACAAAGTTGCTTTATTCTACAAGTGACATTTATT
This sequence comes from Diorhabda sublineata, assembly GCF_026230105.1. Lineage (NCBI taxonomy): Eukaryota > Metazoa > Arthropoda > Insecta > Coleoptera > Chrysomelidae > Diorhabda > Diorhabda sublineata. Next base: position 6,992,019 of record NC_079483.1, read on the forward strand.
TGTCAGTTGTCATTCTCTCGGAAATATAACCCAACTTTTCAGAAAGGAAAAAAATCCGCTTGTTTTGATTTTTAAAAATTTTTTATTTCATAAAAATTGTATAAACAAAAACAATCATGGATTTTTTGAAGTCATTATATCAAAACCAAAATCTTTCCCTTAAGGTTATATCGTAAAACTTTGAATGAATGAAAAAGATAGGTTAGAATTATCAGTTTCGTATTAGACTTAAGTACAAACTGTCAATAAAGTTTAAACTTAAGTTTAAATGCCATCCATAAAACCAGATATCTTTAGTTTAAACTGACTTTTGATATTTAAACTTTACTTGTGGATATAAATTAGAAAGATATTAAGTATCTGAATCATTCAAAGTCAACAAACGCCTGAGATGAGGGTTTTGCATCTTTCCAAAACTATTCAAAATAAATATTCCAAAATATTTTATAGCTTGTAAGATTAAATTCGAAGGAATGGGTATTCAAATCGACGATGACCTGGTTAGACACTCACCAGTTTGCAGATGATCAAAGAGGATGTACAATAAAGGGAAATGAAGAATAAAGGAACTGGCAAATGCTTTAAGAAGAATCAAATAAAACGTTTAATCAGTTCAGAAACCGTACAATGTTCGATCAAATTTTATACGAGCAGGAAATTTGAAATCTGAAAATCACGCAGACAAAATGAAGATGAAGATTAAGGAATATACGCTTCCAATATGCACATTGATCGAGTCGCAAATGCTGGTTCTGAAGTACAACAAGACACTTCTTGATGTAGCTGATGAGAGTACAGTAGGACAGCTCCGGTTTTCCTGTTCATGGTAACAATGAAATTGTCGACGAGTTAGACAAAGTTAAAGCCGCTGGAATCCAAAACTGGGTGACTATACTAGGGGGTACCGGAATAGCATTGCCATGGATGGAGCTTTTGTAGTACTGATTTCTGCCGCTAGGGCATGTCTACAGCAACTAACCGCCAGTTCAATGCCACTTTCTGTTCATCACTAGTGACTAGTTTTTTTTCATGATGGCTAATTTAAGTAAATAACGTACCGCTGTGAAATTTTGTTTTCTACTCGGTAAAAACGCTGCTGAAACTGTTTTAATGTGGAAAACTGCTTACAAAGATAACGCTTTGAGGAAAACTCAAGTGTATGAGTGGTTTTCTCGATTTAAAAATGGCGATTGATGATAAACCTCGCTCTGGACGTCCATCAACTGCATGAACCGATGAAAATGTTGAAGATCAACTGTCTGAAATCAGTGGAATATCTTGGAGCTCGGTTCAGCAAACAGGTGACTGGTTCTTCCACTATGACAACTCACCTGCACACTCAGCCATCACTGTTAGCCAGTTTTTGGTTAAAAATAACATGGTGCCGCCGTCCCACGCACCTTACTCGCCTAACCCGTTTTCTTGTTTTCACGCATTAAAAGGGACATGAAAGGACGAGACAGGAGCTAAAAATGAGTTCATATTACAAAACAATGGAATCACCGCTGGGACAAATGTATTACTTATAATGGAGAGAATTCTGAAGGGTATTTGTAAATATATCGCATTTAAAAAATAATTTAGGTTATTTTTGGATACCCCCTCGTATATGACGAAATTAGTTATAACGGTAATTGTTGATACGAGAAGAAGAATCCTGGGATTGGACGTAGTAGAAGAGATTGATTGTCTTCACAAGCGAATGCGCCTAAAGAAAATGTTAAGACGAATAGTTGTCGGTCAAGATTTGTGACAGATAAATCATAAAAAAATCTACGATGAATTTAATCATCTACAAACTAAAATTGAAAAACTTGTCCTCATAATATCACATTAGAAACGTAGAATATTTTTTTCTTTCTTTGTCACGAGACGCCACTGCTTATCGAAGACTGTCTGGCAGGAATATTTGTGCACATACGCCTTCCGACAGCTTCGGTCAATGTAAGGAAGAATTAAAACAAATGAAAGAATCAGTAACGTATTTCGTAGAATTTAATCTGTGGTATTGTTTACTTGTACTTTTCAATTTAGTAACTACCAAGTTTAACCAACTATCACTTTGTTTAGATTTGACAAAAACATGTGGTAGGTCTGTACTTTAAACTTTGTCCTTTATAGGACCCAAGTTTAATCGATCTATCTTAATCTAATTAGATTAGGTTATGTTAGATTAAGTTAGGTTAGGTTAGGTAGCCAGCAATTAAATGGTTCTTGTGCTATGAGATGGATGTAAATAAACAAATATTTAAATGAGACTGATCGTTAAAAAAATCGTTAAAATCTCTACTAGTTTTGAGTTTTTGGTGGAATTGTCGTTGCTATAGCCGTTAATACTTAACCTATGATGTGGTGTGAATAGGTTGGAAATTCATTCATCTTTTTGACAGAAACGTCTCTATAGAAATAATTTTCAATTAAGCAACAAATATTTTAATGAGTGTTTATATCTATAAATAGGAAATGCCATAAAAAACCAGTTAATCCTTAAGAATTTTTTCATTATTTGATTTAATATACAGAGAATTTCGAAATTTCGAGTTGATTATACTTCTATGTATCGAATATTTGTCTAAACAACAAAATATTTGTCAATATCGCTAAATATCGTCGTAAGACGATTCCTTTGAATTTTATTTTTTCTTTCGTCATTCTAAACGATTTCTAAGAATGCCTTTGATGCGGTATCTGTTTAAAAATAGTAGTTATGGTCGTTTAATTTTTGTCGGCTCGGGTATATTTACTTTCTGTTTTGTTGTTCTCGGTATCGATTTCACCATAAGACCATTTGTCAACGAACGCATTATATAAAAGAGATTCAAGTCACATGTTTGGTGCGGTATTGGTAGACAACCAGTCTCCCTCCCATTGGCGCACAAAAAACGATCAAATACAACGTACATTATCATCGTTACTTTCATTTCCTTTCGATAAATAATAAAATTATTGATACCATAATCGATTCTTTGAATACAGGAAATATTCAACATATAACCGAACCAATCGAAAGTTTTAAAAAACATAAAAGTGACAACCAGTGTCTTTATCTTTATCTCGATGAAATCGCTACCAGATACGCCGTCTGTCTCGTCTAGTTTCAGCGCCATCTCTTGGTTTATTAGCAATACTAACAATACAAATGCAGTTTCTGTAACACAAAAGAAACGCAGAATTCTCCTTCCACAGCAGTTGTATGTGTGGAAATTTTAAGATTTTCGTTAGTTTTTCAAGAACCGTCTACCTCTAATGAAGTAGGGAAACCAAAAGTTAACGGTGGAGTCTCCAACAACCGCTTCAGCGGTTCCATGGTAAAACGAATGAATCTACTGACCAAAACGAAGAAACTTTTTTTGATGAATCGAATCGGTAGAATCAGTGACATGGCTAAAGAAGAGGCAACGATTCCATATATGTTGGACTCTGTCATATCATGAGATGTCACTTTAAGAACTGAATAAACCGATGGATAATCAGGAGGAGTCTTATTGGAAACTTGGACAAACTAACAAGTCTAAAGAAATATTTGTAGTATCTCGTAGATACACTCGAGGCGTTTGATAATTTGTCTTTTAATAAAATATGTAAATTTAGTTTGGTATTTCCTCTAGTACAATTCACCTCTAGGGAGAATTGTTAAGTTTACAAATGTAGATTTTGGTAAACAACAAACTAAACAAGTTTCTCGAAGTTTCTTACTTAATACTCAACGTCTCAGACAGTTTCCATTAGATTTACATAATAATTAGTGAGATGGAGAAAATTCGTTTGATAATACGTGTTTTTATTAAAGTTTTTGATATGGTAATATTGTTTATTATGCAAAAAATAGTTCAGTTACTAGTCCTCAAGAAAACTACTAAGCGTTAAGTTAGGTTAGGTTAGATTAAGTTAGGTTAGGTTACATTAAGTTGGGTTAGGTTAGGTTAAGCTAGATATGGTCAAACAAACGAAAAAAGGGAGGTTTTAATTACATTATAGTAGAGGAAATCAATAGAATGAAAATAAGAAAAATCCTCTTGAAATGGGGGAGAAATGGAACAACAAAATCCAGAATGGGATGGGAAGGGGAGTAATTGTTTATTAAAACAGGCCACAGACATATTTCGACGTCCTAAAAAACATGAAATAACAGATTAAAGTTAAGAACCTGGACATCGAGGTAGAGGCTGTAAAAAAAACTAGTGGGGGCGATGTCCTGGTCAAACTAAAAGGAAAAGGGACAAAGGAGGAAATCAAGGAGGACATAAAAGAGGAGATGGGGTGAGGCATAACGATGAAAATTAAAAGTTAAGCAGTTTTCCTCTATGTAATAGATGTGGATCTTCCCATCAGCTTGCATGAGCTGAAAACGGCTATCTACGAGTGGACTGGCCTATAACAACAAAATATAGAAGTTTAAGAGAAAATAGGAAGTACAATCGCGGTTAAGTACGGAAAAATGCCAATAATTAGGAGTTTTGATAAGATGAAAATTCACCTGCAATACTGTGCCGTGAAAGAACGATTCGCCACCACTAGGTGTTACGGTAAGGACAAATCCCTACTCCTGCGAGGACAGGGGCAGGATTAGGTGGTGTTTCAATTGCACAGGGCACAAGATTGCCCCAACGAAGCGTATTTGTTTAAGCTACAATGAGAAGGGTCGTAGGATGGACACGAACCAAATCCAACAAAAGTTGTTAGCGCGCGAAGCACTTCGAAGCAAATAACTGGACATGACGCCAACGTAGAACGGTCAATTATTTGCCAGAAGCGTTCGTCACTACAAAATTGCGAGCTCTTACATATCAAACCCGAACAAAAACTTTAATGAACAGTCAAAATATCGAATTGATGGATCATCCACCGTACAGTACTTGTTTAGCACCCAATGATTTCTTCTTATTGCCGCAGATCAAAAATTAACGTTTTTCTACACCTGAAGAAGAGGTTGATGAGTTCGAATAAGATTTCTTGGAGGTACCTCGATCGGAATTTTTCTATTATTAATTTAGTAAATAATAATTTTCGATGATATCGATTGCCTCGTATATACAATTTATCATCGCACGATTATATTCATAGCTATCGATATTATAATTTTTATAGATCACAGAACATTTCCTTCACTTTATGTAGCAGCATCGCGACGCTTCGTCGACGGTTAACACCTAGGCGTCGCGCTCAACTGGAACCGACCACTTCAAAGGCGGTTTTCGCTATAAATACAAACAACACCGACGATCATCATTCGACAGTCAAACGACTTTAGGACGGTTGCCTTTGATAAATCCCCGGATATAGCGTGATGTCTAATTTCACATTTGATATAAAGAGAAAGAGCTGATTTAGATTTTTTTTTTTTTTTCGGGAAACGTTCACACGAATCGGATATGGCGACTTAAAAGAAACCGCGGAATGATAACTTTATTGCGGACGTTTGAAAATTTTCGAAAATTGATTTTTTTCTCAAACAAACAAAGTTTTATATTTATTAAACATTGGTGGAGATTGGGGGTATTTAATTGTCAAATTTTATAGGTTATGTTAAGCTGAAGATATAGTCCGGGTTATCAAGGTAAAAATGAGATATTACCATCATCGATTTGTATAAAAATTCCAAATTAACCTCGACTTACTCTTATATTCAAAATTTACCCTATGCCGATATGTACTTAATACTCTTAGGGGTGAAAACTACCCTTTATTGCATAAAAAAACAATAAAATCATAATTAAAAGCATTTAATGAGTAAAAAAGTACTTTTAAGGTTTAAATGAAAATTGTTTTATGGTATAATATGGTATTTATAATAATTCAACCCTGTTTAATTGATATTTCATCCCTTATAAAGCACCAACTATTGATATAAAATTTAAAAAAATTAATTACTCTGTGGTAGCTTACTTATATAGCATTGTTCTCTTTTCGTTTGTATTTAGATCAAATATTTTGCATCCCAAATCTTCAACCCTTATAAATCAGCCCTTATTTCGAAAAAAATAGAAAAAAAATTTATTCTTTTTGATTATTTATTTATTTTCAGCAAACATCTTTTTATCTTTTTCGACTTGTACATTTTGTATTTATAATTTTCAACCCCTATAAATCATCCCCTATGTTGGCAACAATTGAAAATAATATTTACAGACGTACTTATACAATTTTTTTATCTATTTATTTCAAATTGACATTTTTTTATATCTTTTAACTTGAATATTATGTTTTTGAAAATTTCCACCCCTATAAATGATCCCTTATGACAAAAAATTATTTACAAGATTTGCACAATGTTATAATTTATGACCCTTAAAAATTATGTGTTATGGGTAAAAATTTGTTAAATTAAATAGGAAAATTAGATTGTATTTAGTTTTTTGGTCAGATCTGCGTTAATTTTCAAAAAAATTAGTCGCTCGAAACGTAGATTTATAGGAAATTTTATACCTTACAAGTTTATAAACGTTTTAAATTTCTTTAAACTTCTATTTTTCAAAAAGCAATGTTTAAAGGATTCGAAAATTATATAAGTCATACGCTAGGGTATGATTTGTAAAGTCGTATCTCAGTTATTTTAGAAGTTAAAAAAAAATTAAAAAAAACAAAATATTTGTTAAAATAAATACTAAATTTTTGTCACCTATCAATTTTTATGCATATCCTATAGTTTTTTAGAAATTTTGAAGAAAAGAAAAACTTTTAAAAATTTCGAAAATGATTTTTCGAATTTAAACATACTTTTTTTTCGAAATTATGCATTCCAAATCGTTAAAACTTCCAAAAATTATTATTAATGCGGGAATAAAATAAATCATCACAGGATTCTATTTTTATTACTATTGGGGTACTATTTCTAAGGGTGAAACTAAGGTTTTTTTTTAAAACATAATATAAATCGATATAATATCGGCTATAACTTTTTTAGTTTTTATGTTAGAAAGTTTGACTACATCTCATTTTAAATCATTTAAAAAATACTTTGAAAAAGGTCATATACAATTACTACGAAAAGTTGACCGTTTTTCCGTTACACGACATTGAATTTTAAAAAATTTTCGTTCCATAAAAATATTCAACTTTCAATAAATCATAGCTCGGTTTGTATTATGCCTAAAACAAATTAAAAAAAAAACATTTTCTTTGTTTTTTTATAAACTTTATTTTTGTTACCTACACGTTTTTTGAGAAAATCAAAAGTTTTTGAGTTATTCATGAAAAATCGATTAAAAACATGGTTTGTTTTCAAGAAAAATTTTCAATCGCGCATAACTTAAAATCTATTGATTTTTCGAAACAAACGCTAAGAACATTTTTTGCTTAAAATTTAGTCTTCTATTAAATTTCCGCAACTATTTTAAACATAAAAATTTTCATCCCTTAGTTGGGGTGGAAGTCACCCCTAGGGCAAAAACACACATTGGCGTAGGGTATGATCTGCTTTTCAAGGTATTTCCTACACGCTGTCAAAATTTCACTAAAAAAATTCATAGAAATCGGAAGTTAAAACCTTGGAAGTCTGGACTAATCTATTAAACACCGAATTTATATCTCGAAAACTCGCGTTTGTCGCCCCCTACCCCTTCATCATAGTCGTTAACAGGCAAAAAAAACAGAAACAATGAAAAAGAACATCAAAAATTCAATAGAGATTGAACCGAGTCGATTGCTTTCATATGCAACTCAAATGACCTTCCGGTTTGACTCATATGTCACAAAAAACTTGCAAACAATAAAGACCGCTTGACATTATGCAAGATAACGTGCAGTGCAATGCAAGTTGCAATATTTCTTGATCAAAGGCATGCGCGGACGAAGCTCAGTCAATTATTTCACGCAAGATCTTGCACTTACAGCCTTACATATTTAAGGCCGCTCGTCATTATGCAAGACAACATGCAGAGCAATGCAAGTTGCAATATTTCTTGATCAAAGGCATGCGCGGACGAAGCTCAGTCAATTATTTCACGCAAGATCTTGCACTTACAGCCTTACATATTTAAGGCCGCTCGACATTATGCAAGACAACGTGCAGTGTAATGCAAGTTGCAATATTTCTTGATCAAAAGCATGCGCGGACGAAGCTCAGTCAATTATTTCACGCAAGATCTTGCACTTACAGCCTTACATATTTAAGGCCGTTCGTCATTATGCAAGACAACGTGCAGTGTAATGCAAGTTGCAATATTACTTGATCAAAGGCATTCGCGGACGAAGCTCAGTCAATTATTTCACGCAATATCTTGCACTTACAGCCTTACATATTTAAGGCCGCTCGACATTATGCAAGACAACATGCAGTGTAATGCAAGTTGCAATATTACTTGATCAAAGGCATTCGCGGACGAAGCTCAGTCAATTATTTCACGCAAGATCTTGCACTTACAGCCTTACATATTTAAGGCCGTTCGTCATTATGCAAGACAACGTGCAGTGTAATGCAAGTTGCAATATTACTTGATCAAAGGCATGCGCGGACGAAGCTCAGTCAATTATTTCACGCAAGTTCTTGCACTTACAGCCTTACATATTTAAGGCCGCTCGACATTATACAAGACAACGTGCAGTGTAATGCAAGTTGCAATATTTCTTGATCAAAGGCATGCGCGGACGAAGCTCAGTCAATTATTTCACGCAAGATCTTGCACTTACAGCCTTACATATTTAAGGCCGCTCGACATTATGCAAGACAACGTGCAGTGTAATGCAAGTTGCAATATTACTTGATCAAAGGCATTCGCGGACGAAGCTCAGTCAATTATTTCACGCAATATCTTGCACTTACAGCCTTACATATTTAAGGCCGCTCGACATTATGCAAGACAACATGCAGTGTAATGCAAGTTGCAATATTACTTGATCAAAGGCATTCGCGGACGAAGCTCAGTCAATTATTTCACGCAAGATCTTGCACTTACAGCCTTACATATTTAAGGCCGTTCGTCATTATGCAAGACAACGTGCAGTGTAATGCAAGTTGCAATATTACTTGATCAAAGGCATGCGCGGACGAAGCTCAGTCAATTATTTCACGCAAGTTCTTGCACTTACAGCCTTACATATTTAAGGCCGCTCGACATTATACAAGACAACGTGCAGTGTAATGCAAGTTGCAATATTTCTTGATCAAAGGCATGCGCGGACGAAGCTCAGTCAATTATTTCACGCAAGATCTTGCACTTACAGCCTTACATATTTAAGGCCGCTCGACATTATGCAAGACAACGTGCAGTGTAATGCAAGTTGCAATATTTCTTGATCAAAGGCATGCGCGGACGAAGCTCAGTCAATTATTTCACGCAAGATCTTGCACTTACAGCCTTACATATTTAAGGCCGCTCGACATTATGCAAGACAACGTGCAGTGTAATGCAAGTTGCAATATTACTTGATCAAAGGCATTCGCGGACGAAGCTCAGTCAATTATTTCACGCAAGATCTTGCACTTACAGCCTTACATATTTAAGGCCGCTCGACATTATGCAAGACAACGTGCAGTGTAACGCAAGTTGCAATATTTCTTGATAAAAGGCATGCGCGGACGAAGCTCAGTCAATTATTTCACGCAAGATCTTGCACTTACAGCCTTACATATTTAAGGCCGCTCGTCATTATGCAAGACAACATGCAGAGCAATGCAAGTTGCAATATTTCTTGATCAAAGGCATGCGCGGACGAAGCTCAGTCAATTATTTCACGCAAGATCTTGCACTTACAGCCTTACATATTTAAGGCCGCTCGACATTATGCAAGACAACGTGCAGTGTAATGCAAGTTGCAATATTTCTTGATCAAAAGCATGCGCGGACGAAGCTCAGTCAATTATTTCACGCAAGATCTTGCACTTACAGCCTTACATATTTAAGGCCGCTCGACATTATACAAGACAACGTGCAGTGTAATGCAAGTTGCAATATTTCTTGATCAAAGGCATGCGCGGACGAAGCTCAGTCAATTATTTCACGCAAGATCTTGCACTTACAGCCTTACATATTTAAGGCCGCTCGACATTATGCAAGACAACGTGCAGTGTAATGCAAGTTGCAATATTACTTGATCAAAGGCATTCGCGGACGAAGCTCAGTCAATTATTTCACGCAAGATCTTGCACTTACAGCCTTACATATTTAAGGCCGCTCGACATTATGCAAGACAACGTGCAGTGTAATGCAAGTTGCAATATTTCTTGATCAAAAGCATGCGCGGACGAAGCTCAGTCAATTATTTCACGCAAGATCTTGCACTTACAGCCTTACATATTTAAGGCCGCTCGACATTATACAAGACAACGTGCAGTGTAATGCAAGTTGCAATATTTCTTGATCAAAGGCATGCGCGGACGAAGCTCAGTCAATTATTTCACGCAAGATCTTGCACTTACAGCCTTACATATTTAAGGCCGCTCGACATTATGCAAGACAACGTGCAGTGTAATGCAAGTTGCAATATTTCTTGATCAAAAGCATGCGCGGACGAAGCTCAGTCAATTATTTCACGCAAGATCTTGCACTTACAGCCTTACATATTTAAGGCCGCTCGTCATTATGCAAGACAACGTGCAGTGTAATGCAAGTTGCAATATTTCTTGATCAAAGGCATGCGCGGACGAAGCTCAGTCAATTATTTCACGCAAGATCTTGCACTTACAGCCTTACATATTTAAGGCCGCTCGACATTATACAAGACAACGTGCAGTGTAATGCAAGTTGCAATATTTCTTGATCAAAGGCATGCGCGGACGAAGCTCAGTCAATTATTTCACGCAAGATCTTGCACTTACAGCCTTACATATTTAAGGCCGCTCGACATTATGCAAGACAACGTGCAGTGTAATGCAAGTTGCAATATTTCTTGATCAAAAGCATGCGCGGACGAAGCTCAGTCAATTATTTCACGCAAGATCTTGCACTTACAGCCTTACATATTTAAGGCCGCTCGACATTATACAAGACAACGTGCAGTGTAATGCAAGTTGCAATATTTCTTGATCAAAGGCATGCGCGGACGAAGCTCAGTCAATTATTTCACGCAAGATCTTGCACTTACAGCCTTACATATTTAAGGCCGCTCGACATTATGCAAGACAACGTGCAGTGTAATGCAAGTTGCAATATTACTTGATCAAAGGCATTCGCGGACGAAGCTCAGTCAATTATTTCACGCAAGATCTTGCACTTACAGCCTTACATATTTAAGGCCGCTCGACATTATGCAAGACAACGTGCAGTGTAATGCAAGTTGCAATATTTCTTGATCAAAGGCATGCGCGGACGAAGCTCAGTCAATTATTTCACGCAAGATCTTGCACTTACAGCCTTACATATTTAAGATTGCTCGACATTATGCAAGACAACGTGCAGTGTAATGCAAGTTGCAATATTTCTTGATCAAAGGCTTGCGCGGACGAAGCTCAGTCAATTATTTCACGCAAGATCTTGCACTTACAGCCTTACATATTTAAGGCCGCTCGACATTATGCAAGACAACGTGCAGTGTAATGCAAGTTGCAATATTACTTGATCAAAGGCATGCGCGGACGAAGCTCAGTCAATTATTTCACGCAAGATCTTGCACTTACAGCCTTACATATTTAAGACTGCTCGACATTATGCAAGACAACGTGCAGTGTAATGCAAGTTGCAATATTTCTTGATCAAAGGCATGCGCGGACGAAGCTCAGTCAATTATTTCACGCAATATCTTGCACTTACAGCCTTACATATTTAAGACCGCTCGACATTATGCAAGACAACGTGCAGTGTAATGCAAGTTGCAATATTTCTTGATCAAAGGCTTGCGCGGACGAAGCTCAGTCAATTATTTCACGCAAGATCTTGCACTTACAGCCTTACATATTTAAGGCCGCTCGACATTATGCAAGACAACGTGCAGTGTAATGCAAGTTGCAATATTACTTGATCAAAGGCATGCGCGGACGAAGCTCAGTCAATTATTTCACGCAAGATCTTGCACTTACAGCCTTACATATTTAAGACTGCTCGACATTATGCAAGACAACGTGCAGTGTAATGCAAGTTGCAATATTACTTGATCAAAGGCATTCGCGGACGAAGCTCAGTCAATTATTTCACGCAAGATCTTGCACTTACAGCCTTACATATTTAAGACCGCTCGACATTATGCAAGACAACGTGCAGTGTAATGCAAGTTGCAATATTTCTTGATCAAAGGCATGCGCGGACGAAGCTCAGTCAATTATTTCACGCAATATCTTGCACTTACAGCCTTAAATATTTAAGACTGCTCGACATTATGCAAGACAACGTGCAGTGTAATGCAAGTTGCAATATTTCTTGATCAAAGGCATGCGCGGACGAAGCTCAGTCAATTATTTCACGCAATATCTTGCACTTACAGCCTTACATATTTAAGACTGCTCGACATTATGCAAGACAACGTGCAGTGTAATGCAAGTTGCAATATTTCTTGATCAAAGGCATGCGCGGACGAAGCTCAGTCAATTATTTCACGCAAGATCTTGCACTTACAGCCTTACATATTTAAGACTGCTCGACATTATGCAAGACAACGTGCAGTGTAATGCAAGTTGCAATATTTCTTGATCAAAGGCATGCGCGGACGAAGCTCAGTCAATTATTTCACGCAATATCTTGCACTTACAGCCTTACATATTTAAGGCCGCTCGACATTATGCAAGACAACGTGCAGTGTAATGCAAGTTGCAATATTACTTGATCAAAGGCATTCGCGGACGAAGCTCAGTCAATTATTTCACGCAAGATCTTGCACTTACAGCCTTACATATTTAAGGCCGCTCGACATTATGCAAGACAACGTGCAGTGTAATGCAAGTTGCAATATTTCTTGATCAAAGGCATGCGCGGACGAAGCTCAGTCAATTATTTCACGCAAGATCTTGCACTTACAGCCTTGCATATTTAAGGCCGTTCGTCATTATGCAAGACAACGTGCAGTGCAATGCAAGTTGCAATATTTCTTGATCAAAGGCTTGCGCGGACGAAGCTCAGTCAATTATTTCACGCAAGATCTTGCACTTACAGCCTTACATATTTAAGGCCGCTCGACATTATGCAAGACAACGTGCAGTGTAATGCAAGTTGCAATATTACTTGATCAAAGGCATTCGCGGACGAAGCTCAGTCAATTATTTCACGCAAGATCTTGCACTTACAGCCTTACATATTTAAGGCCGCTCGACATTATACAAGACAACGTGCAGTGTAATGCAAGTTGCAATATTTCTTGATCAAAGGCATGCGCGGACGAAGCTCAGTCAATTATTTCACGCAAGATCTTGCACTTACAGCCTTACATATTTAAGACTGCTCGACATTATGCAAGACAACGTGCAGTGTAATGCAAGTTGCAATATTTCTTGATCAAAGGCATTCGCGGACGAAGCTCAGTCAATTATTTCACGCAAGATCTTGCACTTACAGCCTTACATATTTAAGGCCGCTCGACATTATGCAAGACAACGTGCAGTGTAATGCAAGTTGCAATATTTCTTGATCAAAGGCATGCGCGGACGAAGCTCAGTCAATTATTTCACGCAATATCTTGCACTTACAGCCTTACATATTTAAGGCCGCTCGACATTATGCAAGACAACGTGCAGTGTAATGCAAGTTGCAATATTACTTGATCAAAGGCATTCGCGGACGAAGCTCAGTCAATTATTTCACGCAAGATCTTGCACTTACAGCCTTACATATTTAAGGCCGTTCGTCATTATGCAAGACAACGTGCAGTGCAATGCAAGTTGCAATATTTCTTGATCAAAGGCTTGCGCGGACGAAGCTCAGTCAATTATTTCACGCAAGATCTTGCACTTACAGCCTTACATATTTAAGGCCGCTCGACATTATGCAAGACAACGTGCAGTGTAATGCAAGTTGCAATATTTCTTGATCAAAGGCATGCGCGGACGAAGCTCAGTCAATTATTTCACGCAAGATCTTGCACTTACAGCCTTACATATTTAAGGCCGCTCGACATTATGCAAGACAACGTGCAGTGCAATGCAAGTTGCAATATTTCTTGATCAAAGGCTTGCGCGGACGAAGCTCAGTCAATTATTTCACGCAAGATCTTGCACTTACAGCCTTACATATTTAAGGCCGCTCGACATTATGCAAGACAACGTGCAGTGTAATGCAAGTTGCAATATTTCTTGATCGAAAACCATGCGATAATGGGTTTCTAATCTATTTATATTACCTCTTATTTTCATTAGGAGTTTTTCAAATGTTTTTTTATCCATTCGCAACTAATTTTTGTATATTTTCTTGTCTAATTCTCTAGCTAAACTGTCCATCAGACTCCAAAAGCAAACCAGAGGCATATATAATTATAGCACTGGCCACTTTTTTCTTGTTCACTTCGATTAACTTCGTTATTTCCAATTTTAAACTGCCCACAAAATATTAAATAAAATTTGAGGTTACTTAATATTTTGATATTTCGATAAATTGCACGCAATTTCTTGCACGTTGTCTTGAAACAAAATGGAGGCTGCGGATGATAATCATAAGAAGATGGCCGACTACTCCAAAATAATGGAAGACATGATTAAAAACAAACTGAATTGCAGCAGAAACTTGCTTTCCGAATAAAATGTCAAGCGGCCTTTAGAAATCGATGGAAAAGTAGGAAGGTTCTACTAAAAATTGTTCAATCGTTCACAAATTTCCAGAAATATGTTTCTTTTATTTGATCTCCAAGGAATACAGGTTCAGGTAGTTTAATAAGAATTAAGAAAATCTCAATTCTAACATAGTAAAAATTACAAATATTCGAGAGAGCAAAAAACTGTTTGTGTTAGTATTTGTTTGGCAGCCATCGACCAAATGTCGACTCCAATGATGTTGAAGAGAATCCATGGGATGATGGTCGACTGAAAATTACGATAAATCGCATATTGACTGAAACTTTCCATCGAATTTTTTGCGAATTTTCACAGAAATAAAACCAAAAATAAAAACTATAAACAGCTAACTTTTTGCAAAGTCCGAACTAAGAAATATTAGCATTTGGATTAGAAAAAAGTGTTGATTCAACAAGATACTGCACCAGCTCTTACATCCTTCATTGCAATAGATTGATTTAAGTTTGATTCACTACCCCTATTCGCCAGATTCAACCCTTTATGATTATCTTTTGTTCCCAAACTTGGGAAATGACTTGGAGGTCGAAGATTTTCAATCAATGAAGAGGTAGGTTAAAAAATAAATATATTTTTGTTGGGCTAGGTACTTTTGGGACTACACTCGTAGAGTCAGCAAAAATCTTTATGCACATGTCAGTAACTAGTCTAGTTTTAACTTGCTGCTTTGATCCATTTTGCGATCACTTAGACATGTCTTAAATGTCTCAAATTCTGTCTTGATTAGAGAAAGATTGACACCAACACAAATCAAAAACAAAATGGAGGCTGCGGATGATATTCATAAGAAGATGGCCGACTACTCCAAAATAATGGAAGACATGATTAAAAACAAACTGAATTGCAGCAGAAACTTGCTTTCCGAATGAAATGTTCTAAAAATACTGAAATAATTAAATATAATTCAGTCAATTAATCAATTTGAAGTATCTAATGCAAGAAAATCGATATTTTAGGATGGTGGACGTGACCCATATACTTTAATAACAAAAATTCTTTGTATTTAAAGGAATTTTTAGTTTATTGACTTCTGGATTATACAGGATGTCCCAATTCTTCAATATCGACATCAAATTTAAAATATTAAATGAAACACCCTATATTTTATTGCGTTTTTTTGATTTATTCTTGATTTAGTGGTAAAGTATATGGGTCACGTTACGTTTAACACCCTGTACCTATTCCGTTATCGATATTTCGTTGATAATATTTCAAATATAACATTCGACAATGTGTAAGGTTTCTTCGATCGTTGTATAATAAATGTCTTTTTATATTATAAACAGGCCACACACACAACCTCCCTTATCTAAACAAAGCGTCACAAAACGAAAAACAAAAACATTTGATTTAGTACGTGTCGGAATGTTTCTAAAATTCTATCATGTATACGGTCGATCAAATTGATACTTACAGTAATAATAAACATAAATATTATTCGCGAAGTTCTAAAAGGTAATTTAATTTAACAACTAAATCCAAATACGCTAAGAATTCTACCGGAAAAGTTGCTCAATAGGTCATTCTATTGCGACCAAGGACAGAATCAGCGAAAAGTGACCAATGTACTGATCATGATACCATCTGCTGTTTCGACAGTTCACCAAGAGACACGGTTCCTGAAGAAAACAATGCACATCGCTAATAAATCGGATCCTCGCTGGTGTTAAAACCCAACAAGAACCAAGAGAAACGTTTGGATGAACTATGAGTAGCTAGACAGTCAGAAAAAGACTTAAGACAGTTAATCTTGAGTAAAAATGACCAATTACTGGTCTCAAATAAACCCCATCCCATCGAGTACCCCATCTACGATTTGCCTAAGAATACGTTAATTGGATCCATGAGTAATTCGGCTCCGTTCTCTTCTTAGAGGAAAGCAAAAAGATCCTGTTTGATAACTAT
This sequence comes from Diorhabda sublineata, assembly GCF_026230105.1. Classification (NCBI taxonomy): domain Eukaryota; kingdom Metazoa; phylum Arthropoda; class Insecta; order Coleoptera; family Chrysomelidae; genus Diorhabda; species Diorhabda sublineata. The sequence goes on from NC_079483.1 coordinate 7,008,568, forward strand.
AGAAGATGATACAGTTTACAGAGAAAAAGACTTAAGAAAAAGACTTAAGACAGTTAATCTTGAGTAAAAATGACCAATTACTGGTCTCAAATAAACCCCATCCCATCGAGTACCCCATCTACGATTTGCCTAAGAATACGTTAATTGGATCCATGAGTAATTCGGCTCCGTTCTCTTCTTAGAGGAAAGCAAAAAGTTCCTGTTTGATAACTATAGAAGATGATACAGTTTACAGAAAAAAAGACTTAAGAAAAAGACTTAAGACAGTTAATCTTGAGTAAAAATGACCAATTACTGGTCTCAAATAAACCCCATCCCATCGAGTACCCCATCTACGATTTGCCTAAGAATACGTTAATTGGATGCATGAGTAATTCGGCTCCGTTCTCTTCTTAGAGGAAAGCAAAAAGATCCTGTTTGATAACTATAGAAGATGATACAGTTTACAGAAAAAAAGACTTAAAACAGTTAATCTTGAGTATCTCAAATAAACCCTATCCCACCGAGTACCCTATCTACGATTTGCCTAAGAATACGTTAATTGGATCCATGAGTAATTCGGCTCCGTTCTCTTCTTAGAGGAAAGCAAAAAGATCCTGTTTGATAACTATAGAAGATGATACAGTTTACAGAAAAAAAGACTTAAGACAGTTAATCTTGAGTATCTCAAATAAACCCTATCCCACCGAGTACCCTATCTACGATTTGCCTAAGAATACGTTAATTAGATCCAAGAGTAATTGGGCTCAGTTTGATAACTATAGAAGATGATACAGTTTACAAAAGACCTGGAGGATTTTGAAGGTGATAATCTACTCGAACATGAATGCTAATGTCTCCCTCAGAACGGTTTTGCGATAAAAAAACTGTATTTCCATTGTACTATTCATATTCGAAAGGATTGATGTAATTGCATCAAAACATTTAATGATTTTCACCGAACTAAACCTGATTTAACTGGTATGGGCACAGATAACTTTCAAAAATAATTGTGGATATGTGGATCCTGATGAAATCATCGAATCTTTCATTGTAAATAGCCTCTAATACTACTACTATTACTGTTGCCACTCAAATCCAACAGGTTGCCTCTATAATTCTCTATCTTCAACCATTTCTATTTGTCCACCAAGTCTCCTTACATCTTCACCCCACTTGGTCATTCCATCTTGATCTTCCTGGTGGGCTCTTTCCTCCTAGTTGACCTCTCTACCCTTTTCTTATTATTGTCTTCTTCTGTTTTTATATTAATATCATTATTTAGTTGTTTAAAAGTTCTAACCATAAATAAAATAGATTATGATCCGTTTTAATCGACAAATCGACATTTTAAGAGAAAATTTAATTATTAAAACCTTTGGTACAACTAAAGAATATAACCAAATAATTCCTTGTTCGAGCTAATGCAATCAGAGGCCACTTTAAACAGTCCACAATGAACGTCTCATAATTCTTGTCTTCTATTCATCATCACGTTCATCGTAGCAGCTGTCAAATTTGATTGGTGACAAGAACACTGTATCTTCTTCTCTTTCTTCTTTTTTTTTCCGGTTCAATTCTTTAAAATTGTTACTAGTCATCGTTGTAGGTGAAGCCCACTCTCGTGTATAAATGTTATATGTAGTTTAATTTTTGAGAAAACAGTGAGCTCTTTGTGCAACAACTTAATTGAATATTCAGTAGTATCGATTTAGTATAAAGTACAATTTTCATTTATATCAACGTTTATCATTCTAAATAAGAGTATGGAGATAAACTATGGTGTGAACTCTAGTTTAAACCAACAATAAACACGCATTTTTCTACCAGTTGTCACAAACGTATCAAAAATTTATTTTAAATTTGAATTGTTCATACGACAACTTTGAAGGAATATGAAAAATTTGGGAGGAATTGTCGAGTGAACTTATTATGAAAATAACATCAACGATCATGTTTTCGAAAGAACCACAACGAATTTAAAAAATTTGGGACAATTTAAATAGTTTAAAGTTTTTTCTCGACTCGTCGACAATGTTAATAATTTCTTCATCATCATTGTCTACTTTATCGATTATAAAGTTAACGATTCTACCAAAACCCTTCATAATATTGAGAAAATATTAAAAATATAAACAATTAGGTTCTGATCCTTCGTTTCGTGTGCTCGTTTCGAGCGCACGTGAGTCGAGCGCACCCCATTCGTAAACTCAAGTTAAAATTAACCCACACACCTCCGGTTAACCTTCAAACCGAAGTTTGTCAGTAAACGCCATTTATATCAGGTATAAAGAAGGTATCTGTAGTTTAAATCGAAGTTTATTGTGCTATTATGATGGTTTGGATGAGTTACTATCAAAATTTCGGGATTCAGAGGTTTGTACACTGTCTAATTTCATCGTAGTTTTTACTCTAGGGCTAGATCAAGACTATATGGTGGGTGTTTAATCCCTGTGAGGTTATATTCACTCTAGGAAAGTGGAGCAGAATAAAAAAAATACCATCGAAGTTCCAGAAAATTGTAGTCATCACTCTTTTGGTGTTTTTCGTGATCTGTTTGCAAGATCTCTTCTTTCTGAATCATTCTATTCGACGCTGTTTTCGCGCTGCGCTGAGAATTCGAGACATCCACCTTTAACAACAGTCGCTCTCAGATTTACCCAAGTACCATTTTGAAGGTATGTTATCACCATTGGACGTACTTTCCTTTGCATAAAAGCTGTAATTGTCTCTTCGTTTTTCGAATATACTCCAAGTGCTTTTCTTGATGTAGTTAATCCCCAGCTTCTCTGAAAGACGACTGCTTAGAACGTCCTGACATTTTTCTTTCTTGTTTGTGGAACAGTTTTCGAAAAATCGTTAGTACTGTAGCCAGACACGTTTTTCCAAAATTTTCTTGTATCCAACGAAAGCGATCTTGTAGAATACCTCTTGGTACGTCATATATCTGACATAGTCATTTGATCCAAAGCATTTCCAAGGTACTGGTGTATTAATCGTCTCTTAGGTACCATTGCATGAAAAGTTCAAAAAGTTTGTTGGTATCTATTTAATAATCGTAAATTTACCATCTGTAAATCCACTGATCAGCCAGTTAGCATATATAACAGCTGACTATTGGTTATAACTACTCAGAGCACAGTTTTAAGAGTAAAATTATAATCGAGAATGTGTTGTTTACGAACATGGTAAATATGGACCTAAATCGTCAAATTTGTGTAGTTCCCAGCAGTGGGATTTAGACAGTTGCACTTAACTTGGAACTTTGAAAAAAAATCATTCCTAATGCTCCTACAATAGTTATTTGTATGCCAAGGACTATACACAACATTTTTTATACGACGCATAAGATCGAAAACTTTTTCGATTACACTGAAGAAAGAAAATAAATAACAGAGAATTATAAACATCTTATTTATTAAACAATATAATGTACTTAATGGTATTTATTGTTATTCAATAATTTAAACAAAACTCCGGATAAAACAATTTCAGAAAATTCAAAATTTAAGGTTATGCAAAATCATCGAAATGAAACTGTAAACTGTCAATATTGAAGTGGCTACTCCAGAACGTCCCGCAAGTGTTTTGCAGTACGAAACTGTCACTTTCACTACACGGAACACTCAAAACGCAACTTTCGGTATGTAAATGAATACAGAACGAACAATTTTTAGGTTAGGTTCATTAGCAGAAATTTTTACAAACTATTTTCGTGTTATTTCTTTAGTTAATGCGTTGTACGGGCTTCCGGGTGCGATTTAAATAACCCCATCCAGTATGTATGGAAATTAATTCATCATGATTATAAAAATATTCACGTTTATGTTTAAAAGGCATTATATATCGTGTATTGTACAACAACTTTTTCAACTACTATTTATTCACGAATTATAGGTCTAAATATATATTCAGATGATGGATGCCTGAGTTTTAGTATTTAGATTAAGTAGTGTGTAGGTGTTGAAGCTCGACACTCTCTTTTCTATATTAAAAAAAAAAGAAATAAAATGTTCTTGTTGAAGTTATAACTGACAGCATTGTTATATTAACAAATGACCTTTTAGCTCGTAGAATTTGTGAATATTTAACATATAAACAACACTTTATGCTAATTTATTATCATTAAACTATTTGTGATATTACGACAAAATTAATTGTCAATATTTAATATCGAATCTGTTATTTAATATCGAATCTGTAAAATTTCAACTGAGAACAAAAATTGTTCTTTCTATAAGATACACCGATATCTACAGAATAACTAATAAATAAAGAAAAGAGAAAAGGGGAAAAGAGGAAAAATGGAAAAGAGAAAAGGGGGAAGAGAAAAGGGGAAAAGAGAAAAGGGGAAAGAGAAAAGGAGAAAAAGAGAAAAGGTGAAAAGAGAATAGGGGAAAAGAGAAAAGGTGAAAGAGAAAAGGGGAAAGAGAAAAGGTGAAAAGAGAATAGGGGAAAAGAGAAAAGGTGAAAAGAGAAAAGGGGAAAAGAGAAAAGGTGAAAAGAGAATAGGGGAAAAGAGAAAAGGGGAAAAGAGAAAAATGGAAAAGAGAAAAGGGGAAAGAGAAAAGGGGAAAAGAGAAAAGGGGAAAAGAGAAAAGGGGGAAAGAGAAAAGGAGAAAAGAGAAAAGGGGAAAAGAGAAAAGGAGAAAAGAGAAAAGGGGAAAGAGAAAAGGGAAAAGAGAAAAGGGGAAAAGAGAAAAGGGGGAAGAGAAAAGGAGAAAAGAGAAAAGGGGAAGAGAGAAAAGGAGAAAAGAGAAAAGGGGAAAAGAGAAAAGGGGGAAAAGAGAAAAGGGGAAGAAGAGAAAAGGGGAAAAGAGAAAAGGGGAAAAGAGAAAAGGTGAAAAGAGAAAAGGGGGAAAAGAAAGGGGAAAAGAGAAAAGTGAAAAGAGAAAAGGGGAAAAGAGAAAAGGGGAAAAGAGAAAAGGGGAAAAGAGAATAGGGGAAAAGAGAAAAGGTGAAAATAGAAAAGGGGAAAAGAGAAAAGGGTTAAAGAGAAAAGGGGAAAAGAGAAAAGGGGAAAAGAGTAAAGAGAAAAGAGAAGAGAAAAGGGAAAAGGGAAAAGCGAAAAGAGAAAAGAGAAAAGAGGAAAAGGGAAAAGAGAAAAGAGAAAAGAGAAAAGAGAAAAGAGAAAGAAAAAATTTGTTGTCGAGTTGAGCGACTAACTAATGACTAATTTTTACTTTTCTAACGATCCATGAATATAAAAAAAACTGAATTTCGACTATACCTTAACAGTAATAAAAAAAAGTCAATTATGACGTCTAAGAAGTAGAAATGGCTTACATTAAACTGACTTTTTCATACGCTATTCACAATTATCCCTAGTCGATGACTCCAACTGCAAAAATTCCCTTTTTGTGCTCGATGAAAAGAAACGTTTAACAGGTATTTAAGGTATTAAGAATATTTCTACAATGACTACAAAGGTTGAGAATAGACGTTGATCGCAAGGTGTAAAAATATTAAATATCTCTGTTTTGGGTAAACTGTCGACAGGTTCGACAGGATTTCATTTGAACGCGTACTGACTTGTGGTTTATTCATTGTTGGAAGAAGATTATTCGGAAGGTGGGCGGGCGAGTAGTATCCGTGAGAATTTTCTTAATTCTATAGAACTGTAAAACCAAATTTCCGGATTAAATACCATAAAAATCTCATTTTTTTTTCTAAAACTAGACCTGTCATTTTGCCATAATTCACTAATTATTATCCGATCACAAATGTATCGAAATAATCCAAATTTCATTTACCAACGTACCCTCGTATAAAAACAAATCTAATATTATAATATGTATTTGATATTATATAAGGAATTATTACCACACTTATATTCAGCAGAATTTTTTTTAACAAGCAATATATAAAAATATTTTTTGTTTGAATTAAACTAACAAAGAAAATATCAAAAAATCATTTTGAAGTCTAGCTTGTACGCCATCTAGTAGACAGTAGTAGAAACTTATATTCAGAAATCCAACTGTATCGATAAAATCTGTAAAGACAGTAGATTACTTTCATACAAAATTTAAATGATACCTGTAGTTGCTTCATAGATGGCAGCACAATAATTATTATTTATTATGTCATCTATATTATAATTATTCATACCATAAAAATATTACGGGAAGGTAATTGTTTTGAATAATACATAATAGATGATAAAATAATTTATTAATTAAAATATTTATCACAAGAGAAAAGTATATTTGTTTTTAATTACGTTTATTTCATATAGTTTTATTTAGATTCATAAATACGTGACTTTATAGGTTAGTATGGGGTTTGTTAAAAAAATATTATAACTTTTGTTATTTCTACACCTTTTGGTCTCACTATTTACAAATTTTCGATATGATTTAAACAAATTAGACATCCTTGATAATTACCGTTAATTTATTCATTCTAGTACAAGTTTTACAATGAAAATACGTTCAAAAAAAAAAACAAATTTCTGGAATCCTTACTCCAGATCAACCATTTCGAAACGCACAAAAGTTAACGAGATTAAAGACCCTCTAGGTAAAGTAAAATGGATTAATTTTTATATCATAGAGCTCTTTATATGTATTATAGACAAAAATCTAAAGAATTTTGCGTCTAAAGTTCACTTCTATAAAATGTGTTCTTATGGGAACCATAAAAAAAATTTTTTGATTACAAATTGAATTAGAATTACCACGAATTATGAGTATATAGATCCGATTGGTGAGAAATTAATCTTTTTAATGGTGTCATGACAGTTATAAGATAAAAATTGTTATAATTAAATACGTATCCAGCAACTGACCGGAAGTTAAGTATACGGCCATATTGTTTCTGTCACTTAAGGAAAGTGCGCGAAATTTAACCACATGTTTGTACAGTTTGTTTTTAATTTTGACTCATTTTTACATTCACAAACTAAATATATTTCACTGTAACAAACAACTATGATAACCGATGACTTTAAAACACATCATTCAATGTCATGTGACTGAATTTCTTACCCACGAGCATTTTTTTGAGATTAGTGGTCACTGGGGGCCGGGTCCGGACTATACGGTGGATGAGAAAGCAATTCGAAGTGTAATTCGTTCAATTTGGCCATCGATTTGTGAATCGGTAAATTGTCTTAATGAAACATTGGTTTTTTCTTCGTTCTTCGTTATAAGATGTCGTATTTCCTTTATTTTTGCATTCAAACGATCCAACAACTCTATGGAGATAGTCCATGAACAATCTTCCATAAACACCCATAATACTGAAGCCATAACCTTCCTAGCTGACTGTTGTGCTTTTGGACGCTTCGAACGTGGTTCATCGATTACAGTTCACTCAGATGATGATCGTTTTGGTTCCAGAGTGAAATGATAGATCCAGGTACTTATGGGAACATACTAGAAAATCCGGCCTTTAATGATTACGAATTATCCACAATTTCTTAATCAAAATATAATTTTCAAATTTTTCATCGAGCGTTCGTTACCGTTTAAAAATGTATTATTAAAATGGCCAACAGAATCACCGGCTTTCTCCCCAATAGATTTTTTTTGGTTAATTTATATTAAATCTAACGTATAATAATCGAAAAAATACGTCATGATGTTAAAGGTTAACATTTTGAACCACTTTTAGATAAATTATAATTTTTAATCTTTCTACGTGAGAATAAAAACTTTTACTAATTTTTGAATAAGCTATTGTTTAGTTGCGTTGGTAATTCGACATCTTTTAGTTGATATAAAATCTTTCAATTCACCTTAATGTATGCTAGTAGGTTTACCTGACGGGTATACCATGATACGACCAGTATTTTGGTGGTATTAACATTATTGTCAGATATTTCCTTTTACTGGATATTGTGTGTGGGATTCACGAATCTAACGAGGATTGTTACGTGACCAGCATCTACAATTATGCCGATTCACGTTGCCATTAATACTAAAAGTGACCTCAGCGCAAAATATAAAATTTGGATCGTTTTGATTGTAACATTTTTTCATCATTAGATATTCTTCGGGTAATCTGGCAACGTTACTTTTTATGGACGGAATTATCAAGTTCCCAGTAGATCGTCTTTTAAAACATCTAAAGATTTGTTTTCAGTTGATGCATTTTTTCTGAGCCCTGATTTGGATAAATCTTTTACTGAACCAGTTAAACTTCTCTTCTTATTTACTGCCAGTAGATCTTGTTATGGAATTTCGGTTAGAATATAAATTATTAAAGATATTAAACGTTTCTTGTTGACTGTTGACCTATCACCATATCCTAATATCATTAAAATATCAATTCGTTCTTTTTCGAAGTATTTCTTAATGATTTCGAAAAGCGAAAAATATACAGGGCGATCCATTTGAAATAACAAAGCTCGTTAATGTAAATACCCTTACGCGAAAAAAATTTATGTATATAAATCGTACAAGCCGGTGGATGTTTTGTACATATTTCCATCTTCAGATCCGATAAAAAAGTGTGTCTACTGAATGAGTTACGATTCTCTGGCAAACATCAAATTATAAAATCCTTGGAGTCTTTTATCATATGCGTAATTTAAAATCTAATCTATCACCTACTTATAAAATTTATTGTTTACAATATGGTAGCTATCCTACATGAGAGATGCCAATTTTTCACGACACTATTTATATGTTCTGTTTTCTATCAATCCAAGTAATACGAACAGAAACAGAGTCGGACTCGGCTCATATATTTACAAAAAAAATTGTGCATATATATTATTAATCAACTTTGGTTTTACAGTCTTTGATGACTATTTATTTGTCAATTGACATTTTAGTTTTTTCTCTATTAGTCACAAGTATTTTCAAACGGAGTATAATTTTCAAGCATCCATTGAATCTTCGATTTTTTCAGTTTTGTAGTAATTTTCATCGCACCTTAAACAATCAGCTGAATCTTCAATATCCAAATCTCATTTAAATTCTTCTCTGTATTGGTCTGAGCTGAATCCAAAAGAAACTTTTCTCACCCTTCGTGAGATATCGCGGTTTTAATAATTGTAAGATTAATTTTTTACATAGTATGCACTAAAAAACAGTTTTTACCATTTTTCTCGAAAACGGTAAGTATTATCGTAAAAATATGTTCGACATCAGTTGTAGATCATATAATTTTCTACAAAAATGGTTCAGCCACTTTTTGTCTTACGACTCACCATTCGTGAGATATCGCGGTTTTAATAATTATAAGATTCATTTTTAACATAGTATGCACTAAAACCATTTTTTACCATTTTTCTCGAAAACGATAAGTATTATCGTGAAAATATGTTCGACAAAAGTTGTAGATCATACAATTTTCTACAAAAATGGCTCAGCCACTTTTTTCTTACGATTCACCATTCGTGAGATATCACGGTTTTAATAATTAGAAAATTGATTTTTTACATAATATGCACTAAGAAAAGTTTTTACCGTTTTTCTCGAAAACAGTAAGTATTATCGTGAAAATAGGTCAAATAAAAGTTGTAGATCATACAATTTTCTACAAAAAAAGTCCAGTTACTTTTTGTCTTATGATTCACCATTCGTGAGATATCGCGGTTTTAATAATTGTAAGATTAATTTTTTACATAGTATGCACTAAAACCATTTTTTACCATTTTTCTCGAAAACAGTGGGTATTATTGTGAAAATAGATCAAATAAAAGTAGTAGATCATATAATTTTCTACAAAAAAGGTCTAGTTACTTTTTTCTTACGACTCACCATTCGTGAGATATCGCGGTTTTAATAATTGTAAGATTAATTTTTTACATAGTATGCACTAAAACCATTTTTTACCATTTTTCTCGAAAACGATAAGTATTATCGTGAAAATATGTTCGACAAAAGTTGTAGATCATATAATTTTCTACAAAAATGGTTCAGCCACTTTTTGTCTTACGACTCACCATTCGTGAGATATCGCGGTTTTAATAATTATAAGATTCATTTTTAACATAGTATGCACTAAAACCATTTTTTACCATTTTTCTCGAAAACGATAAGTATTATCGTGAAAATATGTTCGACATAAGTTGTAGATCATATAATTTTCTACAAAAATGGTTCAGCCACTTTTTTCTTACGATTCACCATTCGTGAGATATCACGGTTTTAATAATTAGAAAATTGATTTTTTACATAATATGCACTAAGAAAAGTTTTTACCATTTTTCTCGAAAACGATAAGTATTATCGTGAAAATATGTTCGGCAAAAGTTGTAGATCATACAATTTTCTACAAAAATGGTTCGGCCACTTTTTGTCTTACGACTCACCATTCGTGAGATATCGCGGTTTTAATAATTATAAGATTCATTTTTAACATAGTATGCACTAAAACCATTTTTTACCATTTTTCTCGAAAACGATAAGTATTATCGTGAAAATATGTTCGACATAAGTTGTAGATCATATAATTTTCTACAAAAATGGTTCAGCCACTTTTTTCTTACGATTCACCATTCGTGAGATATCACGGTTTTAATAATTAGAAAATTGATTTTATACATAATATGCACTAAGAAAAGTTTTTACCATTTTTCTCGAAAACGATAAGTATTATCGTGAAAATATGTTTGACAAAAGTTGTAGATCATACAATTTTCTACAAAAATGGTTCGGCCACTTTTTGTCTTACGACTCACCATTCGTGAGATATCGCGGTTTTAATAATTGTAAGATTAATTTTTTACATAGTATGCACTAAAACCATTTTTTACCATTTTTCTCGAAAACGATAAGTATTATCGTGAAAATATGTTCGACATAAGTTGTAGATCATATAATTTTCTACAAAAATGGTTCAGCCACTTTTTTCTTACGATTCACCATTCGTGAGATATCACGGTTTTAATAATTAGAAAATTGATTTTTTACATAATATGCACTAAGAAAAGTTTTTACCATTTTTCTCGAAAACGATAAGTATTATCGTGAAAATATGTTCGACAAAAGTTGTAGATCATACAATTTTCTACAAAAATGGCTCAGCCACTTTTTTCTTACGATTCACCATTCGTGAGATATCACGGTTTTAATAATTAGAAAATTTATTTTTTACATAATATGCACTAAGAAAAGTTTTTACCGTTTTTCTCAAAAACGGTGGGTATTATTGTGAAAATAGGTCAAATAAAAGTTGTAGATCATACAATTTTCTACAAAAAAGAACCAGTGGAAAAACTCCCCAAGGTGCATAGGCATAACGGGAGCACTAAGAAGCACACCCCAGGCCGTACTGGATGTGCTGCTCAATATGAAACCACTGGATCTGTACGTAAAAGTATTAGCAGCTAAAAGTGCCCTCAGACTGAGGGAAACTGGGCTGTGGAAACAATCCAACTATGGGCACACCAGGATACTAAGGGAGATAGAGAATATGGCGGATACAGTAGACAAAGGTATGTTGACACAACGCACCGACTACACTACCGCCAGACTGACTTTTGATATAGACCTGAACATCTTCATACGAACGAGGGAGGACTGGGAAGAGAATCCAGGAACAGTAAGTAACTCGATCTTCACGGACGGGTCCGTAAAGGACGAACGGACGAGAGCGGGAGTATACTCTGAAGTTCTGGGAATAAGAGAATCGTTGAGGCTTAGAAATGGCTGCAACATAATGCAAGCCGAGCTGCGGGCAATAGAACGAGACGCGGAACTAATCCGATGCAGAGAAGAAACGGTGCGTGACATCACAATCTACACGGATAGCCAAGCGGCTCTTAGATCACTATCGTCTACTATACACAACATTCCATACACAAATGTAGATATTTGATATTTGTAAAATCTGAAACTTTGCAATTATCTTGTCTGTCTTCAATATCTGCTTCTGCCTTTCAACACTTGTATCGTGTGTATTATAAAGTTCAAGTGTAACTAAGCAATGAGCTGGACCCAGATGGTTGGAGTTGGAAATTAACAGATAATTATCTGGAGCCAATTAAAAGCGTTGACTTATTACCCGTAAAAAACATTTGTTAACAGTTAAATCATGCAATGTTTAAATATTCCTAACCTCTCAAAATAAAACTGTAGACTGCTCCAAGTACCAATATAAAAGGAGCCCGTCTATGCTTTAAAAAATATGGAGGCGGTGCGTTTGAAACTTCTGGTCAAATTCCTCAAAATAGCCAGTAACTGCTTACATCTCCTCTTTAATGATAGAGAATCTTCAACAACCGAGCCCTTTTTTAAAGAGAAACTAATCCAATTGGATTGAATCTGGTGTATAGGATGCGTAAGGTAGGAATTTAAAGATTAATTCATTAATTTTGGACATTGCAATAATGGTTATGTGAGATGGTGCATCTCTTGATGAAACCACTTTGATTTCTTCGCTCAAACGTTGCATTATAATCGGCGTCGATAGTTTTTCTTTTTTAGTTAGATAATCAAAGAAAATTATCAAACGCTCCTGCATATGGAACAGTCTTTGCTTTCTTCGAAGCCGGTGGAAACATCTTAATGACGCTGTTTTTGTTCCATTCGGAGCAAACGCAGCACCCAACTTGCGCACAGCTTTCTCATGTCCAAATTTTCTGTTCAAATCGACGATCATCCAGTATCACTCGGTGGAGTTTTTTCAACATTTCTGGAGTCATCATCTCATGCTGATCTTCGCAGATCGTACGGCCTCGTTTAAACTCTGCTACCCAATATTTCACTGTTAAAAACGAAGAAGCAGGTTCCCCCAGAGTAGAATCTAATATTTTTCAAAAAACGATGTTTACAAATTCACTGAAAACGTTCGCTATTTATAGCGGTGTATTTATTATCTAATACACTGGTATTTTTCAAGCAACTACCGCCATCTGTAGGTAACGGCAGATACTTCTGGGACCGAAACAAAAGAAATCTGCACTTATGAAAATCGATTGTGCAGTATTCACTTCCGGTCAAGCTTACGTGGTACTTTTACTACAAATACGAGTCTAGACGACATCTAATTTCAGTCAATTATAGAAGCAATTGCATCGAGTTGTTAAAAATTGTCAAAACTCATAAATTTTTATAACAAATACTTTGAATAGAACTGGAATAAGTAACAGCTTAATTACTAAGTTAATAATTTGAAATTTTCTTTTTGTATAAGACAATCTATATATATTTTAAACGATTTATAAGTAAAAATTAAGTCAGTCGAAGCAACTTGATGTCTTTCGATGTTAAAAATAGATAAGGATGTATAAAAAAGGGATGAACCTACTAGTAATTTGTGCAAAGCATTTCAATAGGATTTACAAATAAAACTTTTGACTTTGAATCACGCAAATCCGGATTTTATAACTATAATCATCTGATTCCCAATATTAAACTCAGTTTATTCGAAAAATACTTTTTTAAAGTCACGGTAAGTACAGAGCAAATTCCAAATGTTGGAAAAAAGTATTTCAATCATCGATTCCGTGCTACAATAAATTGATTTTTTTTTTAATCAGACCCTGTATATTAAAATAGACGTTTCACTCTAGAAAAAGAGAACGGAAAATCTTATCTTGTTCTATAAAAATTTTGGGGTTGGAAATATAAAAATGTCAAGCAAATTAGTAGGACCTAATTAGTTTCAAGGGCTGTTCTTGAAACTGTTGAAACGATGAATAATTTGAAAGTCGACTGGTGTAATTTGCAAGGTAAAGACATGGCATTTGGTTAGATAAGATTATTTTCGTCTATTTCATAATATAGATACGTAAGGTGTATTTTGAAGTAAATTCAGTGACGTAACTACAATGGGGCAAGAGTGTACGGCGCACCCTTTAAACTGTATACCAAAGATAGATTCGTCGGTGAAAGTTTGGTTGGATAAGGAGGATTTTGTGAGGAAGGAGATTCGTTGGAGTAGGCCCTGATATAGGAATACCTCCTCTGCAGAGCTGGGTTTGTGGTGGTTGCGGCTGTTTTTAGGCTCGGTTTGGGTTTTTTTTTGGTTTTTTGAAGGGTTTTTATGTATTTTTAGTAAAGGGGTACGGGCGGGTACAGCTGCGGCTGCATTATTCCCTATCATCGGCATTTTGGCTGGAAAACCGATTCAGATTGCAGGGAAAACGCAGAAAACTAAAGATAAATATGACAATAGTTGATCAATCTTTTGATTAATCGGTCCGCCATTTAGGGGACTTTTGATTGGTCCATTTGGAGTTATTTGAGAGCGGGAAATTTAAAATTGACATTTGACATTCTTGGCCCCAAAATGGCGGTTTTAGTATTTCCATTATAGTAGATTGTGCCTATAGTTTTTATGTTCATTATTTAGCTACTGTATTTCAAAAGAAATTTAGGCAACCACGGGCGCTGCGGCATCGGCAACAGCGCGTGTTTTGCTGTAAAATAGAAACGAAAAATATAGGAAAACCAAGCTGTTTCTTGGATTTCCATTAAACCATGTACAAGGTCCTTCACGACGAGCTGAAAATTTGTTTGTACGTGTTTCCCGAAATGCTAGTTTCAGCTAAAATAATTTCAGTTTTCTGAAACTTCCGGTTATACCGGAAGTAGACCCAAACTTCGTTATTTTAAAAAGAATTTTATAGTTTTTGTTAAATTTTTGGAATCTACGCGAAGTTTCAATATAATTCTATATAAGGCATCGTATGCCTAGTGTCCATCATTTTTTAATTATTTCACATTTTCGAAATTTTTGGATACATGCAACCATTTACTAAAAAAATTATATTTCTAAGTTTAAGTGAGTCAGGTCTAATATTTTTGAGATTTCGACAAATAACATTTACAGCTTTCGAAATATGTGATAACCTTGACAAAAGTTTATAAAGGGTGTTCAAAAAATGGTGGCGAATTTCGCTATCTAAAAATTTAATTTTTTCAAATGACAGCCCCCATTTTTCTCTTTACTATTGGATTCTTTGCTTTAAATTAAGGGGACTTTGTTAGTAAAATCATATATCTCAAATTAACGGTTTTTATAGAAATTTTCATGGTTTTTAATTGTCGGTTGTCTGGACAACAAACAAACAATGAAACTGCTTGACGTTTAAGCGTTGCAAAATTGTTTATTATGTCCCGTTTAGGATTTATTAATGAAGATTATTTTAATGTAAAGCTTAGAATCCAATGGTGAAGAGAAAAATTCGGGTTGCCATTTGAAAAAATTAAGTTTTCAGATATCCAAATTCGCCACCATATTCTGAACACCCTATATAATTTTTTGTCAAAGTTTTCACAGATTTCGAAAGCTGTAAGTGTTATTTGTAAAAATGTCAAAAATATAAGACCTAGCTCACTTAAATTTAGAAATATAGTTTTTTTAGTAGAGGGCTGCATGTATCCAAAAATTTCGAAAATGTGAAATAATTAAAAAATAATGGACTTTAGGCATACGATGCCTTATATAAAGTTATATTGAAATTTCGCGTAGATTCCAAAAATTTGATAAAAACCATAACATTCCATTCAAAATAAGCGCCATTCCTTAGCAAATTATGTCGGCACGTTGAATTCTCGTCGTTTCATACAAAAAAAGCCTGAATATATTTAAATTTTAATTGTTTTCTTTTCAACGATGATTGGGGGTTCGATTTAGTATAATATAACCAAGTTCCAATTAATTTTTGATTATTTATTGTTTTAAAATTGAAAAAATCTCGTTCTCAAAAATTTTAAACTCAAAAGCTACAATGAAACTTCTTCAGTTTTTCTATTTTTTATATTTTTGTAATATTTTTATTTGTTTGCAATTTAAGTTTTTAAAGAGATTTGAAACGTAATAAATTCATTGTTTTATTTCATTTTAATAATTGATCTCAGAAAAATCTTTCGGTGACCAATTCCTTGAAATGGGAATTGCATATTAACGCCTTATCTAAAAAAATAAGTTCCTCCCAAAAGAGATCTGTTAGATATTCATTCGTAATAAACATCGGGGATTACTGTATTTTAAAAAATTAAAAATTCTGACTCTTAGTTCCTTATTAATCTTATCCCACGTTCGGAATTAGTTGAAAACTCAATATTTTACAATATAAAAAAATGCACAATCATTTGCCAATTGAAACGACATCTATTCTATCCTAATTTGTGTACATTAAACTTTCGGTTTATTTGTTTATTTAGTTATTTTTATGTTGTTCTTTAGTTTTTACAAGCTTTTATCTACAAATTGTAACAATTTTTTCAATAATAAACAGTTTTATTTGATATACAGGGCTGTTTGATCTAAATAAACTTATTTCTATTATTCTGTACAGTTTATAAAAGCTCTAAAACTTTTATTAGCTCATGAAAATTTAAATAAATCTATGTCAATATTTAAAATGATCGTACCGAGTTTCGAATTAGAAATTACGTTTTATTACTCTCTCATTTATAAAAATAAACTACGTAGTTTGAAATTTGTGTGTGAGTTCGACAAATGATTTCTTTTATATACTTTTGACGGTCCTGTAAATGTCCACAAAAACCTCAAACGATGTTCTCAGTCTGTTGTTATAGTATTGAACCGATTCTAAATGTTCACATTTATTTATTATTTTAAGACAAGTCCTTTCTGTTTTGTGTATGTACGCGGTTCGGATCAGACTTAAACAGCCGCCATTTCCGAAAATTTTATGGATACGAGTGGCTGTGTTGCCGCCTTGAATAAATAAATAACAAAATATTTCTCTCTACCTAACAGTAAAGGCTATATATGATAAACCACACATTGCGTTCATGTCATCTATCTAAAATTAACTATTTTTTTTTTCCTAAAAAACAATCGGAATATACGCAAATCATGTAAGCAATTCGAAATGCCATTACAATTATGAGAAAATAGTCAATCGATAAATGAAATACTACAATATTTGTATAAAATAAACTTAAAACAAACAAAACGAATCCTTTTTTTATTAAAACAGAAATAATTCTCTAATAACTGGCCTTGCGATTTATTTATGGTCAACGCAATCACCATACTAAACGGGAATTGTAAACGGTTAAAATCTAAACTGATCCTACTTTTAGCTGAGTAGTAATCCAGGCAATTCCAGTGAATTTTAAAACTCCTTGCGATAGTTAAATTCGTCATTTAGGTTCACGACGTTAATGGTTATACATCTGGAATAAAAACACGCTGAATAAGCTTCTCTTTTGAATCTATGATGTGACAGAAATCTGTGGATAATGCGATGAATCCCCGGTCCAGATATCCTCCGCTAACAATTCTACGGTTGCAACGCCTTTGTCTGTGTTGATTCATTTCGAGCCGTGAAACAGTGTGTATTAACTATTATGTATGTCAATACAAAATTGACAGTTAAAAGTGTTTATTTAAAGTTTAAACTATGTGTAAATCAATCAATTAAAGTCAGTAGTACCACCAATATACATTTTTGTAGTTCTTGGTGATAACCAACAGATTCAAACAAAGATAGTTGTTTTTCAAAATATTCTCCATTAAGATCCGATTGAGGTACCTCCAAAACATATGATTTGAACGCGTCAACCCCATCTTCAGGTGTAGAAAAACGTTGATTTTTGATCTGCGGGAATAAGAAAAAATCATTGGATTTGGACTGTTCAAAAATATTTTTGTGTGGTGGAGAATCATTCGTCTCCTGCAATTGGTTTTGGTTTCGGTAGCGAGTTAAAACCTACAAAACGCGCTAGCTCGAGCTGGTGCATCATCACTAAAAGTCGAAGAATGTTGGTTTGATCCACGTCGAAAGTCATAGTAAATCAGTTGAATGTTTTAACTATCTTTAAACAACTTAAAAAATATGACAACACGTTCTGATTAAATCCACTGTTGAAAATGTCAAAATTCAGATATGACATAAACACATCAGTGTTGCCATAATATAGAAAAGAAAATCGAGTTCAAAAAGTCACAAATACACAGATGAAACTAATAAAAGCGTGTTAAAAAATAATAAGTATAACTAGAAAATGTTTTGCTAATTTTTGACTTGATTTGCGAAACTTTTTACTTTAAAAATAAAGCGAAATATTTGGCAAAATAAGAGACAACGAGTTTAGTAAACTATCGCTCGTACCTCGTACATTTATTGATAATTTTTTTGATAAAAGTGTGAATTAAATTTTATACATTATCCGTGTCGATTGAAATGAATCTGTTGTTAATAAGAAAATTCATTAGCGAGCGCGAAATATTTCCAATTGCCATAAAATTAAATTCAAACTGTTAATCCGGTTTATAGCTTTTAGTTGCTATAATATCTCACAAATTTAAATATAAAGTAAACACATTTTTGGAACGATACACTTTATTTATAGAAATAGACACTTTCGTCTTGAATCCCGTTATAATAAAATTAATTCTGTAGCAATTCACGTTGTTTAATTTAATAGGATTGTTCACGCTGAGGATCTGTAAACAGTCACTGACAGTTTCCAAATAAACCTTAATGCGCATCTATATTTTCGCTAAGCAGTTTCCTTTTCCTCTCCATAATTTGTCCAAACCAATTTTTTTTGTAAATTGTCTTGGGCTAGCTAGAAATCTTGAATGAGCCAGCGCAAACCGGATCGAAAGCTGAAAAACAACAAAAAAAGCTCATACTGACATTTTGGTTAGATTACAGAGGTGTTGTGTTGTTTGAGCTACTTCCAAGGACCCTAACGTTCAATTATGACGTTAACTGTCAAAAATTAATGGAACTGGATGAAACAATCAAAGGAAAACGACCAGAATGATCAAATCGGAAAGGTTTAGTGTTTCATCATGATAATGCGAAGCCTCGCACATCTTTGGCAGCTTTTGGAGCTTGGCTGGAAAGTGATGCCACATCCCTCATACAGCTCTGATCTGGCACCATCTGATTACCATTTATTTCGAAGCTTTCAGAATTCTTTAAATGGTCAAACTTTACAAATTACGATGACATTCAATCGTGCCTGGTTCAGTTTTTTTGCTGATAAGAACCGGGAATTTTATGGGCGTGGAATGATGAAGATGAAACAAAGATGGTAAAAGGTCACATGTTTTATTGTATACTACAAAACCGTGAAAAACTACGTAACTGTTTCAACGAATAATTTATTAATTGTGAGGATATTTAATGCAAACACCATTTTCCTTAACTATATTATATTTCTATAGTTTTCTATTTTAAAACACATTTTTAACCTTGTTAAGAAACATATTTTGGTATTTCCTAAAGAAAAAAAGGTTTTCGAAGCACATCAATAATACAAACCCAAAATATGTTAAGTTTAGGTAGTAGGTAGTTAGTTCTCTCCGATCCTTAACATTGTAAGGACATACCTCCGAAACTCTTATTGAAATTAGATAATATTCCAATTGATAACGTATTTAGTTTTTTTTAGTTTACAAATTATTTGCTTGAAACAGATCATAATCCTGGAGAAACAGCTTCACGCAATTATAGCGGCCTTACTGAAATGTTTAAACTACCTACAAAATTATTGAATTTTCCTTGAGAAACAAACTTCAAGGTTTCTGCAGATATACCAACTTTCTTTGTGGTTCAATCGGAAATATTCCTTTCCCAAAATAAATAATTTCGAGAAAAAAAATTAATGTAGTTCAGAGACCTAAGCTATGACATTTTTACATTCTTTGATGATCGATATACTAAATTCCGAGTAAGATAAAAACTTTGTATCATATTTTCAGTGTTTATTTTATACCTACGACGTCACTTAATATAGTTGCCTTACTGAAATGTTTAAACTACCTACAAAATTATTGAATTTTCCTTGAGAAACAGACTTCAAGTTTTCTGCAGATATACCAACTTTCTTTGTGGTTCAATCGGAAATATTCCTTTCCCAAAATAAATAATTTCGAGAAAAAAAATTAATGTAATTCAGAGACCTAAGCTATGACATTTTTACATTCTTTGATGACCGATATACTAAATTTCGAGTAAGATAAAAACTTTGTATCATATTGTCAGTGTTTATTTTATACCTACGACGTCACTTAATATAGTTGCCTTACTGAAATGTTTAAACTACCTACAAAATTATTGAATTTTCCTTGAGAAACAAACTTCAAGGTTTCTGCAGATATACCAACTTTCTTTGTAGCTCAATCGGAAATATTCCTTTCCCAAAATAAATAATTTCGAGAAAAAAAATTAATGTAATTCAGAGACCTAAGCTATGACATTTTTACATTCTTTGATGACCGATATACTAAATTCCGAGTAAGATAAAAACTTTGTATCATATTTTCAGTGTTTATTTTATACCTACGACGTCACTTAATATAGTTGCCTTACTGAAATGTTTAAACTACCAACAAAATTTTTGAAGTTTCATAGCTATGTTTAAGAGTGGGTTTGTCTAAAAGTGGGAAACTACTACAGAGGTATAGCAATTATTTTTAATAAAAGTAAACTATTTCTGACACTCCTTCCCTTCGTACTATAATAAATAAACAAAAAATGCATGTTGGAAGTGCTGAAGGCTTTCTCATAGTGTTAAAGTGACGTTATGTGTAATTAACACCTGAGGTATCATATCGTGCATCGACGTAGAATCACGTGGTGTTTAAATTAACTTTAGTATTTTGTTAAATACATTTTTATTGTTAGAATCCTTGTAAAATGAAATTTGACATTCCGACTCTGTATAAAAAGACGAATGCGCGGATTCATTTCAATTCCTAACCATTTGAAAATATGTTCGTTGAAGGGTTCTATAGTATAAACTGTTACTGACTTATTATAAACAGATTATACGGCGTTAATTTATTGCTCGGGCTTTATTATTTCCCGTCTCATTAGCTCTAAAAATTACGTTTTTTTGAAGTTTCTGTTTGCCATGCCAGATTTTTCGTTTGAAACATACTAACAAGTTGAAAATTACGAAAAAATATATTAGTGAATAAACACTACAGTGTAACGATCACTTTCATGTTGAAATTATTCGAATTTCAATTTTCATCTTACTCGGAATTTGATGTATCGATCATCAAAAAATCTAAAAATACTAAATTGGTTTAAATACTTCGTTTCATAGAAAGTTGGTATATCTGCAGAAACCTTGAAGGAAAATTCAATAATTTTATAGGTAGTTTAAACATTTCAGTAAAACGTGACGTCGTAGGTATAAAATAAACACTGAACAAATGATGCAAAGTTTTTATATTAGTCGGAATTTGATATATCGATCATCAAAAAATCTAAAAACACTAAATTGGTTTAAATATTTCGTTTCATAGAAAGTTGGTATATCTGCAGAAACCTTGAAGGAAAATTCAATAATTTTATAGGTAGTTTAAACATTTCAGTGAAACGTGACATCGTAGGTATAAAATAAACACTGAACAAATGATGCAAAGTTTTTATATTAGTCGGAATTTGATATATCGATCATCAAAAAATCTAAAAATAATAAATTGGTTTAAATACTTCGTTTCATAGAAAGTTGGTATATCTGCAGAAACCTTGAAGGAAAATTCAATAATTTTATAGGTAGTTTAAACATTTCAGTGAAACGTGACGTCGTAGGTATAAAATAAACACTGAACAAATGATGCAAAGTTTTTATATTAGTCGGAATTTGATATATCGATCATCAAAAAATCTAAAAATAATAAATTGGTTTAAATACTTCGTTTCATAGAAAGTTGGTATATCTGCAGAAACCTTGAAGGAAAATTCAATAATTTTATAGGTAGTTTAAACATTTCAGTGAAACGTGACGTCGTAGGTATAAAATAAACACTGAACAAATGATGCAAAGTTTTTATATTAGTCGGAATTTGATATATCGATCATCAAAAAATCTAAAAATACTAAATTGGTTTAAATATTTCGTTTCATAGAAAGTTGGTATATCTGCAGAAACCTTGAAGGAAAATTCAATAATTTTATAGGTAGTTTAAACATTTCAGTAAAACGTGACGTCGTAGGTATAAAATAAACACTGAACAAATGATGCAAAGTTTTTATATTAGTCGGAATTTGATATATCGATCATCAAAAAATCTAAAAACACTAAATTGGTTTAAATATTTCGTTTCATAGAAAGTTGGTATATCTGCAGAAACCTTGAAGGAAAATTCAATAATTTTATAGGTAGTTTAAACATTTCAGTAAAACGTGACGTCGTAGGTATAAAATAAACACTGAACAAATGATGCAAAGTTTTTATATTAGTCGGAATTTGATATATCGATCATCAAAAAATCTAAAAACACTAAATTGGTTTAAATATTTCGTTTCATAGAAAGTTGGTATATCTGCAGAAACCTTGAAGGAAAATTCAATAATTTTATAGGTAGTTTAAACATTTCAGTGAAACGTGACATCGTAGGTATAAAATAAACACTGAACAAATGATGCAAAGTTTTTATATTAGTCGGAATTTGATATATCGATCATCAAAAAATCTAAAAATAATAAATTGGTTTAAATACTTCGTTTCATAGAAAGTTGGTATATCTGCAGAAACCTTGAAGGAAAATTCAATAATTTTATAGGTAGTTTAAACATTTCAGTGAAACGTGACGTCGTAGGTATAAAATAAACACTGAACAAATGATGCAAAGTTTTTATATTAGTCGGAATTTGATATATCGATCATCAAAAAATCTAAAAATACTAAATTGGTTTAAATACTTCGTTTCATAGAAAGTTGGTATATCTGCAGAAACCTTGAAGGAAAATTCAATAATTTTATAGGTAGTTTAAACATTTCAGTAAAACGTGACGTCGTAGGTATAAAATAAACACTGAACAAATGATGCAAAGTTTTTATATTAGTCGGAATTTGATATATCGATCATCAAAAAATCTAAAAATACTAAATTGGTTTAAATATTTCGTTTCATAGAAAGTTGGTATATCTGCAGAAACCTTGAAGGAAAATTCAATAATTTTATAGGTAGTTTAAACATTTCAGTAAAACGTGACGTCGTAGGTATAAAATAAACACTGAACAAATGATGCAAAGTTTTTATATTAGTCGGAATTTGATATATCGATCATCAAAAAATCTAAAAACACTAAATTGGTTTAAATATTTCGTTTCATAGAAAGTTGGTATATCTGCAGAAACCTTGAAGGAAAATTCAATAATTTTATAGGTAGTTTAAACATTTCAGTAAAACGTGACGTCGTAGGTATAAAATAAACACTGAACAAATGATGCAAAGTTTTTATATTAGTCGGAATTTGATATATCGATCATCAAAAAATCTAAAAACACTAAATTGGTTTAAATATTTCGTTTCATAGAAAGTTGGTATATCTGCAGAAACCTTGAAGGAAAATTCAATAATTTTATAGGTAGTTTAAACATTTCAGTGAAACGTGACATCGTAGGTATAAAATAAACACTGAACAAATGATGCAAAGTTTTTATATTAGTCGGAATTTGATATATCGATCATCAAAAAATCTAAAAATAATAAATTGGTTTAAATACTTCGTTTCATAGAAAGTTGGTATATCTGCAGAAACCTTGAAGGAAAATTCAATAATTTTATAGGTAGTTTAAACATTTCAGTGAAACGTGACGTCGTAGGTATAAAATAAACACTGAACAAATGATGCAAAGTTTTTATATTAGTCGGAATTTGATATATCGATCATCAAAAAATCTAAAAATACTAAATTGGTTTAAATACTTCGTTTCATAGAAAGTTGGTATATCTGCAGAAACCTTGAAGGAAAATTCAATAATTTTATAGGTAGTTTAAACATTTCAGTAAAACGTGACGTCGTAGGTATAAAATAAACACTGAACAAATGATGCAAAGTTTTTATATTAGTCGGAATTTGATATATCGATCATCAAAAAATCTAAAAATACTAAATTGGTTTAAATATTTCGTTTCATAGAAAGTTGGTATATCTGCAGAAACCTTGAAGGAAAATTCAATAATTTTATAGGTAGTTTAAACATTTCAGTGAAACGTGACGTCGTAGGTATAAAATAAACACTGAACAAATGATGCAAAGTTTTTATATTAGTCGGAATTTGATATATCGATCATCAAAAAATCTAAAAATACTAAATTGGTTTAAATACTTCGTTTCATAGAAAGTTGGTATATCTGCAGAAACCTTGAAGTAAAATTCAATAATTTTATAGGTAGTTTAAACATTTCAGTAAAACGTGACATCGTAGGTATAAAATAAACACTGAACAAATGATGCAAAGTTTTTATATTAGTCGGAATTTGATATATCGATCATCAAAAAATCTAAAAATAATAAATTGGTTTAAATACTTCGTTTCATAGAAAGTTGGTATATCTGCAGAAACCTTGAAGGAAAATTCAATAATTTTATAGGTAGTTTAAACATTTCAGTGAAACGTGACGTCGTAGGTATAAAATAAACACTGAACAAATGATGCAAAGTTTTTATATTAGTCGGAATTTGATATATCGATCATCAAAAAATCTAAAAATACTAAATTGGTTTAAATATTTCGTTTCATAGAAAGTTGGTATATCTGCAGAAACCTTGAAGGAAAATTCAATAATTTTATAGGTAGTTTAAACATTTCAGTGAAACGTGACATCGTAGGTATAAAATAAACACTGAACAAATGATGCAAAGTTTTTATATTAGTCGGAATTTGATATATCGATCATCAAAAAATCTAAAAATAATAAATTGGTTTAAATACTTCGTTTCATAGAAAGTTGGTATATCTGCAGAAACCTTGAAGGAAAATTCAATAATTTTATAGGTAGTTTAAACATTTCAGTGAAACGTGACGTCGTAGGTATAAAATAAACACTGAACAAATGATGCAAAGTTTTTATATTAGTCGGAATTTGATATATCGATCATCAAAAAATCTAAAAATACTAAATTGGTTTAAATATTTCGTTTCATAGAAAGTTGGTATATCTGCAGAAACCTTGAAGGAAAATTCAATAATTTTATAGGTAGTTTAAACATTTCAGTAAAACGTGACGTCGTAGGTATAAAATAAACACTGAACAAATGATGCAAAGTTTTTATATTAGTCGGAATTTGATATATCGATCATCAAAAAATCTAAAAATACTAAATTGGTTTAAATACTTCGTTTCATAGAAAGTTGGTATATCTGCAGAAACCTTGAAGGAAAATTCAATAATTTTATAGGTAGTTTAAACATTTCAGTGAAACGTGACGTCGTAGGTATAAAATAAACACTGAACAAATGATGCAAAGTTTTTATATTAGTCGGAATTTGATATATCGATCATCAAAAAATCTAAAAATACTAAATTGGTTTAAATACTTCGTTTCATAGAAAGTTGGTATATCTGCAGAAACCTTGAAGGAAAATTCAATAATTTTATAGGTAGTTTAAACATTTCAGTAAAACGTGACGTCGTAGGTATAAAATAAACACTGAACAAATGATGCAAAGTTTTTATATTAGTCGGAATTTGATATATCGATCATCAAAAACTCTAAAAATACTAAATTGGTTTAAATATTTCGTTTCATAGAAAGTTGGTATATCTGCAGAAACCTTGAAGGAAAATTCAATAATTTTATAGGTAGTTTAAACATTTCAGTAAAACGTGACGTCGTAGGTATAAAATAAACACTGAACAAATGATGCAAAGTTTTTATATTAGTCGGAATTTGATATATCGATCATCAAAAAATCTAAAAATACTAAATTGGTTTAAATACTTCGTTTCATAGAAAGTTGGTATATCTGCAGAAACCTTGAAGGAAAATTCAATAATTTTATAGGTAGTTTAAACATTTCAGTGAAACGTGACGTCGTAGGTATAAAATAAACACTGAACAAATGATGCAAAGTTTTTATATTAGTCGGAATTTGATATATCGATCATCAAAAAATCTAAAAATACTAAATTGGTTTAAATACTTCGTTTCATAGAAAGTTGGTATATCTGCAGAAACCTTGAAGGAAAATTCAATAATTTTATAGGTAGTTTAAACATTTCAGTAAAACGTGACGTCGTAGGTATAAAATAAACACTGAACAAATGATGCAAAGTTTTTATATTAGTCGGAATTTGATATATCGATCATCAAAAACTCTAAAAATACTAAATTGGTTTAAATATTTCGTTTCATAGAAAGTTGGTATATCTGCAGAAACCTTGAAGGAAAATTCAATAATTTTATAGGTAGTTTAAACATTTCAGTGAAACGTGACATCGTAGGTATAAAATAAACACTGAACAAATGATGCAAAGTTTTTATATTAGTCGGAATTTGATATATCGATCATCAAAAAATCTAAAAATACTAAATTGGTTTAAATACTTCGTTTCATAGAAAGTTGGTATATCTGCAGAAACCTTGAAGGAAAATTCAATAATTTTATAGGTAGTTTAAACATTTCAGTAAAACGTGACGTCGTAGGTATAAAATAAACACTGAACAAATGATGCAAAGTTTTTATATTAGTCGGAATTTGATATATCGATCATCAAAAACTCTAAAAATACTAAATTGGTTTAAATATTTCGTTTCATAGAAAGTTGGTATATCTGCAGAAACCTTGAAGGAAAATTCAATAATTTTATAGGTAGTTTAAACATTTCAGTGAAACGTGACATCGTAGGTATAAAATAAACACTGAACAAATGATGCAAAGTTTTTATATTAGTCGGAATTTGATATATCGATCATCAAAAAATCTAAAAATACTAAATTGGTTTAAATACTTCGTTTCATAGAAAGTTGGTATATCTGCAGAAACCTTGAAGGAAAATTCAATAATTTTATAGGTAGTTTAAACATTTCAGTAAAACGTGACGTCGTAGGTATAAAATAAACACTGAACAAATGATGCAAAGTTTTTATATTAGTCGGAATTTGATATATCGATCATCAAAAAATCTAAAAATACTAAATTGGTTTAAATATTTCGTTTCATAGAAAGTTGGTATATCTGCAGAAACCTTGAAGGAAAATTCAATAATTTTATAGGTAGTTTAAACATTTCAGTGAAACGTGACGTCGTAGGTATAAAATAAACACTGAACAAATGATGCAAAGTTTTTATATTAGTCGGAATTTGATATATCGATCATCAAAAAATCTAAAAATACTAAATTGGTTTAAATATTTCGTTTCATAGAAAGTTGGTATATCTGCAGAAACCTTGAAGGAAAATTCAATAATTTTATAGGTAGTTTAAACATTTCAGTGAAACGTGACATCGTAGGTATAAAATAAACACTGAACAAATGATGCAAAGTTTTTATATTAGTCGGAATTTGATATATCGATCATCAAAAAATCTAAAAATACTAAATTGGTTTAAATACTTCGTTTCATAGAAAGTTGGTATATCTGCAGAAACCTTGAAGGAAAATTCAATAATTTTATAGGTAGTTTAAACATTTCAGTGAAACGTGACGTCGTAGGTATAAAATAAACACTGAACAAATGATGCAAAGTTTTTAAATTAGTCGGAATTTGATATATCGGTCATCAAAAAATCTAAAAATACTAAATTGGTTTAAATACTTCGTTTCATAGAAAGTTGGTATATCTGCAGAAACCTTGAAGGAAAATTCAATAATTTTATAGGTAGTTTAAACATTTCAGTAAGGCCTCAGCTTATCTGTTCATCAGATTCCAAAAGCAAGGTAGTGGCAGACATAATTATTGCACTGGCGACTTTTTTCTTATTTACTTTAATTATCTTTGTTATTTTCAAATTGCCTGTCAAACGACATGCAATATTTGTCTATCTAATATTTTGATCTTTCAAGGAATTGTGTGCAATTTCTTGCATGTTGTCTTGCATCATGTCAAGCGGCTTTTCCACGAGAAATTAACATTCGGACACTTTGTTTTTTTGTTTTTGGAATTTTTTCACTAACAGAGTTGACTTTGTGGTTAATTTTAACAAGTTCAAGATTTCTAGAATGATTTAATATTGAAAACAACTACAAAATATCAAAATTTCTTACACAAACTTTAAAGAAACTTTCTAATCAAAAAATTAACTATTTGTTTTTTTAGTAAATGATGCTCTTCAAGTTGCGTCACCTCGTACACGACCTAAGACGAAAAAAAAATGAGATAATAAATTATGGTGATGCATAAAATTTTATTGGTAACACTCGAGACTGAAAAGTGTTTCTATGTGAGTGAATCGATGCCTTGTCGCAATTTCATTCGAAATGCTACGAAAATGAATTTGACTTTTAAGTCTCGCCGCTGTGGCTATAACGCTAGCAATAAATTTTATTGCATTTTAGGAACCGTGATTATAAGCTGAGTAAGAAATGGCCGGTTTATTGACAGACTAATTACGTTTCTCAAGTCAAACTCGAATGAATATAGACCTCTGTTTACTGCGTTCCTTTTTATTTATTTATTTATTTTTTTTTTTTTCATTATTATCATATCGATGTCGAATTCATAATCGGGAATATCATCGGTTAATCCGCGCCACAAAAATAATTGTAATAAAAATTTTTGTACATATTATCGCAAACTTTTTCTTACTTGATCTTTTCGACGATATCTCTGTTTGTCTCGTCGTCAATCAAGCTGAAGCTGAAGCCATTTTTGAATCCTTTTACTTGGTTGAGCTATGAAACTCATACTGATTGTAGTTTTTTATCCGAAAATTATTCTATATACAAAATATCATGAAATAAAAATAAACAAAACCTTCATTGTTATACTAGATCACACAATATCTGTATCGATTTCTTCATCAACAATAATGTTATCATCTTCTTCATTGTTGATATTTTCGGCTTTTTTGGTTTTCCAAATCTCAATAAAATTTTATGGTCTCGTGGTTTTTGTGACAAGTTTCAGTTTCATAAAAGATTTAATTCTGGACCAGAATCTTCTTCTAATACAATCCTTTTCGATGGATTGAACTTGAAGTGCTACAAGTTGCACTTTTTAGATTCAGACTTCCAGTGAGTCCAATATGATGAACGGTTCCGTGTTTCTCCAGAACTTCTTCATACTCTTCTGGCTTAAGAATAGCGTTGTCCTACTTTTTCAGATCTTTCCCAATCAATACAAACACCCTGTGGAAAATAAAGCATGAAAGGATTATGGGTTAGGTTAGGATTTGGGTTTGGCGTATTTTGAAATTGAAAATGGCGTAACTGCCTTTAGACTTGGCGGATATTGCAACTTAACCTCAATCAGATTTGCTACAAAATAACAGTTGTACTGAGATCAGCTTGAAAAAATCAATAAGAAACAATATCAATTCAACAGCAAAATGGACTATGGACTTGGCGGTTTTTTTAAGGTTTTGGTGTACAGGTTTCGCTCTTCAATGCAACACCTCGTATCGGACGACATTTTTTGCAGTATTATCTTGGCAAAGAAGAAATAACCCGATCTTGCGTTGGCATATATAATTAATCATGGAAAGAACACGAATTTTTTACATTCTGGGCAAAAACTTTCAAAGATTGGCAAATAGTTTAAAGATCATCGAGATACTTGTATCGAGAACTTGCTCATCTTCGATTTTTCTTAGAGCATCGTCGCGTAAATCTCATTAATCATCTTTTTACTTGACACCAAATGCGTCTTACATCCGCCATGTCTACTATTTAATATTTCTAATAGAGAAAAATGTGTATTAACTAAATCTGGTGATCATGGGGACGATAACAGAGATAAGCTTTGACTTCAATCAGACTAGGTCTTAGACCTAATAGAACTAATGTTAAACAGTGAGAATTTTGAGAATTCAATTTATCGATTCTTCTTTTTGCATTTCATATTTTATCAAAAGGTGACGTCAAAGTAGTAGATGTAAATTTTTGAATCGTTATATCTCAGAAACGGTGGCTCGTAGAAAAAAAAATATCGGCATGTTTTTTGTAGATAACTTTATTATCTACAATTTTTGTTAAAAGTATTTTTATGATAAACCTCACCGTTTCGCTGATAATCGCGAAAAACTCAATTTCTTAACCTTTAACCTCGAATAAAATTTTTTCCTATAAACGGAAATGATGGGAAACATTCAAATTTTATTTTAAATTGCATTTTGAACAATTTTACTGCTTTTGAGCTTGATGGGAATTTATGTAACTGTGAATGTCTAAATTGACCGGATTATAACTTTTACAACTTTTTGAATCGTTATATCTCAGAAACGGTGGCTCGTAGAAAAAAAAATATCAACATGTTTTTTGTAGATAATTTTATTATCTACAATTTTTGTTGAAAATATTTTTATGATAAACCTCACCGTTTCGCTGATAATCGCAAAAAACTCAATTTCTTATCCTTTGACCTCGAATAAAATTTTTTCCCATAAACGGAAATGATGGGAAACATTCAAATTTTATTTTAAATTGCATTTTGAACAATTTTACTGCTTTTGAGCTTGATGGGAATTTATGTAACTGTGAATGTCTAAATTGACCGGATTATAACTTTTACAACTTTTTGAATCGTTATATCTCAGAAACGGTGGCTCGTAGAAAAAAAAATATCAACATGTTTTTTGTAGATAATTTTATTATCTACAATTTTTGTTGAAAATATTTTTATGATAAACCTCACCGTTTCGCTGATAATCGCAAAAAACTCAATTTCTTATCCTTTGACCTCGAATAAAATTTTTTCCCATAAACGGAAATGATGGGAAACATTCAAATTTTATTTTAAATTGCATTTTGAACAATTTTACTGCTTTTGAGCTTGATGGGAATTTATGTAACTGTGAATGTCTAAATTGACCGGATTATAACTTTTACAACTTTTTGAATCGTTATATCTCAGAAACGGTGGCTCGTAGAAAAAAAAATATCAACATGTTTTTTGTAGATAATTTTATTATCTACAATTTTTGTTGAAAGTATTTTTATGATAAACCTCACCGTTTCGCTGATAATCGCAAAAAACTCAATTTCTTATCCTTTGACCTCGAATAAAATTTTTTCCCATAAACGGAAATGATGGGAAACATTCAAATTTTATTTTAAATTGCATTTTGAACAATTTTACTGCTTTTGAGCTTGATGGGAATTTATGTAACTGTGAATGTCTAAATTGACCGGATTATAACTTTTACAACTTTTTGAATCGTTATATCTCAGAAACGGTGGCTCGTAGAAAAAAAAATATCAACATGTTTTTTGTAGATAATTTTATTATCTACAATTTTTGTTGAAAGTATTTTTATGATAAACCTCACCGTTTCGCTGATAATCGCAAAAAACTCAATTTCTTATCCTTTGACCTCGAATAAAATTTTTTCCCATAAACGGAAATGATGGGAAACATTCAAATTTTATTTTAAATTGCATTTTGAACAATTTTACTGCTTTTGAGCTTGATGGGAATTTATGTAACTGTGAATGTCTAAATTGACCGGATTATAACTTTTACAACTTTTTGAATCGTTATATCTCAGAAACGGTGGCTCGTAGAAAAAAAAATATCAACATGTTTTTTGTAGATAATTTTATTATCTACAATTTTTGTTGAAAATATTTTTATGATAAACCTCACCGTTTCGCTGATAATCGCAAAAAACTCAATTTCTTATCCTTTGACCTCGAATAAAATTTTTTCCCATAAACGGAAATGATGGGAAACATTCAAATTTTATTTTAAATTGCATTTTGAACAATTTTACTGCTTTTGAGCTTGATGGGAATTTATGTAACTGTGAATGTCTAAATTGACCGGATTATAACTTTTACAACTTTTTGAATCGTTATATCTCAGAAACGGTGGCTCGTAGAAAAAAAAATATCAACATGTTTTTTGTAGATAATTTTATTATCTACAATTTTTGTTGAAAGTATTTTTATGATAAACCTCACCGTTTCGCTGATAATCGCAAAAAACTCAATTTCTTATCCTTTGACCTCGAATAAAATTTTTTCCCATAAACGGAAATGATGGGAAACATTCAAATTTTATTTTAAATTGCATTTTGAACAATTTTACTGCTTTTGAGCTTGATGGGAATTTATGTAACTGTGAATGTCTAAATTGACCGGATTATAACTTTTACAACTTTTTGAATCGTTATATCTCAGAAACGGTGGCTCGTAGAAAAAAAAATATCAACATGTTTTTTGTAGATAATTTTATTATCTACAATTTTTGTTGAAAGTATTTTTATGATAAACCTCACCGTTTCGCTGATAATCGCGAAAAACTCAATTTCTTAACCTTTAACCTCGAATAAAATTTTTTCCTATAAACGGAAATGATGGGAAACATTCAAATTTTATTTTAAATTGCAATTTACACAATTTTACTGATTTTCAGCTTAATGGGAATTTATATAGCTTCACTCATATTTTTTGGTCTAATTGGACCGGACTAATATTGTTGAAATGATGGATGATTAGTACAAATTTTTAATGGTGGTCATGAACAGTGGGTAGACAGGGCTTAAGGGGTTAGAAAAATTGTTTAAACAGTCGTTTTATATAACAACTTTTGTATTTGTAGTATATTTTACACGTCGGATGAGACAAACTACATTAAAGTTCAAGAAATTTATTATAGTTTCGTCAAAAACATTTATTTGTAATTATAAAAAAAAATCTGTCTAATCTGCATCTTTCCGTAACTAAAATAATCCATGTAACAGTAATTAACTGTTAATCTTAACGCGCCGGACGTTCGCTTAACATTTTCTTACTTTATTTTTCAGTAGCAAGTGTTTGTTTACAGTACATCTTATCAGAAAAAAGTGGCAGGCATCCTCGTGTAGCAAGGTGTTGAAGAAATGATCTGATATTTTTACGAGGCACAAATTGACATTAAACACGAGTTCTGTACACCGTCTAATATCCGTCCAAAGTGAAAAATTTCCTTCGGTTATGTTTGAAA
This sequence comes from Diorhabda sublineata, assembly GCF_026230105.1. NCBI lineage: Eukaryota > Metazoa > Arthropoda > Insecta > Coleoptera > Chrysomelidae > Diorhabda > Diorhabda sublineata. Next base: position 7,041,275 of record NC_079483.1, read on the forward strand.
TTATTCAATTCAAATATCTTTAAACAGTTGATTATTTTTTGTATACACCGTTATCCATAATTCAAACAAATTAATTTAAAGCATCCTCACTAATAGGTTACGGAATATAAAACGATTATTTGTCAAAACCTAGCTTCTTCAACGCCATCTAGCATTCCAATAATGAAGTTCCAGCACTGAGTATTGTATTACCAACGGTTCATATCCAATCCAATTTATTATAATTTCAACCGTTTGGAATTTTTCTTTATTTTTAGTTATGTATGTATATATGTATGAAACTATTTGAATTTTTGAGGTTAGTTGTCATTTTTGTGGTCACTCTTTGGTTCTAATTCTTATTCAGCTCTTCTTTAAAAAAGCAGAAGCTCCATGCAGGAAATTTCCACAAAATGACTAATCTTCGGTTCACGCATATATGAGAAGAGCTGCAGTACAACAAACAGAGCCATAAAGTTTTTTGAGAGCAGCTGAAACTCCTCTTGAAGTACTAGTTCGTTCAGGAAGACAAACTACGTTACTAGAAGAGCGATAAAGTGTTTTGGGAGTAGCTGGAACTCCTCTTCAAGCACGAGCTCTTCAGGAAGACAGGCTACGTTACTAGAAGAGGGATAAAGTGTTTTGAGATCAGCTAAAACACCTCTTCAAGCACGAGTTCGTTCAGAAAGACAAGCTACGTTACTAGGAGAGCAATAAAGTGTTTTGGGTATAGCTGGAACTTCTCTTCAAGCACGAGCTCTTCAGGAAGACAGGCTACGTTACTAGAAGAGGGATAAAGTGTTTTGAGATCAGCTAAAACACCTCTTCAAGCACGAGTTCGTTCAGAAAGACAAGCTACGTTACTAGGAGAGCAATAAAGTGTTTTGGGTATAGCTGGAACTTCTCTTCAAGCACGAGCTCTTCAGGAAGACAGGCTACGTTACTAGAAGAGGGATAAAGTGTTTTGAGATCAGCTAAAACACCTCTTCAAGCACGAGTTCGTTCAGAAAGACAAGCTACGTTACTAGGAGAGCAATAAAGTGTTTTGGGTATAGCTGGAACTTCTCTTCAAGCACGAGTTCTTCAGGAAGACAAGCTACGTTACTAGAAGAGCGATAAAGTGTTTTGGGAGTAGCTGAAACTCCTCTTCAAGCACGAGTTCGTTCAGAAAGACAAGCTACGTTACTAGGAGAGTGATAAACTGTTTTGAGATCAGCTAAAACTCCTCTTCAAGCACGAATTCGTTCAGAAAGACAAGCTACGTTACTAGGAGAGCGATAAGTGTTTTGAGATCAGCTGAAACTCCTCCTCAAACACGAGTTCGTTCAGGAAGACAAGCTACGTTACTAGGAGAGCTATAAAGTGTTTTGAGATCAGCTAAAACTCCTCTTGAAGTACTAGTTCGTTCAGGAAGACAAACTACGTTACTAGATGAGCGATAAAGTGTTTTGAGATCAGCTGAAACTCCTCCTCAAACACGAGTTCGTTCAGGAAGACAAGCTACGTTACTAGGAGAGCTATAAAGTGTTTTGAGATCAGCTAAAACTCCTCTTGAAGTACTAGTTCGTTCAGGAAGACAAACTACGTTACTAGATGAGCGATAAAGTGTTTTGGGAGAAGCTGGAGCTCCTCTTCAAGCACGAGTTCTTCAGGAAGACAAGCTACGTTACTAGAAGAGCGATAAGTGTTTTGAGATCAGCTAAAACTCATCTTCAACACGAGTTCGTTCAGGAAGACAAGCAACGTTGCAGGCAGCTAGAAGAACGATTGAAACGCCTGATACAGACCACGCGTCAACGAAATTTCAAGAATTGATCGGTATTTAATGGTACTAAGTTTCAATATGATCCTTCAATTTAATATCGCAATCATCATGATTGTTATTGGCTCGATCAATAAAAAATGTCGCTAATGCGATGCTTTTAAATGGAAAGATGAATCTGTTGAAAGGTGCTGATCCAATGGTAAAGTTTGACGTCGATTACTTGGTGCATTAGAAGAGGTTATAGAAACTTCATTGTTAATAGATGAGGCGAAGCCATTTTGAAGCAAAATTGAAGAGAACCCGTCAAAATAATTGAAGAACAACGGATAAAAGGGAAATTCATTACTTTTTGTAAACTTACCAGTCAACGAAGAAAACTCAAAACGAATTTGTGGTGATCGGCAACAAAAAAATTTAATGGTCACATATTGAAGAGACTAAATGAAAAAATAGAAAAAAAAATCGTAGATGTTAACGAGGAGAAGAGGAAACTTTGATGGTAATCGATAATGTCTCGATTCTAAATTTTGCAAATAATTAACATATTTTAACAGATTTATTTGATGTAACTTTTTTTGTTTTTATATCTAGCCTGGTGTTCACCAGACGCGTTACCGCGACATCTCAACGAGATGATGTCTTTTCTGCGGCATCAACATTTGTTTTTCGACCGACTTTAATCTACCGAACTTAAAACAAAAATCTTTCGTTCTCTTTCCGACCACCCACACTCCTATTTGCGGCCTAAAATCTTTTTACTTTGACCCCTCTAGTTTCCAATAACAAACAAGATGAAAGCGACTCGATGTAAATTTCGGTACAAGTGAAAAGACAAATCGAAATTTCACGTTTTCTAATTAGATCCAAAATATTTTTATTCTGTCACCGTACAGATACAAATTTAACTATAATATATGACAATATGTACGATATAGTCCGAAAATACCTTGCCCAACACAAAAAATCGTCAAGCTTCCCTCAAGAGCCATTCACCGTTGCTAATCATGCAAATCCCAAAAAAACAGACGCCTGCAGATGGAACAGTCTTCGGAGCCGGTTCTCCCTTTCCAGTCCATTGTGATGGACCCATGTTATGAAACGTCTCGATGGAAACATCTACTTGACGCTGTATTTGTTCCATTGTGAGGTATCGCGGCACCATCTTACGCAAAGCTTTTTCATGTCCAAATTTTTGATAGAAATGCGTTGTACCACACTTTTTGGAATACCCACTATGTCTGACCATCATCCGGTACCGTGGATTTTCTGGAATCGATACCTCATTTGGTCGACCATTGCGATGCTGGTCTTCGCCATATTTTACTGTTGATATCGAAGAAGCAAATTCGCTCAGAGTAGAATCCAGATCAGCTTTTAATAATTGGCTAATACGTTTCAAATAACGATGTTTACAAATTCATCGAAAACGTTTTAATATAGTGGTTTTTTTCAAGTAACCACCCCCATCTCTAGTACAGACCAGAACCATTCTCGTAAATACCACGTCTATAATTCTTTAAGGTTGTTCCAAACAAAGAATTTAAACCCTTTTCTCTACGTACTCCTTTGATAGGTTATTTCTTCAAAAACTTTATTTCTGTTAACTTTCTCTTCCAGTTTTTTTTTCTATTTATAATATTTTCTTCAATACTACCATTTTGCATTCTCTGTTGTCAGATTCATTTTTGGTCAGATGGCATGTACTTTCAACCTATCAAAAGAACGGCTTTCTATAAAAAAAATTACCAGTATTATAATTTTTTGTTGCCCAAAATGTGTTGTAATTCATCTACTTACTTAAAATCGTTTGTTTCTTTTACTATTTTATTATTATTATCTATGTACTTGTATAAAATTTCTCCAAATGCTTCCAATGAGAAATAGAGGGAGAAAAATACTTTATTGTCAAAAAAAACAGTCTTGGGGTACTCCACATTCTATTTTCTTGCAAGAAGACATCAACCCTTACAAGCTGACTTCTGTTGGTGAGGTATGACTCAAACCATGCGAGTGGTGTTCCCTAGAAACACAATCGAAAGCCTTAGAAAAATGACAAAAAGTTGTTGCAGTGGAGTGATGGTGGCTGTAGTAGACATTATTTAAGGGAGTATTTCGTTTCTTCGAATATAATTTGAGAAAACAACCTGCTTTCGAAATTAAAGGAACAAATCGTTAAAATTCAATTATTTGCGGGGGTAGTTGATGAACTCTTCGCCATTAGACGTGCTGCAATGATGACCATTAATAGTATGTCCTAATTATAATAAATAATCTGGGATCATAGCAGAAAGTTTGAGATTTCTGCACAGTAGTTTAGAGTCATCAAACTTTTGCCCGTGTGGTTAGGTTAGGTCGAAAATAGGTATGCATCTTCTGGACCTATTTCAACGCAAAATATTGAAGATTAGAGCCTTGGTAAAGTTGCACATGAAGGTTCTAAACTACCCTCTGCTACCCCTTTGGTTCTTATTTGCAGTTTTACCAATGCAAACTTTCTACATCGTACATTAGATGCGAATTTTCGACTGGGGCATTGATAAAAATAATAAAATTCTGCTAAATTATTGAATTATGTTCTTTGGAATAGATTTCACACGTTTATATAAGAATCAGATCAGTCAACGATGATTTTATCATTTCTATTCGTAATAGATGTTTGCGTATTTTTTAAATGAAACATTATTAGCGTCGTTACGTCATACGGACCTTCTAAACACATGTGGGGTTAGTTTTTGTCAAGTGGATGGTCAATAATACATAAAAGAATGTATACATAACACGTGACATCCCAGGGATTGTGAAAATGACATGGAAGCTAGTTGCTACACCAATATATGTCGCAATAGTTTTGTAATAAGTATCTTTGATAAAAATTTTATCATTTGCCATAATTAAAAGCTTACTAAAAAAACTACTGACATAAACTACCGATACAGGAGTCCCTAGACTTGAACTAGCTTGTGCTAACGCTGGGAAGCCCGGCCATGGCAAACCCTTCATGGTCCAAGCCTGGTTGAAGGTTTATGAAGAAATCATGGTTTGTACTGCAACTTCACTGACAAAAATTGCATAAAAATTGAATATTATTTTGTCAAAGATGAAGAAAACAAAAAATTAAGCATAGAATTATCGTTTATTTTATTAATCTAACTATCCATCTGATAACCAACATTTAACCCCTAGTTTTGACAAATTATTTCGTAGTAAATTGTAAAAAATTAAAGTTGATGTAATGTTTTATGTCTCGAGAACAAATTTACATTTCGGCAAATTAAGTACCAAACGGCACATGTCATTTATGGCGCCACAGGCAATGGTGTTGTCAAAATATTGAAACAACAATATTCGGATATAACTACAGAGCGTCGGTCATCATGGGTGGTTGGTGAATGGGTAGCGCCACGTAGGGTTTTATGTCCGGACCCACATGGCCCTTTTATCTTTCTTCTTTTTTTTTTCGAATAAATAACCTTTTTCCGTCAATCCGGTACGAATCATAGTTTTATTGTAGCTACATAGGCGTGTTGACAAAAAAAAAGATGAAAGAAAAAGCTTCGTTTCATATTTCGAATATTCTCTGCCCTTTATCTCAGGAACGATTCACCGTATGAAAAATTTTTTCAAACAAAAGTTGTGGAGAATTTAATGCTCTATAATATTGATAATAAATATAATTAGCGTAAAACCCATAGGAAACGAGTTATTTGTAAAAAATGTGCAAGAAATCAATTTTTTTGACTTTTCACCTCCGATTTTTGAAGTTGCTCACATCGTATTATATGTGAGTTTTGAGAGGAGTTTTAAGATGTCAAATGAACAAGTTTAAACGACTTTATAGCTGGGTATCACGATTTTTCTTGATTGTTGTGTGAGTTAATAGTTAAAGTTTAGTAATTTTGTCGAAATTACTAATTAAATTTCTTCAATTTCTTATACTTTTTATATATGTTTATGTTTCTAAATCGTCTCGATTTTAGATCTCTTCTGTTATAAAATTAGTTTTGTTTATAATTTTTAAAAAACAGATAAAAATTTTGACGTTCCTACTACTTTCAGTCTTTATCAAGTACCTTATACTAATTGTGACGCTGTCTATATAGGGCAAACATCTCAGTATTTATAAAATAGACTAAAAGATCATCAATACGATAAGGATAAAGATTGAAAATAGTCGAAACATCAAAATTGTTATCTGTTGTACAAAAATTATTAAAAAAAAACAAATTTTATAACAGAAGAGACCCAAAATCGAGACGATTTAGAAACATAAACCTATACAAAAAGTATAAGAAATTGAAGAAATTTAATTAGTAATTTCGACAAAATTACTAAACTTTAACTATTAATTCACACATCAATTGTATTATAGTCCAGTCATTTAAGGTAGTTCGCCTAGAAAAATCGAGATACCCAGCTATAAAGTCGTTTAAACTTGTTCATAAACTCACATATAATGAGCAACTTTAAAAATCGGAGAGCAAAAGTAATAAAAATAAATTTTTTTCAAATATATCGTTTCCTAAGAGAACAGGAAATAATCCGAAGGGGGCTAAATCTTGCGAGTGGGAGCTGGTGCATTGTCTTGTTGAAACAAAATTTTCTTTTTAACCAAATTCGACTGTTTTTGCTTGATTTGTTCGCTCAAAATTTGTAAGAAGTCAACGTTGATAGTTTTTCTTTTGTCAAGATGGTAACCGATGCCTTCTCTGTAGCTGATTTTCATTTTTCAGTAAATTGCCTTTGGTTTTAGGTGTGAAATGATGAATCCACGGTTCATCCATGGAAACATCTTCAAGACGCTGTTTTTTTTTTCAAGCCATCTCGCACATTTTCAGTCGACGATCATCCAATGGATTTTCTGGAGTCGTCACCTCATTTGATCGATTATTGCGATCCTGGTCTCACGCCCTCGTTCAAACTCTGTTACCTAATATTTTACTGTTTATATAGAAGAAGCAGTTTCACCTGGTGTAGAATCTAGTTCAGTTTTTATATTGGTTAGACTAAGACCTGTTAAAGACGTCTTCAAACAGTGGTAACTACCTCCATCTCTAGGTTAGGCCAGGTACTTCTGGCCTAATCTAACTTTCTATCTAATCAACCCGAATATGGGTAAACAAAGGGTGACATATTATAGATATCTGATGCGAATGTATTTGGTTTTATTAGATAAATATCCAGGATAAGTCAACCGGAAGTATTTTATTTTACAACAATAGATACTGCGAAATTTCTAGGGAGTAATATCCAAGATCTTGGTGGTGTAGAACTCAAACAACAACCAACGTTAAGCCCGGACCTAGCACCGATAGATTAATAGAGAACTTTAGCTAGATTTTGAATATAGTAGCTTTTGTTGTATGATTATTTAATAAACAAACATCGAAAATCGATATTATTTTTAATATATGAATCTAATTAGTTAATAGAACTGTTGGTTTGAATTTTTGTATAAATTTCCGTTAAAAATAAAATATTTTGACTGTCTTTAATATAATAATTATTATAAATATATAAATTTTGTTTGTTGTCGATGTACGTCTATGAGATTCCATTTTGGAAGCGTCAGGAGCCCGAAGTCTTGGTACTGAATAAATTTTTTATTGCAGGTCTTAAAATCCCTGATAGCCTTCCTACAGATGTTTTGTATATGTTCACGTGTGAAAATGGGACTATAAACTTTGATATGCAACAAACAGCTATTAGAAGATTTTCTAACTAACTGAATATTTAAATTTGTAAATCGGGTTTCCTGAAAACAAAACAAATCAACGAGTTTCAATATTGTAAAGTTAATACAGATATTTACACAGTTACATTTTGGTAAAGTGACATTTCATTTCACAAATATCAAATTTATTTAATCAAATTTTGTTATTCCAACCGATAAATAAGCATTAAAACATACAGGGTATGTCGAAAGTACATTATTCTGCAATCAATGTATACTTTTTACAAAAATGTTGAAATAAATCGATTTTGAATTTTGAATTCGAAATGTAAATGTTTTTTTCAGATTAAACTAAACAACTATTAATTTAATTACACCATAAAATCAAAAATCTATAAGTGTAAGTTCTGGAGATCATGGAGGTAATTCTATAGATTATTGTCTACCGATATACCTCTCAGGAAAACACTGGTTTAAACACTTGTATACATCAAGTTCATGAAGTGGAGACGCACCTTCGAAGACAGATACTAATACCATCTGGCTTACAAATAAAAGCTGATGTTGAGTATAACCTTCAATCATCCATCGCCCCTCGTCTATTATCTGCAATTCCGATGATTGACTATTGCATGAGACGGAAACCAGGGACGCGACGACCTTTAGGAGGACTTCCAAACAGGTGGATGGATTCGTGGACATCTCAAAGATGACAAATTGGAAACTACAGGCCTAATACCTACAATACGTTGAAGAAGAAGAAGACTATTGTAAGAGGATGGTCTCAGAAATATTTGGTCTAATCTAGAGATTGAGGTAGTTGTTGTTGTTGCCGGAGATTGCGTAAAAAGTATCATTATTTGAAAAATGGCGCGGTGGTCAAAGATTTTCTAACAATAAAGTTCGAAGATCTTATGGAACTTATTGAACATCGTTGGGAAAAGTTGTCGGAGATGAAAGGAGATTGCTTTTTGTCTTCTTCTTGTTGGGCCAAGTACTTTTGGAACTATTCTCGTAAAGCTACTGATTTAGTGTATCCTGATAACCATTTTTACTTCTTTCGACGACTTACTGTAGTGGATACAACATAATGAAGATAAGGATGAACCCTGATGGTTTGAAGCTCGAAATTGGTCTTCCGATAAGACGTTTTTTTTTGCCTTCCTTGTCTTATCCACTAGATACTCAACTTAACTTTTCAATATTCTCAAAGAATGACTTATAGTTTCATAGTCAAGTCATACCTACAAATATTTGATTATTTTATTGTTCAGATGTTGAAATATGGTCTTTTATTATCCTTTTTTTTTCTAAATTCCCAATTCCTCAACGATGAACCTCCATAACATTCCGTTCCTTGGAGCACTATCCTGTAATTCAGATAATTCAGAGATCATCCGTGATTTTTTCCAACTATCCCATTTTTACCCTTCCCCTTTTCGTATTCAGCACTTTTTTATTAAAAAAAAGACAAAAACATATTAATAACACCATATGAAACTATTGGGCAACGTAGAATTTTGTAGATCTCCATTTTTGCGGCGCGGTTCTTCAGTAGACTCAAATTTTCATAGTAGATCCCGGATCTGGATTGTTTTCGTTTCTTGATACATTTTGAGCAGTTTGTTGAAAGCTGTTACTATCTGAAAGGCTCTGTTTTCCATTGCAAGGTCTACTGTTTTTTACTTCCATTGATTATTAATTTGACTTCTCTAGCTTTACTTCCAAGACTCCACCAGTCTAATTTTGCTTCTCGTTATCAGCGTGATGTCATCAGGCACATATTTTGTATCCCGTTGGTCAAAATGCTTAATCTCGAGTAGACACTTCCAGGTCTCCGAATGCCTGATCTGTTGAAAAACCTCCGATGTTAGTTAGGGGAAAAGAACGAAGTATGTGGTACAATCAACAAGAGTGTTACGGAATTCGAAGCAGTATGCAGGTTCAGAATGAAGGAAACTGGAAGGTTCAAAAGAAAAATCTCAAGGAGGCATTCTAGGCACTTCCAGGTCCCCGAATGCCGCTATTAATTTGATCTATAAATGAACCTCTGACGATAGTTTAACTGAGACAGTATGCAGGTTCAGAATGAAGGAAACTGGAAGGTTCAAAAGAAAAATCTCTAGGAGGCATTCTAGGCACTTCCAGGTCCCCGAATGCCGCTATTAATTTGATCTATAAATGAACCTCTGACGATAGTTTAACTGAGACAGTATGCAGGTTCAGAATGAAGGAAACTGGAAGGTTCAAAAGAGAAATCTCTAGGAGGCATTCTAGGCACATCCAGGTCCTCGAATGCCGCTATTAATTTGATCTGTTGATGAACCTCTGACGATAGTTTAACTGAGACTGTATGCAGGTTCAGAATGAAGGAAACTGGAAGGTTCAAAAGAAAAATCTCGAGGAGGCATTCTAGGCGCTTCCAGGTGCCCGAATGTCGCTATTAATTTGATCTGTAAATGAACCTCTGACGATAGTTTAACTGAGAGAGCATGCAGGTTCAGAATGAAGGAAACTGGAAGGTTCAAAAGAAAAATCTCGAGGAGGCATTCTAGGCACTTCCAGGTCCCCGAATGCCGCTATTAATTTGATCTGTTGATGAACCTCTGACGATAGTTTAACTGAGACAGTATGCAGGTACAGAATGAAGGAAACTGGAAGGTTCAAAAGAAAAATCTCTAGGAGGCATTCTAGGCACTTCCAGGTCCCCGAATGCCGCTATTATTTTTATCTGTTGATGAACCTCTGACGATAGTTTAACTGAGACAGTATGCAGGTACAGAATGAAGGAAACTGGAAGGTTCAAAAGAAAAATCTCTAGGAGGCATTCTAGGCACTTCCAGGTCCTCGAATGCCGCTATTAATTTGATCTGTTGATGAACCTCTGACGATAGTTTAACTGAGACAGTATGCAGGTTCAGAATGAAGGAAACTGGAAGGTTCAAAAGAAAAATCTCGAGGAGGCATTCTAGGCGCTTCCAGGTGCCCGAATGTCGCTATTAATTTGATCTGTAAATGAACCTCTGACGATAGTTTAACTGAGAGAGCATGATGGTTCAGAATGAAGGAAACTGGAAGGTTCAAAAGAAAAATCTCGAGGAGGCATTCTAGGCACTTCCAGGTCCCCGAATGCCGCTATTAATTTGATCTGTTGATGAACCTCTGACGATAGTTTAACTGAGACAATATGCAGGTTCAGAATAAAGGAAACTGGAAGGTTCAAAAGAAAAATCTCGAGGAGGCATTCTAGGCACTTCCAGGTCCTCGAATGCCGCTATTAATTTGATCTGTAAATGAACCTCTGACGATAGTTTAACTGAGACAGTATGCAGGTTCAGAATGAAGGAAACTGGAAGGTTCAAAAGAAAAATCTCGAGGAGGCATTCTAGGCGCTTCCAGGTGCCCGAATGTCGCTATTAATTTGATCTGTAAATGAACCTCTGACGATAGTTTAACTGAGACAGTATGCAGGTTCAGAATGAAGGAAACTGGAAGGTTCAAAAGAAAAATCTCGAGGAGGCATTCTAGGCGCTTCCAGGTGCCCGAATGTCGCTATTAATTTGATCTGTAAATGAACCTCTGACGATAGTTTAACTGAGAGAGCATGCAGGTTCAGAATGAAGGAAACTGGAAGGTTCAAAAGAAAAATCTCGAGGAGGCATTCTAGGCACTTCCAGGTCCTCGAATGCCGCTATTAATTTGATCTGTTGATGAACCTCTGACGATAGTTTAACTGAGACAGTATGCAGGTTCAGAATGAAGGAAACTGGAAGGTTCAAAAGAAAAATCTCGAGGAGGCATTCTAGGCGCTTCCAGGTGCCCGAATGTCGCTATTAATTTGATCTGTAAATGAACCTCTGACGATAGTTTAACTGAGAGAGCATGCAGGTTCAGAATGAAGGAAACTGGAAGGTTCAAAAGAAAAATCTCGAGGAGGCATTCTAGGCACTTCCAGGTCCTCGAATGCCGCTATTAATTTGATCTGTTGATGAACCTCTGACGATAGTTTGACTGAGACAGTATGCAGGTTCAGAATGAAGGAAACTGGAAGGTTCAAAAGAAAAATCTCGAGGAGGCATTCTAGGCGCTTCCAGGTGCCCGAATGTCGCTATTAATTTGATCTGTAAATGAACCTCTGACGATAGTTTAACTGAGAGAGCATGCAGGTTCAGAATGAAGGAAACTGGAAGGTTCAAAAGAAAAATCTCGAGGAGGCATTCTAGGCACTTCCAGGTCCTCGAATGCCGCTATTAATTTGATCTGTTGATGAACCTCTGACGATAGTTTAACTGAGACAGTATGCAGGTTCAGAATGAAGGAAACTGGAAGGTTCAAAAGAAAAATCTCGAGGAGGCATTCTAGGCACTTCCAGGTCCTCGAATGCCGCTATTAATTTGATCTGTTGATGAACCTCTGACGATAGTTTAACTGAGACAGTATGCAGGTTCAGAATGAAGGAAACTGGAAGGTTCAAAAGAAAAATCTCGAGGAGGCATTCTAGGCACTTCCAGGTCCTCGAATGCCGCTATTAATTTGATCTGTTGATGAACCTCTGACGATAGTTTAACTGAGACAGTATGCAGGTTCAGAATGAAGGAAACTGGAAGGTTCAAAAGAAAAATCTCGAGGAGGCATTCTAGGCGCTTCCAGGTGCCCGAATGTCGCTATTAATTTGATCTGTAAATGAACCTCTGACGATAGTTTAACTGAGAGAGCATGCAGGTTCAGAATGAAGGAAACTGGAAGGTTCAAAAGAAAAATCTCGAGGAGGCATTCTAGGCACTTCCAGGTCCCCGAATGCCGCTATTAATTTGATCTGTTGATGAACCTCTGACGATAGTTTAACTGAGACAGTATGCAGGTTCAGAATGAAGGAAACTGGAAGGTTCAAAAGAAAAATCTCGAGGAGGCATTCTAGGCACTTCCAGGTCCCCGAATGCCGCTATTAATTTGATCTGTTGATGAACCTCTGACGATAGTTTAACTGAGACAATATGCAGGTTCAGAATGAAGGAAACTGGAAGGTTCAAAAGAAAAATCTCGAGGAGGCATTCTAGGCACTTCCAGGTCCTCGAATGCCGCTATTAATTTGATCTGTTGATGAACCTGTGACGATAGTTTAACTGAGACAGTATGCAGGTTCAGAATGAAGGAAACTGGAAGGTTCAAAAGAAAAATCTCGAGGAGGCATTCTAGGCGCTTCCAGGTGCCCGAATGTCGCTATTAATTTGATCTGTAAATGAACCTCTGACGATAGTTTAACTGAGAGAGCATGCAGGTTCAGAATGAAGGAAACTGGAAGGTTCAAAAGAAAAATCTCGAGGAGGCATTCTAGGCACTTCCAGGTCCTCGAATGCCGCTATTAATTTGATCTGTTGATGAACCTCTGACGATAGTTTAACTGAGACAGTATGCAGGTTCAGAATGAAGGAAACTGGAAGGTTCAAAAGAAAAATCTCGAGGAGGCATTCTAGGCGCTTCCAGGTGCCCGAATGTCGCTATTAATTTGATCTGTAAATGAACCTCTGACGATAGTTTAACTGAGAGAGCATGCAGGTTCAGAATGAAGGAAACTGGAAGGTTCAAAAGAAAAATCTCGAGGAGGCATTCTAGGCGCTTCCAGGTGCCCGAATGTCGCTATTAATTTGATCTGTAAATGAACCTCTGACGATAGTTTAACTGAGAGAGCATGCAGGTTCAGAATGAAGGAAACTGGAAGGTTCAAAAGAAAAATCTCGAGGAGGCATTCTAGGCACTTCCAGGTCCTCGAATGCCGCTATTAATTTGATCTGTTGATGAACCTCTGACGATAGTTTAACTGAGACAGTATGCAGGTTCAGAATGAAGGAAACTGGAAGGTTCAAAAGAAAAATCTCGAGGAGGCATTCTAGGCGCTTCCAGGTGCCCGAATGTCGCTATTAATTTGATCTGTAAATGAACCTCTGACGATAGTTTAACTGAGAGAGCATGCAGGTTCAGAATGAAGGAAACTGGAAGGTTCAAAAGAAAAATCTCGAGGAGGCATTCTAGGCACTTCCAGGTCCTCGAATGCCGCTATTAATTTGATCTGTTGATGAACCTCTGACGATAGTTTAACTGAGACAGTATGCAGGTTCAGAATGAAGGAAACTGGAAGGTTCAAAAGAAAAATCTCGAGGAGGCATTCTAGGCACTTCCAGGTCCTCGAATGCCGCTATTAATTTGATCTGTTGATGAACCTCTGACGATAGTTTAACTGAGACAGTATGCAGGTTCAGAATGAAGGAAACTGGAAGGTTCAAAAGAAAAATCTCGAGGAGGCATTCTAGGCGCTTCCAGGTGCCCGAATGTCGCTATTAATTTGATCTGTAAATGAACCTCTGACGATAGTTTAACTGAGAGAGCATGCAGGTTCAGAATGAAGGAAACTGGAAGGTTCAAAAGAAAAATCTCGAGGAGGCATTCTAGGCGCTTCCAGGTGCCCGAATGTCGCTATTAATTTGATCTGTAAATGAACCTCTGACGATAGTTTAACTGAGAGAGCATGCAGGTTCAGAATGAAGGAAACTGGAAGGTTCAAAAGAAAAATCTCGAGGAGGCATTCTAGGCACTTCCAGGTCCTCGAATGCCGCTATTAATTTGATCTGTTGATGAACCTCTGACGATAGTTTAACTGAGACAGTATGCAGGTTCAGAATGAAGGAAACTGGAAGGTTCAAAAGAAAAATCTCGAGGAGGCATTCTAGGCGCTTCCAGGTGCCCGAATGTCGCTATTAATTTGATCTGTAAATGAACCTCTGACGATAGTTTAACTGAGAGAGCATGCAGGTTCAGAATGAAGGAAACTGGAAGGTTCAAAAGAAAAATCTCGAGGAGGCATTCTAGGCACTTCCAGGTCCTCGAATGCCGCTATTAATTTGATCTGTTGATGAACCTCTGACGATAGTTTAACTGAGACAGTATGCAGGTTCAGAATGAAGAAAACTGGAAGGTTCAAAAGAAAAATCTCGAGGAGGCATTCTAGGCGCTTCCAGGTGCCCGAATGTCGCTATTAATTTGATCTGTAAATGAACCTCTGACGATAGTTTAACTGAGAGAGCATGCAGGTTCAGAATGAAGGAAACTGGAAGGTTCAAAAGAAAAATCTCGAGGAGGCATTCTAGGCACTTCCAGGTCCCCGAATGCCGCTATTAATTTGATCTGTTGATGAACCTCTGACGATAGTTTAACTGAGACAATATGCAGGTTCAGAATGAAGGAAACTGGAAGGTTCAAAAGAAAAATCTCGAGGAGGCATTCTAGGCACTTCCAGGTCCTCGAATGCCGCTATTAATTTGATCTGTTGATGAACCTCTGACGATAGTTTAACTGAGACAGTATGCAGGTTCAGAATGAAGGAAACTGGAAGGTTCAAAAGAAAAATCTCGAGGAGGCATTCTAGGCACTTCCAGGTCCTCGAATGCCGCTATTAATTTGATCTGTTGATGAACCTCTGACGATAGTTTAACTGAGACAATATGCAGGTTCAGAATGAAGGAAACTGGAAGGTTCAAAAGAAAAATCTCGAGGAGGCATTCTAGGCACTTCCAGGTCCTCGAATGCCGCTATTAATTTGATCTGTTGATGAACCTCTGACGATAGTTTAACTGAGACAGTATGCAGGTTCAGAATGAAGGAAACTGGAAGGTTCAAAAGAAAAATCTCGAGGAGGCATTCTAGGCACTTCCAGGTCCTCGAATGCCGCTATTAATTTGATCTGTTGATGAACCTCTGACGATAGTTTAACTGAGACAGTATGCAGGTTCAGAATGAAGGAAACTGGAAGGTTCAAAAGAAAAATCTCGAGGAGGCATTCTAGGCGCTTCCAGGTGCCCGAATGCCACTATTAATTTGATCTGTTGATGAACCTCTGACGATAGTTTAACTGAGACAATATGCAGGTTCAGAATGAAGGAAACTGGAAGGTTCAAAAGAAAAATCTCGAGGAGGCATTCTAGGCACTTCCAGGTCCCCGAATGCCGCTATTAATTTGATCTGTTGATGAACCTCTGACGATAGTTTAACTGAGACAGTATGCAGGTTCAGAATGAAGGAAACTGGAAGGTTCAAAAGAAAAATCTCGAGGAGGCATTCTAGGCACTTCCAGGTCCTCGAATGCCGCTATTAATTTGATCTGTAAATAAACCTCTGACGATAGTTTAACTGAGACAGTATGCAGGTTCAGAATGAAGGAAACTGGAAGGTTCAAAAGAAAAATCTCGAGGAGGCATTCTAGGCACTTCCAGGTCCTCGAATGCCGCTATTAATTTGATCTGTTGATGAACCTCTAACGATAGTTTAACTGAGACAGTATGCAGGTGTAGAATGAAGGAAACTGGAAGATTCAAAAGAAAGTTTCTGGATCCTACACATAACAGCAATAAAAATGGAGAGTTACTTTTAGTAATGAAAAATAAAATGTTTATTAGAAGCACTCTGTTTTAACACAAGGACATAACTCTTGGAACGTGGAGGCGATGTTCTGTGGCATCTCCATGACTCTTTTTCTCGGACACGTAAGGATTTGCAGACAAACTCTAGATGGTAAGTAATTAAAAATTTATTTTTAACGAAACACTTCATTAATTTCACAAAAAACACTGACTACTGAGCTGGCCAGAGAGCTGGAATGTCTTGAAGTATTAGTTCTAATGAATGTGCTAGTTGACGAAGATGTTTAAGGCACAAAAAAAATTGTCCAACAATTCAAATTGGTTACCGAAACTTCATCCAGCCACTTACCACATAATTCGCTTAAACAGTGTAATTTCTATTAAAAGTATTTTGTAAGCTCCCAGGATCAATATTGTCTATTATATTGGCCAGTAATGAAGAAGTGGATCTGTCTTCTACACCATATAAAAAATAACTTTGAAAATACTACCAAACATCAATTGTTGTTTCAATACGAGAGCTGCAAGTTTTAAGTTTGACGTACGATTGCTATTTGAGTTTTTACAGATACTTAAAACATTCATCTTGGTCGAAGAATGGAGCGGTAATGGGCTTTAACTTTTGGTGATGAAGCTTCGCTACGAGAATAATTCCGTGAAGGCCGTTCAAATATTTGCTCGTCAAAAATAGTACAGCAAACCAACCAAAGCACCTCGCAATTTTAAAGATCTTCATGGATTAGTTTGAAATTTTGACGGAAGGTCCAAAATGATGCAAATGACAAACCTGATTTGGTGCCAATGTATGCTGCTATACCAGGGGTCAATGCTACCCTTACTCGGGGGATGAAAATTTAAAATTTCAAAATAACACCGGGAATCGATAGACAATTGAATTTTATGAAGAAAATATTGAATGATATTTTTTTATTAACTCAATAATTTCTGAGTTATTCGCGATTGAAAATTTAAAAAAAACACGTTTTTCAATATTTTTTCAGGAAAAATCGAAAATTACGCATTTTCTGGAAAAAATTATTCTTATGATAATTGAAGCTTATAAAAAAAACAAAGAAATAAGACACTTTAAATTAAATTTTTAAAATAATATTCAGCAACTTATGAATCGCTGAAAGCCAATTTTTTCTTTTTCGTAAATTTATGCAGAGAGGTTTGAGCTCAAATAACGGAAAAACGAACAATTTTTCATAAAAAATTGTAATAAACATTTTTAAACAGCTTTTTTAGACCTTTAAAATAAGCTTTTAAAAAACCGTTTAGCATGAAAATTAAGCGAGTTATGACGAAAATAAGTTAAGTAACTCGAATTTGAAAAAAAAATGTCTCTGGGGTGAAAATTCGAAATAACACCGGGAATCGATAGAGAATTGAATTTTATGAAGAAAATGTAGAATGCAGTTTTTTATTTAACTCAATAACTTCTGAGTTATTCGCGATTGATAATTTAAAAAAAAAACACGTTTTTCAAAAGTTTTTCACGAAAAACTCAAAAATTACGCATTTTCTTGAAAAAATTATTCCTATCAAAATTGAAGCTTATAAAAAAACAAAGAAATTAGTCAGTTTAATTTAAATTTTTTTAAATAATATTCAGCAGATTATGAGTCACTGAAAGCCAATTTTTTCTTTTTCGTAAATTTCTGCAGAGGTTTGAGCTCAAATAACGGAAAAACGAACAATTTTTCATAAAAAATTGTGATAAACATTTTTAAAGAGCTTTTTCAGACCTTTAAAATCAGCTTTTATAAAACCGTCTAGCTTAAAAATTAAGCAAGTTATGACGGAAATAAGTTAAGTAACTCGAATTTGAAAAAAAATGTCGGTAAATTTGACACCATGTGCGGCAAAATTAAAATTAATCGTAGCCCATGTGAATTATCTTTGTTTAAGCCCTAATAACAAGTTCCAAAAGTTTGAATGGTTTGCAACAAGTATATTTCGAAAAAAGTTGTTTAATGTGATTTTTTTTTCGATTCGTTTTTTCAAAATATCTCAAAAACTATTGGATCAACGAAGAAATTGGTTTGTAACTAAGATTTAGCTTTTATTTTACTGAACATCTCGCTCTTTTTTAAGCACACGTAGCTTGAAAATTAACCGAGATATAAGCGTTTAAAATATTAATTTCAATGCTAAGTCTTTTTTACCCTTTAACATCAAAATTCTCTGAAGAAAAGGGTTGCAACTGTCATAGTTTTGTAGCTTATGAAATTCCCTACAAAATGATGTATGGATAAATGCAAAAATCTCAAAGAGAAGTCGAGTTATTATTAAAAAACCGAATACTTTCTAGAGACAATGCTGGAAAATCACGAAACGTCCATGTTTTGATCTGTTTGAAGTATTTATTTGGTGGTTGCATTATTAAAAATAGTGAGGGTGAGCTGTAAAATATCAAAATATTAAAGTCATGATACAAAACAATAAACATTTATTATTTTTGAACATAATTACAGCTTTAATTCATTACTTTTCAATTTATTGGAGTAAGGGGTAATTTTCACCCCTTAAAAATAAAAAGTATACTTTGCGACTAAGTCGGGTTTGAAGAGGAGGGTAAGATGAACTTAATTCCAAATTTTCAAGAAGATCGATGAAAGTTTCGGTCGATTTTAAGCTTGAATGAATTAAATCAAAACTTAGATAACGACCCTCGTATACACGATTGTCATAACGGATTTCAAGGAAAAATTAAAAAAAAAACTCAAACCGAGAAGAGTTGTTTATGCTTACAAACTTTTCGTTTTCTTTTGTCCAAAATCTCCGTTCGGAAATAGTTAGATAAACATAATAGAACGTAACCACCACAACCCCAGCTTTGCAGAGGAGCTATTCCTATATCAGGGTCTACTTTAACAAACCTTTCGTCCTTACAAAATCCTCCTTATTCTACCAAACTTTAACCAATGAATTTCTCTCTTATTACATGTGATTTTCAATCAATATTCTATGTAAACTTTATTTTTGTTTTTTGAGATTCTTAATCGGATTGGATTTGCTGAATCCGGCCCTGTTTTCTGTATGTGTTTCATCCCATTTATTTTCAAAAGAGATCCTCCCATTTAACAGCGAACTCCGCCTCGACGTTTAGTATTTTACGCCTACTATTGGTGAATCTCTGGTAGATTTATAACATTTCGTTATATTTTCAGAACTATTAAGAAACATTTTTAACGTCCTTAATTTGTAGTAATTTCCATTTCCGGGCCTACAACAAGAAACATTCCGTTCACTTTTATTGTTAACGACAGATTATTTATTTTTCTTTTAGTTGTTGTATAAATAGAATTTTCTTTACTAAAATTTTTATTAAAATCCTATTATCATTAACAAATCTACTCAAATCGATGAGAAATTTTGAATTATTTATTATACTACTCTACAAAATTTATGTTTGGTGTGTTGAAGCGAATTTTGTATTTACTATGACCACCAAACAATATGCTGACCGACAAGAAATACCCGTCCGATAATAGGAAAAATATTTATTAAGCCCTAACACGTACTACTTTTCAATAGCTCAATTATGTATGTATGTAAAGGCTGTTACTTTTGGAAATTCTTAGTTTTGTCATTATTGATAATCTTACTACTTTTCTTTCTGCATCTTCTAGTATCAATAACAATGTCTTGCTGTGCTGATTGGGTTCTACTTCATCTGTTTTACCTTCAGGCTCTTCGAACACTTCCCCAAGTCTTGGATCTTCCTATGGGCACAAATAAGATTCGTAAAAATATCTATCTTCGATTTTCCAATTTTTGTTGATAAAGGGTGCAGCTAAACCTCTTCTGACCTGTCATGAATCTTGTAGTGAGGTCTAATCTTTCAATTTTCGCTTTCTTTCGATACTTTCTATTCGAAGCTTTTCTTCACCCCGTACTATAACCAATAATGTCTTAATGCTTTATGTCGGTTGTTCTTTTTTTGTTCCTCCTTCAGGTTCTTTGAAAACATCCCCAATTTTTGGTTCCTGTTGCTTTGTTTTTCCGTTTTTTGTAATTTTTCTTCATGATTAATGGAAAAAATCATCTAATTATAATGTTTTTTGAAGGAAACGGAAAATTTTGATAACCTAACATTTGAAGAAGACGACGACGACGATGATGATGATGATGAAAATACTTTTTCCGTTAACAAATTAAAAAATCGGTACATGAATGATATAAACGAAGATTCCAAGCAATCTGTAGCTAGTATGTAATGTGAAAATTATTTTTATATATACAGGGTTGTTCGATTTATAATTTTCATTCATATTTACAATGTTAGTATTCAAAGTAACTATGAAATTATTATTTTCAAATTACAAATTAATTATTTATTACAAAAATGATTTATTTAGCTTGTAGGTATAAAAAAACGATTTTTTTGTCGCAGGTTCTTCCGGGGTGGTTAATATAGGTGAAAAAAGCTCCCCAGTCAAGAACTTTGAGCATGGAAGGCATTTGTTAGTATAGTGAGGGGATTTTTGGGCAAAAATATGGATCCAAATTACCAATAGTTAGTTGTGTTACTTGTGTTACTACAAAAAAATTTTTGTCGAACGTATATTTTTATAAAAAGTTCAAAAAACATTTAGAAAAACTATTCATTATTGTACAATTAATGATTTTCCTAAATGTTTGGCATCTGGCAAGTTTCCAGCAGTAATCTGCAAGTATCCTGGACTTTTTATCTCTTAATGGCGATTTTATATTAACCATGAAATATTTGTTATTGATTGTATCCAAAATATCGGGCATAAAATCCAAATTAGACATTTATTTTCGAAGACATATTATATCCTGAAGCTAATTGCTTAAGTCTATGTATTTTTCCGCTGATATGGTTTCCTAGAAAATTCTGGGCACATCACAAAACATTTACAGGCCGTTTTTACCAAATCGTTTAACTTTTCTTAAAAATTTTTATCATTCATTTTCGTTCAGATATAAAAATCTTCTGCCACAATCTTTAGGCGTAGTTTTTGCAAAATTTTTGAGCTCTAAATTCAACGGTGATAAAAATATGTTGTCAGGATAAACTGAAGGATCATTTGTAACATTTGGTGATCCATGTTTAGGACATACTTTCTTTGTGTGCTGACTTTAAAATCTCCAAAAATTTTCCATACATGTTTTTTCATGTTTTCGAAGCTTCTTTCATATCAGAACCACTGAAAGATATTTGTTCTCATTAAGCTAGTTTTTGAGTAGTTAATGACCAGCTCGGATCATATTCAATAGTCCCTACAGGAATGTTATTACAATATTCTAAATCATCTACTTTAGAAAAATATTAGATCCCAAAAGGTCTAAATCTAAATAAGTTTGAATCATTTTGTATAAATAAATGCGGTTACTGAAAGTTGATGGTTCATAACTTGGATCACTCTTTTATCAGGTTGACTAAGAACAGAATCATGACTTTCTGCTTGATTTGGAGCCTTTGGAACTATGCAGGATGGGTTTGTTTGAACTTGGTTGTAACGTCTTTTGTTTGAATCAAACAAAAATAACAATCACTTACATAAAGTTTTGATTATTGGTATACCAAAAAGCAAATGTCTAGTTTCTGGTTTAGCCCCATCTAAGAGCTTTGAGATATCTTGGTCAAAGAATAGAGCAGTAAAGGGCTGATCAATTGGCTTCGACTTTTGGTGATGAAGTTTCATATCTAACCACCTGGTATTCTGAATTCAATCGACATCGCACTCCGTTACAGGATAAATTGCAAGATCGTTTTGGGATATACCCTGGGATTGCAGGAACATTTGGCTGTCAACCAGATTTGGGTCTTTCAAGAAGAGCCGAATCCAACAAAAGTTGTTCGCGCACGAAGCACCTCGAAGCAAACAACTTGAAATGTCACTGCCGTTCCATTAGAGCAACGTAGCAGCTTTTATTGGACAGAAATCGTAGGAAACAATAGCAGCACGACAATTCGAGATCTCAGTTGAAAATAAAAACGTTTGGAGGTACCCCAATGCTTCGGCAATTGGTTCAAACGCTTGTAAAAGTGTAGTGATCTTAATTGAGAAGATTTTGGAAAACAATCTAATTATAAATTGTTGATTCGACGTCCAGAGCAGCTTTCACCGACTCTTCAGTGCCTAGAAATTTATATGAACTCTTAGAACAAGACATGGAAGATCGAAGCTACAGCAAAATTGATGTTTATTAGCTCGAAACTATTAGATACATCATCATCATCAAGTCTCTCAATACTGTGAATTATGCTTATCGCTTTTGGCGCTTTAAATCTTTTTTTTTATGGGATGGATTACTCCTCGTTTTCTAATTTTTATTTTCTTTACAGTTTATCGTCTATTTTGGCTGCTTTTGTTGTTATTTTCCATTCTTTTCGGTTCCGGCATTTTGCTTTCCAGTTTTCTATATTGAGTGCTCTTATGTCTTGCTCTATTTCGTTTCTCCGAGTTTTTCTCATCCTGCCTCTTGTCCTTGGCCGCAATGGAATAAATTGCGTTATTTTTTTGATCATTTCAATTGATTTAATTCTTATTATATGCCCAGTCCAGTTGAGTCTTTGTGCTTTTATGTATTTCACTATATTTTGCTTCCCCAACTTTATCTCTATTTCTTCTTTGTTATGTTTTGACCTGTTATAGTTCTCATTACCTTTCTTCTTCTCTTTTGTTTATTACTGTCGTTTTCATCGTATAATGAAAATAAATACGTTGAAGTTGGTCCCATCATGAAACAGTTTGTTAAATCGCTAGGATAAACTGCTTTTCTTTGACAAAAAATTCCTAAACTCACGAAAGATATTTTGTGTTTTTGACGATATCAAAAATATAGGAATTTATGAAGATATCCAAAGCAACAAAAATAATTTTTTGTTGTATTTGAAAATCTCTTTTAATTTTCAAAATTGTACCAATTTTACGATAAATTATGTAACGAATTTTATCATTTATCAGCCGTAGGAACATTTTTCCTTAATTCATTTGGAAGATTTTTGATTCTCGTCAGCCAATTATCAGGGCCGGATTAAGATTTATAACGCCCGGGGCTAAAATAATGACGAGGCCCCCTTAAGGTTATTACGGAAACCCGGAAAAATTAACAAAAAATAATATCAATGCATAAAAAAATACAGAATGTTTTCCAATTGATGGGGAGCTCCTGGAACTGGGGCCCGGGACTATAGCCCCCCCCAAGCCTCTAGCTTTATCCCCCCTATTTATTGGTTATTTTTATATTAAAAAAAATTGAACAATATACTCATAATAATGAATAGTAATTGAAACAACAAACTACGAATGAAGAAATTTGTAATTACGTCGAAATACCTTGATCGATCGAAATTAAATTAATAGAACTGTTAAAAGTGGTCAAAAATAAACATTTGGTAAGCTTAGAGGTAAAACCATATTTTTCCTAGTGTTGAAATTGTACAGTCATAATAAAATCGATCGTTAACACATCAATCACCGTCTCGTTACGAAATTATATAAATTTAGCACATTCTCAAGGAATTTGCTAAACAGCGTCATAAATATGTAATTTATTTAAACACGTCATTCAATTCGAAAAAAAAATCGTATAGAGGAGCCCAAAATAAGAAAATTTGGGGCAGTTTCTTCGCAACCCTTCAACTTGAGAGCTCTTTTTCCTTGGCAAGGGGAGGGGAAGTAATCTAGTCATCATTCTCTTCCTTCAGGTACTTAAAGTCTACAAATTTTTCTTTTTCAACTGCCTGGTTTTCTAGCTTCTTGATCGCTTTCCAAACAGGTGATTTTTTTGAGGACTTCGAAGCTTGTCTTTTCCCAAACTATACCCGATGGTGCTCGGAAGTTTTCATCTGCTAATTGTATAAATTGATTTTGTATAAAGTTGACCGTAGACAAAGTTAGCAAAAACTAATAGTGAGGAAAGTTTGAATTAAATAAAATATGTGGCCGCAGTATCAATATCGAATACCTTGTTTATAGCTTAGTTTTGATCGTCGAAATCTAGATTTTTCTTTTCGGATTCGTCTATATTTTCAAAAAAAACCAGAGGACTGTTTATTTATCATCATTTCTAATCTTTTGGACATAGTACAATGAATGATATAATGTGGAAATTGTCTAGAGAGGTAGCTACTAACTTTTTGAATATTTTTACAAAATAATCTAAATATTTTCTTAAATTATCATAGTTTTTTATAACCATAAGCTGTACAGAGCTATAAATAAACGATATAAAATGAAATAATCAAGCCACTCGTTGTTAATGAAGGTTCTAACAATTCACCTTCAAGTAGTTTTTGTATTAAAATTATTATTTATGAACGTGAAGATCTTTAAAAGTCAAATTTTAAACCCTTATATCTAAAAAATCTGTATGACGTAATGTTCTTAACATACTATGTGGAAAAAATCATTTGGTCAAAGAGGAAATTACCCAAATGATTCAAGCAGGCTACCGGATTCTAATGATATGCAAAAAAAATCAGTGGACAAACTAAAATGAATATCTAGTAATATAGTATAGTAATATATGGAAGAGAAACGATGAATCTAACGAAAGCTGATAGAGTGGTAGAGACAGATAATATAGAGTCTTCATGAACGCTGAAATCGATGGCTAGGACACATAAAACGGATGAAAAATATTAATCAAGTTGAAAAAATAACAGGGAAACCCTTTGGAAACTGTTCAAAAGAAAGACCAAAAAGTCTATGGGAAAGTCAAGCGGTTACTATTCCTATTGGAATGTACAACCAAAAATATATTTGTAAATGTACCAAGACCGATAGTATTTACTGACTAGTTAGAACAAAAACTAATTTATTGGAGCTTGTAGCTAATTTTGGAACTTTTATTCCGAAAATTCAAACCGTGTATGGAATATGTGTTAACACGCTTGGTTTGTTGAAAGTTTGTTTTAATTTGACTAAAAAATTCCTCAATTAATCATTTTAAAAGTGTTTCTATATCCTATATTAGACCAACAACACTCTACCACAAAAATATGTCGTTAAATAATTCATCTTGATACTGAAATTCGATTGTGCAACCTAATATATATATATATATATATATATCTGTATACGTACCAAGACGGTTAGTATTTACTGACTAGTTAGAACAAAAACTAATTTATTGGAGCTTGTAGCTAATTTTGGAACTTTTATTCCGAAAATTCAAACCGTGTATGGAATATGTGTTAACACGCTTGGTTTGTTGAAAGTTTGTTTTAATTTGACTAAAAAATTCCTCAATTAATCATTTTAAAAGTGTTTCTATATCCTATATTAAACCAACAACACTCTACCACAAAAATAACTCGATAAATAATTCATCTTGATACTGAAATTCGAATGTGCAACCTAATATATATCTGTATACGTACCAAGACGGTTAGTATTTACTGACTAGTTAGAACAAAAACTAATTTATTGGAGCTTGTAGCAAATTTTGGAACTTTTATCTCGAAAATTCAAACCGTGTATGTATTATGTGTTAACACACTTGGTTTATTAGAAGTTTGTTATAATTTGACTAAAGAATTCCACAATTAAACATTTTTAAAGTGTTTCTATATTCTATATTTGACCTACAACCCTCTACCACAAAAATATCTCGATAAATAATTCACCTTGATATTGAAATTCGATTGTACAACTGAATATATATCTGTATACGTACCAAGACCGATAGTATTCACTGACTAGTTGGAACAAAAACTAATTTATTAGAGCTTGTAGCAAATTTTGGAAATTTTGAACTTTTATCAAACTAAAAATCCAATATTTCGGTGAATATTTTCATTATAGTCATTGAAACTACATTATAAGTGAAAAGGTGAATAGAAAATTCAAACCGTGTATGTAATTTGTGTTAACGCACTTGGTTTGTTTGAAGTTTCTTATAATTTGACTAAAAAATTCATCAAATAAAAATTTTTAAAGTGTTTCTATATTCTATATATTCTTACGGGGCCTAGTTGCTGAGATATAGGGTGTTCTAAATTTTAAATCAAAATAAAAAATTTCCCATAAATCAAGATTTTTTTTTTCAGATTTGGTGTCCAGTGTACTCCTTATCAAAGTAATATTTTGAAATAAGCAAACTTTGAAAAAATCTACCATTCGGGGTTAATTGTCACCTATTTTTTACGCCATTATAAAACTAACATAACTACACCTGCAAACTTTTGTTTAGGGGCAAATTTCTACAACACAGTTTATTTTAGCTCAATTGAAGGTTATTAGTTTTTTATCTAACAATAATCGGGAAATTTAAAACAAAATTGAAAAAAGAATTTGTTCCAATGGCGTAAAAAATAGGTGACAATTAACCCCGAGTGGTTAAATTTTTTCAGTCTCTTCATGTCAATATATTATTTTATTAACGATTATATTGGTGACCGA
Source organism: Diorhabda sublineata (assembly GCF_026230105.1). Taxonomy (NCBI): domain Eukaryota; kingdom Metazoa; phylum Arthropoda; class Insecta; order Coleoptera; family Chrysomelidae; genus Diorhabda; species Diorhabda sublineata. Next base: position 7,067,483 of record NC_079483.1, read on the forward strand.
ATTTGAAAAATTTTGAGCACCCTATTCTCAGTAACTATGCCCTATAAGAATATATAAAATAAAGAAACACTTTAAAAATATTTATTTGATGAATTTTTTAGTCAAATTATAACAAACTTCTAATAAACCAAGTGCGTTAACACAAATTACATACACTGTTTGAAATTTCTTTTCACCTTTTCACTTATAATGTAGTTTCAATGACGATAATGAAAATATTTACCGAAATATTGGATTTTTAGTTTGAAAAAAGTTCAAAATATCCAAAATTTGCTACAAGCTCCAATAAATTAGTTTTTGTTCCAACTAGTCAGTGAATACTATCGGTCTTGGTACGTATACAGATATATATTCAGTTGTACAATCGAATTTCAATATCAAGGTGAATTATTTATCGAGATATTTTTGTGGTAGAGGGTTGTCGGTCAAATATAGAATATAGAAACACTTTAAAAATGTTTATTTGATGGATTTTTTAGTCAAATTATAAGAAACTTCAAACAAACCAAGTGCGTTAACACAAATTACATACACGGTTTGAATTTTCTATTCACCTTTCCACTTATAATGTAGTTTCAATGACTATAATGAAAATATTGACCGAAATATTGGATTTTTAGTTTGATAAAAGTTCAAAATATCCAAAATTTGCTACAAGCTCCAATAAATTAGTTTTTGTTCTAACTAGTCAGTAAATACTAGCCGTCTTGGTACGTATACAGATATATATTCAGTTGTACAATCGAATTTCAATATCAAGGTGAATTATTTATCGAGATATTTTTGTGGTAGAGGGTTGTCGGTCAAATATAGAATATAGAAACACTTTAAAAATGTTTATTTGATGGATTTTTTAGTCAAATTATAAGAAACTTCAAACAAACCAAGTGCGTTAACACAAATTACATACACGGTTTGAATTTTCTATTCACCTTTCCACTTATAATGTAGTTTCAATGACGATAATGAAAATATTTACCGAAATATTGGATTTTTAGTTTGATAAAAGTTCAAAATATCCAAAATTTGCTACAAGCTCCAATAAATTAGTTTTTGTTCTAACTAGTCAGTAAATACTAGCCGTCTTGGTACGTATACAGATATATATTCGGTTGTACATTCGAATTCCATTATCAAGATGAATTATTTATCGAGATATTTTTGTGGTAGAGGGTTGTCGGTCAAATATAGAATATAGAAACACTTTAAAAATGTTTATTTGATGGATTTTTTAGTCAAATTATAAGAAACTTCAAACAAACCAAGTGCGTTAACACAAATTACATACACGGTTTGAATTTTCTATTCACCTTTTCACTTATAATGTAGTTTCAATGACTATAATGAACATATTCACCGAAATATTGGATTTTTAATTTGATAAAAGTTCGAAATTCCCAAAATTTGCTACAAGCTCCAATAAATTAGTTTTTGTTCCAACTAGTCAGTGAATACTATCGGTCTTGGTACGTATACAGATATATATTCGGTTGTACATTCGAATTCCATTATCAAGATGAATTATTTATCGAGATATTTTTGTGGTAGAGGGTTGTCGGTCAAATATAGAATCTAGAAACACTTTAAAAATGTTTATTTGATGAATTTTTTAGTCAAATTATAAGAAACTTCAAACAAACCAAGAGCGTTAACACAAATTACATACACGGTTTGAATTTTCTATTCACCTTTTCACTTATAATGTAGTTTCAATGACGATAATGAAAATATTTACCAAAATATTGGATTTTTAATTTGATAAAAGTTCGAAATTCCCAAAATTTGCTACAAGCTCCAATAAATTAGTTTTTGTTCCAACTAGTCAGTGAATACTATCGGTCTTGGTACGTATACAGATATATATTCGGTTGTACATTCGAATTCCATTATCAAGATGAATTATTTATCGAGATATTTTTGTGGTAGAGGGTTGTCGGTCAAATATAGAATATAGAAACACTTTAAAAATGTTTATTTGATGGATTTTTTAGTCAAATTATAAGAAACTTCAAACAAACCAAGTGCGTTAACACAAATTACATACACGGTTTGAATTTTCTATTCACCTTTTCACTTATAATGTAGTTTCAATGACTATAATGAACATATTCACCGAAATATTGGATTTTTAGTTTGATAAAAGTTCAAAATATCCAAAATTTGCTACAAGCTCCAATAAATTAGTTTTTGTTCCAACTAGTCAGTGAATACTATCGGTCTTGGTACGTATACAGATATATATTCAGTTGTACAATCGAATTTCAATATCAAGGTGAATTATTTATCAAGATATTTTTGTGGTAGATGGTTGTGGGTCAAATATAGAACCACCCTGTATAATATAATAGTTATTTCTATAAATATAAGTTTCAATTTACTATTGAAGTTATATTATTAGTAATTTAATATTTAAATAAAAAAAAAATAAATGGGTATTTGAGGTAAAACCGAGACGCTTACCATGATAACATCTCGAGATTAGTCAGTCACATAAAGTAAAATTTTCGAAGGAGTAGAGGTACATCCCACACACGCCGATAAATATAATGTAGTCCCCGCCTGCATCTCGTCCTCTATCTATACCCAATATTCTAAGACCACATCCTAAACACATCTTTACTCACAGACGTCTCTTTAACTTCTACGAGAACAGTATCATTTAAAAATTTTCGAGTTGTGTATATAAAATCGACCTTTTTGTATATAAACTTACTGTATATATACAATATTTGTGTATACATACAGTCGTTACGAGTGTTTGTAATATAAAGAAGAAAATTTAAATTGTTTAGTTTGAGTTAGTGTAAATGTTTAATTTATAATGAAGGAATCACAGTTAAATGAAGTCAGTAGTGCAGCGGCCGGTCCGGCGGTGCATCAAAACATCAACAACATACAACAGCATTTACATCAATTACATTTACATCAAAATCACACAGGAGTTATTTTATCGAACGATCAACCCCAAGAAACCACCACCACCACTAATACTAACCAAAACGAAGCGGATACTAAACCTACAAGCAGCGATAAAAAATCCGGTATACGTCGACAAGAAAAACCGCCCTATTCCTATATAGCTTTAATAGTAATGGCGATACAAAATTCACCGACGAAACGATTAACCCTTAGTGAAATTTATACGTTCCTACAACAAAGATTTCCTTTTTTCAGAGGTTCGTATCAAGGTTGGAAAAATTCCGTGCGACATAACCTCTCGTTAAACGAATGTTTTATCAAATTACCAAAAGGATTAGGTCGTCCCGGTAAAGGACATTATTGGACAATCGATCCAGCTAGTGAATTTATGTTCGAAGAAGGTTCCTTCCGACGGCGACCTAGAGGTTTCCGAAGGAAATGTCAAGCTATGAAACCCCAATATCATCCAGGTACGTTTTTCACTAATAACATGGCCAATATGGTGAATCAAACTGCCACTTACGATCATCAAGCTCTTATCACTCAAGATTATAGTACTTGTTCTTATAATGGTGCGTCGCAAGTATCCGCGTCTCATTATGGAAGTTACGAATATTCATCGGTGTATCAACAACAATGTGATAGGGAATGGGGAGGCGCTACCGGGATTCTACCTTCTTATTCCGATAGTACTATTTCGAGTTCTTACATGAAAGCTCCTTTGAGTCCTATGAACGAAGGACAAGAAGCGCCATCGCCTGTAATGAACGAAAATTATTATCCTGCTTATGGAAGTATAACCTCCACTTCGGAAACCAGTAAGTACTTTTTTACATCTCAAATCCTTGAAAAAATTACTAACTTTTGTCTTTTGAAATATTGAAATTTTCACTTAAAAATAATTTTTTTCTACGAACGCCAAACGGAAAATCGAATTTTTCCATCGGCCTTAACTCAGATCTTGACTTAAGTATCACATACACAACGACCCAAAGGATTTATCGAGTTCCTTTTTCTAATTATAACACTGGGAATCCTTATCAGCGTTTACAGCTGAACTATTGAATTCTCCTTAGAAAGTTCAAGATGTGGAATGGTTTTAGTTGCTAAAAGTCCTTGAAATTCTGTTTTCCGTATTGCAGTTCAAAGAAATATAATGAAAAGATTTATTTTGAAAAAAAAAATACAAAAAATCATGTCCATTGGACTGCTCTACGCACTGGGGAAAGTTTTAGCAGTAAATTTTCTCTCGGGACTAAAAAAACATCGTTTTTTCGTACTTTTTATTTGAAATAAATTTTTTTCTTGGGTCCACACGCCAAATTCTACGGATCTTGCTTGTCTCAACCCCCATAGATCGTTCCAGTAACTGGTTTCACCCCCATTCCCCTTTTTAATTAGATATTATCAAATAGTTAAAAAAAACGTGTGATTGTACATTAGAAATTATTTTTCTTTAATTGAGGAAACAGAAATAAAATATTTGTTTATATTTTCAATTATTTAAGTACGTTGAAATTAATTTTAACAAATGATTGAATATAAAATTTAAATTGGATTTGTCTTTTGAATTATTGAAATTTTCACGTAAAAATGAAGATTTTTTGCACCAATATCTAAATAAAACTAGATATCGATATATAATGTTGATAAAGTATTGAAAAATATCGTGAAACGTTTGAATATATTCTTAAATTTTGAATTGCGTGGGGTAAAGCGTCGAAAAGACGCTTAAAAACGAAAAAAATTTACCAGATCCGTACTAATACCAAAAAATAGTTCATGTTTTTGAGTTTTCTGAATCCGAATATGTCGTTTGTTTTTAATCAAATTTGGAAAAACCTTGCCAAAATCGAATTTTAAGAAAAATTTTCGATTGACATTGAGTAATTAATTTTGCGTTCAGTTCGGCAAAAAATCAATATTCCTTTTTGAAAATTCAATAGCATATTATTCAATTATTTTGCAAAGTATCAAAAACTGTCCGAAATTTCAAATTTCCGACCGAGCGAGAAATTTTGGAAAATGTTTTTTGTGGTATTACGACTTCGCACTTTAAATTGAAAAAAATTAGTGACAAAGTTTTTAATTATCCATTACTACATATACAGTCTAAAAGTACTTAGTTTGAGGAAGTTTTTTACAAAATTCCAACCCCCATAGATTGTTTCAGTAACTGGTTTCACCCCCATTTACCTTTTTTAATAGATATTATTAAATATTTAAAAAAAAAACGTGTGATTGTACATTAGAAATTATTTTTCTTTAATTGAGGAAACACAAATAAAATATTTGTTTATATTTTTAATTCTTTAAGTACGTTGGAATTAATTTTAACAAATAATTGAATATAAAATTTAAAACACGTAATTAAAATGGATTTGTCTTTTGAATTATTGAAATTTTCACGTAAAAATGAAGATCTTTACACAAATATCTAGATAAAACTAGATATCGATATATAATTTTGATAAAGTATTGAAAAATTTCATGAAACGTTTGAATATATACTTAAATTTTGAATTGCTTCGAAAAGACGCTTAAAAACAAAAAAAATTTACCAGATCCGTACTAATACCAAAAAATAGTTCATGTTTTTGAGTTTTCTGGATCCGAATATGTCGTTTTTTTTTAATCAAATTTGGAAAAACTCGCCAAAATCGAATTTTAAGAAAAATTTTCGATTAACATTGAGTAATCATTTTTTGCATTCAACTCGGCGAAAAATCAATATTCCTTTTTGAAAATTTAATAGCATATTATTCAATTCTTTCAATTATTATAAATAATTATTTAAATCGTAAAAGTGTAGAAGGTATTATTAAATAATAAGCAACTGTTAACTTTTTCATGAAAATATCAAAATAATGTACAAAGCAAATATAAATTCCGAATCTATTATGGGCCAATCCCAAAGATCGAAATTTTTTTTATTATTACCCATACTTCTTGTGAATTAAAGAATTTTTTTTGTTCAAGATAATAAGGTTAATTAAAAAATTGAAACTATATAAATTACAACATTTCAAATCAGCTTCCAAAAACTTCCAAGTCCACCTGAAACAGGTCGATTTTTATTCGTAAATTGACAATTTATAGTATTAAAATATTATCCCAGTATCCAGCACCCTCTATGAATTATAAACACCCCCTCGAATATTTTAAAATAAGGAAGGGGACACCTTATTGGAAAGGGATTTTAGTCTGCTGTTGAAAATCAATTTTTAAGATGTAAAATTTTGATTTTTTACAAATAATTAAATGTTAAAAATGACCACGATTCATTTCTTGACGATTTTGAAATTCTCGTACAACAATTTGTATGACCTCAGGAGTAATTTTGTTATCCTAACTTTTAAATCGCCAATTTTGTCTGATCTATTAAAATATATATTAGATTTTAAATACCCCCTAAAAAAATTAATCGATAGGTTTGAAATCGGGGTGTCTAGGTGGCCATTCCAGCGTTCCACGTTTCCCAATCCACTTATTTGGAAAAACATCGTTAAAATAATTTCTAACTTCACATGCAAATTGCGGTGGAGCTTGGAAAAAGTCTTTGCAATATCTAGTTAAACCTCACCATTAACTACGTCCTTAAAAAATTATGATTTTGAGTGCCATCCACAAACATCCAGTGAGGTTTTTCTCTGTTCCAATATCTACAGTTCTGCCCATCGTCGATTCAAGAATTTTTGTGATTTTTTTCATTTTTTCATCAGTAAATTGAACATTTTCAATATTTTTACAGTTTCGCGAAACCAATTATCCATAAAACATCTAAGAGACATATCTAAATATAATTTCAAATATTGCCTGAACGACTATTTTACTTTTCAACAGACACAGCATTTTGTTTATCAGGTATGTAATTTGAGTATGTGCTTTTATCTGTAAGTCGGAACCACATCAGTTGATTCAGATGACAGAAGCTACTGACACGTGACACGTGCTGGGTGGGCAAATCTACGACTTTAATGATCCGCGTAAAATTGAAAATAGAGCAGGGGCACCTGATTTACCAAACAGTCAAACGGATATGAATTTTTTGTATAACCAAAGAAAAATTTATTATTTACAATCGTAACAAGTTTTAATTTCCGAAAAGTAGTTTCTATATATTATAAAAATACGAAATATGTTTGAAGAAACATCAAAATAATGGCAACTTTGCATGAGTCGACAGTCAAATTTTAGTATTTTAAAGAAACTCTGTATTTGGACATAATTATTTCTCTAAGATATCATTTCTTAGACTTTTTAATAAAGAAATAACATTTGCTTGACGATTTTCAATAAATAATCATATTATTGAGCTGTTTAACAAAACACGGCACTCCTAACCTAACTTAACCTATTTTACTAGTCTCGATTTCAAATATTTTCGCAAGTATTTTTGAATTATTTCATCGAACGCACGTCATTCGGTATTTATCTTGAAATGTTCATATACCTAACATAACCTAACATTATCTAACATAACCTAACATAACCTAACATAACCTAACATAACCTAACATAACCTAACATAACCTAACATAACCTAACATAACTTTGTATAGTTTTCGTCAGGATTGCCTGATATTCATAAGTACAGGATGGAATACCAAATCAATAAGGTCCTTAAGGTATTTGATTTTCAATTCATGTCATCATATGCCACAAAAAGATCAGTTATTATATGTTTGGGTGATGGAGCTATTTAACTTTGAGTTTTTTCATTAATTTAGATATTTAGCTTATTCAAATTTCGAGATAAAAATGAAAACGAAATGGAAATATCAAAAATGTAGAAGGAACTATCAAAATAATAGGAGATTAGTTTAGATCGTGTAGGATATAAAACATTATTTCATTAAATTAAAATCTAAAACACCTAAAAATAAAAAAAAGTTATTTCAAGTACCTTCTGATGATAGGACGTACATCTCAGTATTTAGAAAATAGATTGAAGAATCATAAATAAAGTAAAATTGCTTTAATAAATCGTGAATGAAATATTAAAAAAAATATAAATTTAATTATACGAATTCAAAATTTTTGAATTTGAATAAAATACAAAAAAAATGATGCTGGCTGCTATTTACTTTACTAGACAACTAACGTTGAAAAAATTGTTTATTGTGGTTGCAAAAAAATGTTTATTTTGATATTAACGTTGACTTTTGGATCAATATGATTAAGGAAATTATCAATGTCAAATCATATTTTGATAAATGTCGAAACTAATTCTTAAATTCGCATATGTATAAAAACTGTCAGTTATTAATATTTTTCTGTTTCGTTTTTAGTGATGAGGCCTCCCAGTAATTCAATACAGGCGCCTCAATGTGATAGGAAGCCGTATTTAAGTCCACCGCCTCCGTCAATTCCAACGTCGCTTCCTTCACCGCCTGCAGCTAACACCCCACATACTTACTACGAACCCACGGTAAAATATAACATGTAGGTATAATGAACTGAATGTTTTTTGAAAAAAAGAAAATTTTCGTTTATTCTTGTATTGAATAGATCTATTTTCTAATTATATCTTACATTTTCTGTGTTATTTATCTTGTCAATATATTCGTCAAGTTTTTCTTTTTATTAATCGCAGTTGTTTCGTTGTTATCGTCGTCAAATTATAGTATTTAGAGACTGAAGATAAATAGGTAACAAACAGTCTCTGAAGACGATAACTTGGTTATAGAAACGCGTATCAAAACAGTGTATTCAGTACTTAAGTTTTCAGGTTAGAAAATTTCCATCGATTCATCTTTTCTTATGATTCCGAGTTTTCTATTATTGGAATAAATTCCAAAGCGATATTTTATTGGTTTAAAGTTAATACTACCAGGAACTTATTCATCTAATCAAATTTTTTATAGCTAATGTAATAAATATCTTATTTAATAAATAGTCCAACGATTTTGGGGTCTTGAATCTTTCGAAAAATAGTCTATCGATTTTTTAACTTATCACACGATATCACTTTCAGTATTTTCTACAATTTTCGTTTAACTACATGAAACATTGTAATTTGTAGTTTGACTTATTTTTTTTTCTTATTCGTCTTCAAACGCTTTCTCCACAGATTTCTGGATTCCGCCCTCGCTAATATCTTTCAATACTGTATCTTTAGCTTTCTTGCACCTACTTCCCGTTCTGTAATGAAATTTTGGACAAAATTTTCCATATCATTCAGCTTTCCTCCAAAGTTTGAATCCCTCATAAGCCCCCGTATTTGTGAACCATTAAATTAAATTTTTGCCTTACTGGGTTTGGGAAATTTCTCTTTCAGATATAAGAATCCATTGCCACAAGCTTTAGGCATGGTTTTCACAAAATTTTTCATCATATCGAACTTTTTATGCAATGGTCGTCTCCACAAATTTTCCAAACATGTTCAATGTATTTAATTTTTTCAAGAAGGAACTTCTTGTTCCGAAGTGTCTTTTAAAACAGAACCACGGGCAATCGGCACTTAAGGGCGTGTATTTCCGTTGTTTGGCAACACTGTTTTCAAGCTAATTTTTGAGAAATCAATGAAAAATTTCAGTTTATATTCTAAATTCGGCACGAGGATGTTTTCCGTGGCGCCTGGATTTGACTATGCGATACTTGAAGTTAGAAAACTTTATTTTTATTTAATATTTATATATATCAACCTAACCTCAACCTAACCTAACCTAACCTAACCTAGCCTAACCTAAAAACTTCAAAAGTTCAAAAATCGTGACTTTTTTACAGCCAAAATTATCTGAAAAAATTTTTTCTTCGCGTGAGGATCATTTTAGTTTTAATTTATTATTATTTTTTTTATTATGGGGGGTGTCGTTTCATCATCACGATGTTGATAATAAAAAAATTTCGCACGAGAAGAAAGTGAATTCCAGAGGTTGATTCTTGACCCCAAAAGCTCAGCTCACTTAAATAGTCTAAATAGAAATTTTCAATACCAAAAACATAACAAAAAAATTTTCCAGGTTATAAGAAAGCACGTAAATTAGTTTAGAAAAGAATATATGTTATAGATGTTACAAAAAAAAACAAAAAATATTTTTTTATTGAGGGTACATCGAGAGAAAACTTATTATAAAGTTGGTGTGACAAAAACCAGTGTTGAAAATTTAATGATATGAGATTAAACGAATATTTTTGTGATTATTTTGTAAATATTGAAGCCATAGACAAAAAATCTCGTCTTGTCTCGCACGACAATCTCGCAGAGATCTTATTTTCAACGGAAGTCGAGAAAACAGCTTTTCCGCCTTTACAGATGTGGCTGAAAGTCAAAATCAATTTGTTTGTTATAATTAAGTTATAAACTTACCGTTTTTAACTTTTTTGAGGATTACATTTTCTTTAACTTACGTGGTAGCGTCAAAATTAAATCTACGGTATAAATCGAATTTTTTTTTTTGGTAGTTTTCAGAATTTTATCTCTAACTGCTTGAATACTTATGAAAAGGTGTTTATCCACTTGATTTCAGTCGACTTCAAGGTCCCATACAAAAATTTCACTTTTTACTTTGTCAATAAACAGATTGTTTGATAAAATAACTATTGGCCACGTAGCATATTATTTATTTCTACAAATTGAATAATAAATTAATCGACTTCTTCAAATGTTGTCGATTTATATTCTGTTAGATACTGCGAATTTTTGTAAATTTTGAAATTTTCACATTTTATTGTAACTACTCGCATGTTATCATTAAAATTCTAGCTGGTAGTTATCATCTTGTATCTCTAATTGCTTCAAATACACCTCATTAGGTAAAAGCTGCTCCTAACGCGAATTTTTTTTCTCGAATCTTGTCATATCAACACCCACAGTCATATCCACAAGGCGGCACCATTCGAAACAACTCGAGTGTGTTTTGTGCTTGTTTTTTATGTAAAAAAAAAATTCGTCTCGTATTCGAGACGAGACGAGACTGTGCGATACTGATCGCAAATATTTTCGGCAACTACTTCACTTATTGTTGTCTTCAACCAAATAAAAATCGTTATTTATTTTTATAAATATAAACAACAATTTTTTTTAAAAAAATTTCATTTAAACAATATCAAAGTGAAAACCAAAGATTTATTTGTTTTGTAATGTTATTAATTTTAAGTACTTATGTTATTATAATATATGAATTTATACATGTAGTTAGTTTGATCCTTCAATAAACCAGATTTAGTTACCATTGAATTACCAATGCGATATTTGTATATTAGACCGATAACTTGAAATTCAAATTACCATCAAAAACTTTCTAATTTATTCCAATCGGAAAATAAACTGATTTTCATTTTAAGCAACTTGAGCATAGAGAAAATGTTAAATATAGTGAGAGAGAGAGCATCGGGATTACCATTCTTTATCTCACTCTAATCGCCAATAAAATCAAAACTTGGTATTCTTCTATTTTGTCATTGTTACTATTTGAAACCTCGACGTTATTTCGATCCAATCAAAATAGATTAAAGAGAGAGATACAGAGTGGTATACCGATGTTCTTTCTTTCTCTGCAAGCCGTTCGGGCTCGCTCTCTCTATCTTTAATTAGGAATTGCGTGTTTTACATGAAGAACCGATGAAAAAAATTTACAAATTTGTGTCGAAGAAATTATTTTTGTTAAAATGTGAATGTTTAGAAATGGATTTGTTGGAGATACAAAAAGCAAGATGAGGAATTTCAGATTTTGATTTGTTTATTGCACAATGCAAGTAATTCAAATAATCTTTTTTTAGTTTGAAACATCGCACCTTTTAAATACTTGAGGTATTTCCAAAATTTTTTCATAATTTTTTTTACCGATTAAAAAATTTAGTTTCGCCATTTGGATGGTAATTTTAATTTCAATTTGATTTATAGCGTTATATTTAGAATTATTTATACAATAATTTTGTTGAATAGTGAAAAAAATAAAGTATTTTTAACAACAAATTTTATTTTATTTAAATAGTAAATCGAAACATTGATCTTACATAGGCGTTAACTTGTTACGACTGACTGTTAAATTATGAAACGTGAATAGACGAGTAAAATGTACTTGAATGTAAGGGCGTTTGGTTTAAACAGGCTACCAGACGTGTACTAAGACCTTTTTGTACCTCACACTTATTTTTATACTTCTACAATTTCTAATAGCCGTGCTTTAACCATCGTTTCATCAACATCGATATTACTAGAACCATTTTGAATTCCTGCTTTCCTTGTCGCAATTGTTGGGATTTTCTCAATTTTGCTCGTGTAATACGAAGCATTGTTTAATACAGAGTTATCTTCAAAGTTCGGTGGAGTTTTCGAAAACCAATTTTCGAAAGAGATCTGCATTTTCTTGTGATAGTTTCCAGTTTTTTAAAGATGCAAATTCCCATAATACCGATGTGACAAATTGTTAATTTTTTCCCTTCTCTTAAAATTGAATTTTCCGTAGAAAACCAGGCACGTATTTGGGCTAACATAAAATGTATTGTTAACTGAATTCTCTTTTATTCAAATTAAATTTCAGAGGGCTTCTCGTCTCCACTCAATTATTTCTTCCTTATTTTTTCAATCGCAATACCATTTCTTTTAATAAAATGTTGATATTCTAAAAAATTACAATTTTTCCGAGAGAGCTCCTGTCGAAACCATCGACATCAATGTTCACGTGCTGATCACGCACTGATCATTATTTTGGTAGACTTTTTGTGCAATTTAAATGCAACATCTTATACCAGACACCAACAATCACAATTTAATTGTTCGACGCGATCAAGATAAAACTTCCTTCATTCTATTTCTGAAGACGATAACTTCGTTATCGAAACATGTCTAAGATAATGGAATTATTGATTTTCGACTAGTAATAGTAGTCAACAGTGTAAATACATTAAATATCCTGTCTAATATCTCTTTTTTGGAAAATAACCAGCTAAATTTTGAATATTTATATTCTATGCCGTCTAAGGACAGAACGTGGAGCTAAGTGTTATTACATAAGCTTGTCTTGAAACTATAGTTATTTCTTAACATTCTTCCGATCCACAAAACTACAAAAAGAAACATCTTTGATAACTATTTAGAAACAAGCTTTTATTTAAATGAATTTTTAGAGGGACCCCACTCAATTAATTCTTCCTCATTATTTCTATTGAAATACCATTTTTTTAAATAAATTATGAAATGTTGATATTCCAAAATCCGACTGAGAACTTTATTTATTGTGAGTAACTAATTTTGAGAAAAAAATCACAATTCTTCCGTTAGCGTTGCTGTTGAAATCACCGACGCCGCGCCACGATTCGCCCGGGATGTTCACGTGCTGCTCACGCACTGATCATTATTTTGGTCCACTATTCTTCTTCTATAAATAGACTTTTAATAGAGAATCGTCCATATTTTCGTTATTTGTAGGAATTCAAATGTAATTTTCGACTTTTTACACAATCGAAATGCAGCGAATTTCTGCAATATTTTATTAGACACCAACACTCACAATTAATATTACTTTTTTAAAAGATAACAAGCTGAAATTTGTATATTTGTATTCATATGCCGTCAAGGACAGAACGTGGAGCTAAGTGTTATTACATAAGCTTGTCTTGAAACTATAGTTATTTCTTAACATTCTTCGGATCCACAAAACTAAAAAGAAACATCATTGATAAATATCTAGAAACAAGCTTTTATTTAAATAAAATTTTAGACGGGCCCCACTCAATTAATTCTTCCTGATTATTTCTATTGAAATACCATTTTTTTAAATAAATTGTGAAATGTTGATATTCTAAAATCCGACTGAGAACTTTATTTATTGTGAGTAACTAATTTTGAGAAAAAAATTACAATTCTTCCGTTAGCGTTGCTTTCGAAATTATCGACGCCGCTCCACGATTCGCCCGGGATGTTCACGTGCTGATCACACACTGATCATTATTTTGGTTCACTATTTTTCTTCGATAAATAGACTTTTAATAGAGAATCGTCCATATTTTCGTTATTTGTAGGAATTCAAATGTAATTTTCGACTTTTTACACAATCGAAATGCAGCAAATTTCTGCAATATTTTATTAGACACCAACACTCACAATTAATATTACTTTTTTAAAAGATAACAAGCTGAAATTTGTATATTTGTATTCATATGCCGTCAAGGACAGAACGTGGAGCTAAGTGTTATTACATAAGCTTGTCTTGAAACTATAGTTATTTCTTAACATTCTTCGGATCCACAAAACTAAAAAGAAACATCATTGATAAATATCTAGAAACAAGCTTTTATTTAAATGAAATTTTAGACGGGCCCCACTCAATTAATTCTTCCTCATTATTTCTATTGAAATACCATTTTTTTAAATAAATTGTGAAATGTTGATATTCTAAAATCCGACTGAGAACTTTATTTATTGTGAGTAACTAATTTTGAGAAAAAAATCACAATTCTTCCGTTAGCGTTGCTGTCGAAATCACCGACGCCGCGCCACGATTCGCCCGGGATGTTCACGTGCTGCTCACGCACTGATCATTATTTTGGTCCACTATTCTTCTTCTATAAATAGACTTTTAATAGAGAATCGTCCATATTTTCGTTATTTGTAGGAATTCAAATGTAATTTTCGACTTTTTACACAATCGAAATGCAGCGAATTTCTGCAATATTTTATTAGACACCAACACTCACAATTAATATTACTTTTTTAAAAGATAACAAGCTGAAATTTGTATATTTGTATTCATATGCCGTCAAGGACAGAACGTGGAGCTAAGTGTTATTACATAAGCTTGTCTTGAAACTATAGTTATTTCTTAACATTCTTCGGATCCACAAAAATAAAAAGAAACATCATTGATAAATATCTAGAAACAAGCTTTTATTTAAATGAAATTTTAGAGGGGCCCCACTCAATTAATTCTTCCTCATTATTTCTATTGAAATACCATTTTTTTAAATAAATTATGAAATGTTGATATTCCAAAATCCGACTGAGGACTTTATTTATTGTGAGTAACTAATTTTGAGAAAAAAATCACAATTCTTCCGTTAGCGTTGCTGTCGAAATCACCGACGCCGCGCCACGATTCGCCCGGGATGTTCACGTGCTGCTCACGCACTGATCATTATTTTGGTCCACTATTCTTCTTCTATAAATAGACTTTTAATAGAGAATCGTCCATATTTTCGTTATTTGTAGGAATTCAAATGTAATTTTCGACTTTTTACACAATCGAAATGCAGCGAATTTCTGCAATATTTTATTAGACACCAACACTCACAATTAATATTACTTTTTTAAAAGATAACAAGCTGAAATTTGTATATTTGTATTCATATGCCGTCAAGGACAGAACGTGGAGCTAAGTGTTATTACATAAGCTTGTCTTGAAACTATAGTTATTTCTTAACATTTTTCGGATCCACAAAAATAAAAAGAAACATCATTGATAAATATCTAGAAACAAGCTTTTATTTAAATGAAATTTTAGAGGGGCCCCACTCAATTAATTCTTCCTCATTATTTCTATTGAAATACCATTTTTTTAAATAAATTATGAAATGTTGATATTCCAAAATCCGACTGAGAACTTTATTTATTGTGAGTAACTAATTATGAGAAAAAAATCACAATTCTTCCGTTAGCGTTGCTGTCGAAATCACCGACGCCGCGCCACGATTCGCCCGGGATGTTCACGTGCTGCTCACGCACTGATCATTATTTTGGTCCACTATTCTTCTTCTATAAATAGACTTTTAATAGAGAATCGTCCATATTTTCGTTATTTGTAGGAATTCAAATGTAATTTTCGACTTTTTACACAATCGAAATGCAGCGAATTTCAGCAATATTTTATTAGACACCAACACTCACAATTAATATTACTTTTTTAAAAGATAACAAGCTGAAATTTGTATATTTGTATTCATATGCCGTCAAGGACAGAACGTGGAGCTAAGTGTTATTACATAAGCTTGTCTTGAAACTATAGTTATTTCTTAACATTCTTCGGATCCACAAAACTAAAAAGAAACATCATTGATAAATATCTAGAAACAAGCTTTTATTTAAATGAAATTTTAGACGGGCCCCACTCAATTAATTCTTCCTCATTATTTCTATTGAAATACCATTTTTTTAAATAAATTGTGAAATGTTGATATTCTAAAATCCGACTGAGAACTTTATTTATTGTGAGTAACTAATTTTGAGAAAAAAATTACAATTCTTCCGTTAGCGTTGCTTTCGAAATTATCGACGCCGCTCCACGATTCGCCCGGGATGTTCACGTGCTGATCACACACTGATCATTATTTTGGTTCACTATTTTTCTTCGATAAATAGACTTTTAATAGAGAATCGTCCATATTTTCGTTATTTGTAGGAATTCAAATGTAATTTTCGACTTTTTACACAATCGAAATGCAGCGAATTTCTGCAATATTTTATTAGACACCAACACTCACAATTAATATTACTTTTTTAAAAGATAACAAGCTGAAATTTGTATATTTGTATTCATATGCCGTCAAGGACAGAACGTGGAGCTAAGTGTTATTACATAAGCTTGTCTTGAAACTATAGTTATTTCTTAACATTCTTCGGATCCATAAAACTAAAAAGAAACATCTTTGATAAAAATAAATGGAATTGATTGTTAAAAAATTCTCTTTCCATATCGAATATTCATTAAGATAGTCCTTAATAATAATCACGTGTCAAATATAAAAATAAATAAAAACAAATAAATGATCCAAACAACTATTTTGATGGTTGACGGTTGATTCACGAATATTCCGATTTAATCGGATGTATTTCCTATTTTATAGGAAATAACTTGATTCCATCAGCAACAAAAAAACATTCATCGTCATCGTAATATATTTTTAACTAATTTCGTCGTATAAATTATCAAAAACAAAACCATAATCTAATCTCATAACCACCGATGTGTCATATTTGAAGTAATAACATCTAGTGTCATTGAATCCATATATATAGTATGAGCTATAATCTGAATCAAACGTCATTTCTAAATAGAGAAAATACTTAATTATAAACGCACTTAGATAGAGTATTCAGAAATAATAATCCACTCAGAACTTCTTTCTTAGCACCTACAGAAGTTCAAGATCAATATCCACACCACCAATTTACGAATAAAAATCGACCTGCAGCAGATTTTTTCCGCATTATATAATTGAAAAGCTCATTTTGTAACCAACGCTGAGATTTTCCATCGTCTGGATATGATAAACAAACTAATTTTCGATTCCTTTCTAAAATAGAAAGCGGCTGATGTCACCAAGGTCAAAATGGTACTAGAATTCGACGAAGAATAGACCGTCGCGTCGGGCCTTGCGCAAAAGTAAACGTTATGGAAGCCCCGGATTCCAACAAACACCTTGACGAAGACATTTTCAGAATTTTTTTGTATCTGCTTTATCCTTACGAGCTGGGTAGTCTTTCCTATGGCAGATCTAGAGCTAAAGGGATCCGACTACTATGGATTGAACACCTTTCCGACACGTGTCCGATTCCAGTCCTACACGTGTCCGATTCGATCTATTAGTTTCAGAGCTGCAGGATGCGTTCGAGTTTTTGCAATGTTTGTTTTTTGTTATTAAATTGGAAATAATGATGGATGTAGAACCGGAATAGTTTATTGAAAAAATGAGGAAGTATCGCAGTTGCTAACATTCCGCGATTTTAATTGAGCGAGAGTAGCGATTGACTTTGATATCACAAAATGGACTCTCTTCCAGTAGACAAAATGTCCGGCAATAATAATAAACAAATAACGATCTATTATTCCATGTTTATTACAATATTATAAATATTAAGAAGTTGATGATGGGTATTTGGATACGAAATACAGTTATTTATAGGATTGAAATAATACAGAACCGTAATAGATAATTGCAAGTAACTTACCGGTTTGCTTAGTAGTAAAAATTTCTAAAATTCTAATCGATAAATAACGTACTTAAAATTCTTTCGGGACAACAAAAAATATGGACTCTTAAAACGCTTTTCACTGAGTAGATAGTTATGCAACATTTTAATTTGAATTAATCATTGTGAATTTTCAACGCCGTCCAAAGTGAAATCATCGTCACCTCGTAATTTCTTAAGTAAAAGGCTCTTCTGTATCTTTCGAGCCATCAATTGCCTATTTATAGAAGAGAGTCTCAACCAAAACGAATTTCGAACTTTGAATGTTCCATTATTCAATAATGATTCTTTTTTTTTAATTGATACTTAAAATTAGAAACTATTTTTGGGTTCACTGGGTCAAAGGACTCGATATTTTAACGAAAATATAATTTATTGAATTTATGTTTTGATCATAACGATTTAACTAGAGTTTTTTTATTTGTTTACTAGATTTATTTACAATCTGTTTCTAAGTGGACCAATAATGATATATGGGGTAGAATCCCCCCTTATTATATTGTTAATGCAAACATCTACCAATATTACAAAACATGTATGAATAATAAATTTAAAAAAAGGGGTTTCCCAAAATTTGAGGTTAGTTAAAATAAACAACATAGAGGGCATTAAAAAATGGATATTTCAAAATTTGAGATTAGTTAGAACAGTCAACATAGAGGGCATTAAAAAATGGATATATCAAAATTTGATGTTAATTTAAACAATCAACATAGAGGGCAATAAAAACTGGATATTTCAAAATTTGAGATTAGTTAAAACAGTCAACATAGAGGGCATTAAAACATGGATATTTCAATATATGAGATTAGTTAAAATAAACAACATAAAGGGCATTAAAAACTGGATATTTCAAAATATGAGATTAGTTAAAATAAACAACATAAGGGTATTAAAAAATGGATATATCAAAATTTGATGTTAATTTAAACAATCAACATAGAGGGCATTAAAAAATGGATATTTCAAAATTTGAGATTAGTTAAAATAAACAACATAAGGGTATTAAAAAATGGATATATCAAAATTTGATGTTAATTTAAACAATCAACATAGAGGGCATTAAAAAATGGATATTTCAAATTTTGAGATTAGTTAAAATAAACAACATAAAGGGTATTAAAAAATGGATATTTCAAAATATGAGATTAGTTAAAACAGTCAACATAGAGGGCATTAAAAAATGGGTATTTCAAAATATGAGATTAGTTAAAACAAACAACATAGAGGGCAATAAAAACTGGATATTTCAAAATTTGAGATTAGTTAAAACAGTCAACATAGAGGGCATTAAAACATGGATATTTCAATATATGAGATTAGTTAAAATAAACAACATATAGGGCATTAAAAACTGGATATTTCAAAATATGAGATTAGTTAAAGCAAACAACATAAAGTGCATTAAAAAATGAATATTCCAAAATATGAGATTAGTTAAAATAAATAACATAAAGGGCATTAAAAACTGGATATTTCAAAATTTGAGATTAGTTAAAATAAACAATATAAAGGGTATTAAAAAATGGATATTTCAAAATATGAGATTAGTTAAAGCAAACAACATAAAGTGCATTAAAAAATGAATATTTCAAAATATGAGATTAGTTAAAATAAATAACATAAAGGGCATTAAAAACTGGATATTTCAAAATATGAGTTTAGTTAAAGCAAACAACATAAAGGGCATTAAAAAATAGATATTTCAAAATATGAGATTAGTTAAAATAAACAACATAAAGGGTATTAAAAAATGGATATATCAAAATTTGATGTTAATTTAAACAATCAACATAGAGGGCATTAAAAAATGGATATTTCAAAATTTGAGATTAGTTAAAATAAACAACATAAAGGGTATTAAAAACTGGATATTTCAAAATATGATGTTAATTTAAACAATCAACATAGAGGGCATTAAAAAATGGATATTTCAAAATTTGAGTTTAGTTAAAGCAAACAACATAAAGGGCATTAAAAAATGGATATTTCAAAATATGAGATTAGTTAAAATAAACAACATAAAGGGCATTAAAAAATGGATATTTCAAAATTTGAGATTAGTTAAAATAAACAACATAAAGGGTATTAAAAAATGGATATTTCAAAATATGAGATTAGTTAAAACAGTCAACATAGAGGGCATTAAAAAATGGGTATTTCAAAATATGAGATTAGTTAAAACAAACAACATAGAGGGCAATAAAAACTGGATATTTCAAAATTTGAGATTAGTTAAAACAGTCAACATAGAGGGCATTAAAAAATGGGTATTTCAAAATATGAGATTAGTTAAAACAAACAACATAGAGGGCAATAAAAACTGGATATTTCAAAATTTGAGATTAGTTAAAACAGTCAACATAGAGGGCATTAAAACATGGATATTTCAATATATGAGATTAGTTAAAATAAACAACATAAAGGGCATTAAAAACTGGATATTTCAAAATATGAGATTAGTTAAAATAAACAACATAAGGGTATTAAAAAATGGATATATCAAAATTTGATGTTAATTTAAACAATCAACATAGAGGGCATTAAAAAATGGATATTTCAAAATTTGAGATTAGTTAAAATAAACAACATAAGGGTATTAAAAAATGGATATATCAAAATTTGATGTTAATTTAAACAATCAACATAGAGGGCATTAAAAAATGGATATTTCAAAATATGAGATTAGTTAAAACAGTCAACATAGAGGGTATTAAAAAATGGATATTTCAAAATATGAGATTAGTTAAAACAGTCAACATAGAGGGCATTAAAAAATGGGTATTTCAAAATATGAGATTAGTTAAAACAAACAACATAGAGGGCAATAAAAACTGGATATTTCAAAATTTGAGATTAGTTAAAACAGTCAACATAGAGGGCATTAAAACATGGATATTTCAATATATGAGATTAGTTAAAATAAACAACATAAAGGGCATTAAAAACTGGATATTTCAAAATATGAGATTAGTTAAAATAAACAACATAAAGGGTATTAAAAAATGGATATATCAAAATTTGATGTTAATTTAAACAATCAACATAGAGGGCATTAAAAAATGGATATTTCAAAATTTGAGATTAGTTAAAATAAACAACATAAAGGGTATTAAAAAATGGATATTTCAAAATATGAGATTAGTTAAAACAGTCAACATAGAGGGCATTAAAAAATGGGTATTTCAAAATATGAGATTAGTTAAAACAGACAACATAGAGGGCAATAAAAACTGGATATTTCAAAATATGAGATTAGTTAAAATAAACAACATAAAGGGTATTAAAAAATGGATATATCAAAATTTGATGTTAATTTAAACAATCAACATAGAGGGCATTAAAAAATGGATATTTCAAAATTTGAGATTAGTTAAAATAAACAACATAAAGGGTATTAAAAAATGGATATTTCAAAATATGAGATTAGTTAAAACAGTCAACATAGAGGGCATTAAAAAATGGGTATTTCAAAATATGAGATTAGTTAAAACAAACAACATAGAGGGCAATAAAAACTGGATATTTCAAAATATGAGATTAGTTAAAATAAACAACATAAAGGGTATTAAAAAATGGATATATCAAAATTTGATGTTAATTTAAACAATCAACATAGAGGGCATTAAAAAATGGATATTTCAAAATTTGAGATTAGTTAAAATAAACAACATAAAGGGTATTAAAAAATGGATATTTCAAAATATGAGATTAGTTAAAACAGTCAACATAGAGGGCATTAAAAAATGGGTATTTCAAAATATGAGATTAGTTAAAACAAACAACATAGAGGGCAATAAAAACTGGATATTTCAAAATTTGAGATTAGTTAAAACAGTCAACATAGAGGGCATTAAAACATGGATATTTCAATATATGAGATTAGTTAAAATAAACAACATAAAGGGCATTAAAAACTGGATATTTCAAAATATGAGATTAGTTAAAGCAAACAACATAAAGTGCATTAAAAAATGAATATTCCAAAATATGAGATTAGTTAAAATAAATAACATAAAGGGCATTAAAAACTGGATATTTCAAAATTTGAGATTAGTTAAAATAAACAATATAAAGGGTATTAAAAAATGGATATTTCAAAATATGAGATTAGTTAAAGCAAACAACATAAAGTGCATTAAAAAATGAATATTTCAAAATATGAGATTAGTTAAAATAAATAACATAAAGGGCATTAAAAACTGGATATTTCAAAATATGAGTTTAGTTAAAGCAAACAACATAAAGGGCATTAAAAACTGGATATTTCAAAATATGAGTTTAGTTAAAGCAAACAGCATAAAGGGCATTAAAAAATAGATATATCAAAATATGAGATTAGTTAAAGCAAACAACATAAAGTGCATTAAAAAATGAATATTTCAAAATTTGAGATTAGTTAAAATAAACAACATAAAGGGTATTAAAAAAAGGATATTTCAAAATATGAGATTAGTTAAAGCAAACAACATAAAGTGCATTAAAAAATGAATATTTCAAAATATGAGATTAGTTAAAATAAATAACATAAAGGGCATTAAAAACTGGATATTTCAAAATATGAGTTTAGTTAAAGCAAACAACATAAAGGGCATTAAAAAATAGATATTTCAAAATATGAGATTAGTTAAAATAAACAACATAAAGGGTATTAAAAAATGGATATATCAAAATTTGATGTTAATTTAAACAATCAACATAGAGGGCATTAAAAAATGGATATTTCAAAATTTGAGATTAGTTAAAAGTTAGTGAAAATAAATAAATATACAGGAAGGTTACAGATAACTTCATATTTCACGTTTCACGTTTTTTTCTGCAAGTGTTTAGCTGCAACATAATAGAACCTCTAAACTGGATTTTTCCTTTTTCTTCAAATTTACGAAAACGTCCACGACATAGATTGTGAAGCCGGTGCTGTTCCACTATAAAAAAATAAATATAAAATAGAAGTAAGTACATTGAAATGTTGATGGAACGTCAAATGTTTAAGGGACACTTTGAATCACCTGACTTACGACGTTGATTCCCAGTAAGAGTGCTTTGTGTCTAGTACTAAATTTTATCGTAAACAAATACAATCTATGAATTCTGGTAGACAAGGGACATTTATGGTTCACAATCGCAATAATATAAGATAAAAATTAAGTAATCCGAGACGATACTAATATCTAACAACCATGGTAGTCAGTAAATAATGTGATGTAGTCACGAACACATCGGAATAGACAAGTAAATGGAAAATTTAAATAAATTAGTGTTTAGTAATAAGTGAATAAATGAAACAAGAAAATTATTATATTACCTTGAACCTAACATAACATAACATCGCCCATTAAATGATCTTGATTTTGTATGGCCGTCTCAAATATTTAATTCTATCTAATGAATCTAGGGCTTTGAACAAAAATGATTCAGCTTGAGCGATCTATGTGAAACGTCTATAAAATAGGTGGTTTGTGGATGTGTCAGCTTCGAAAACATGCTGCCGCAAAATCATAAACATCCCCAATTATTTTTTGTTTTTCTAACTATCCTAAGAACGTGGTCACTTTTTTAAAATACCCTGTATCCAAAAAAGTTTCTTTTGTAGTTATAAATTAATAAGATGTTTGTATCTACGAGGTAAGCAATATTTAACTGTAAATTATTTATAGAATTTACTTTAGTTTTCCAAAGTTTTTCATGTAGCATTAAATATTTATAATTCGAAATGTCGTATCTATAATTTATCGATTTTATTCATACTAATGTTTTCGAATTTATTTATATGAATTATATATTTTCTTTAGTATCATGCAGAAACGATTTACTGAACTAAATATTTACGTATTCAATTTTTGTATAGTATTTTTGAAAGTTTTCGGTATGGCTCCCATAAAAGTCAAATCTAACAGTTTTAGAATACTATTAATTGTTTATGATTGTTTTTGGGTGGTTTATTTTGGTTTTTCAATGTATTTGCGAATAAATAGTTTCGTGGTTATTCCACAAAATCAAACTAGTATCTTGGAAGGAATTTTTTATATACATAATTTTATATTAACATATTATTTTTGGTCGCTTTTGAGAAATCGTATTTTCCAAAGGACGTCGAAATACGTTTTTCTCTTCAAGATTTTCAAAAAAATGTGTCGTGACGTTTTATTTGTAACCAATAGTTTCAGTGGCGAATATATATTTTTAATATTCGATTTTTTATGGTTTTTATTCACTACTTATACATTATCGTTGAATTTTAGTATTTTAATTTTTTTCTCAATGTCTCAATTCGCAGCTAATATGATTGAAACCTGGCTAGTTTATATTATTTTAAATAAAATTAAAAACGTTTATAACGATATAAACTGTTGTTTAGAAAATGTTTTACATAATAATTCGGACGACGATTATGTAGCTGCGAGAAAAATTAGAAACATCGGCAAACAATATAATCGAATGTCAAAAATCTTGGGAAAATTTAGCGAATTGTATTGCGAAAAAATGGCAATGTGGTTAAGCTACACGGTTACTACAACTTTGATAAGCTTAAGGAATTTATTGATGTCAAACTATGCGCTTAATACTTTTCAAATTTTCCGAACACTTTCCGTTTTGGTAAGTACCTTATCTGACTTTATATTTATAACAATCACTCAATAAGTCGTTCTTGTATCAAAAATCGATTCTATTTATCGATGAGACCAATACACTCATCCCAAAACTTCTCTAACTTCTAGATGCCGTGTTTGTAGAAGGATTCGTCTTTTGCATCAAAATATGCTTCAATTTCAACAATTGTTTTTTTATTTGAACTGAATTTCTTACCGACGAGCATTTTTTTGTGATCAGTAGTCACTGGGAGCCAGATCTAGTCTATAGGGTGGATGAGAAAGCTATTCGTTCAATTTAACCATCGTTGCCATCGACATACGAGGTCGCTATTCTTCGATTTTTGCATTCAAACCATCCAACTACTCTATTTAGTATTCGTTATTGATTCCCAAACTACTGAGCTTGTACAATATTTATTTTCATCAAGAAGTAATGAAAAATTAACACACGAAAATATTTTGAAACAAAATACCAAAAGTAGTTTCACTTAAATGACTGTCACTTTTTTCTAACTAATCGAAACGTCATGAAATTTGACACATAACCTTTTGAAAGCTGGTACTTCGTAAATGTCATATGGATTTGACAACGACATCTGTTTGTCAATCACACGAATTAATGATTGATGTATTAGTTCTATCGTACACGAGATGTCATCATTTAGATTAGATTAGGACGTAAAACCGTGAACATAATTTGAGCTATCGATCTATTATCTATTATAGATCGTTGACCAGTCTGTCTGGAAGCTAAACGGGTTACTACTTTTGACTTTAAGAAGCTTAACTGTAGACACCGTGGCCTTTGTCTATAGACAGCCCTGAAATCACAAGGTTTAGTTTGGTTATTAGAATTTGTCTTCAAATAAACTGTATCTGTAACATTAATTTGATACCTTTTTGAAAAACCTTTGAAGGGTAATGGTACTATGAAATGAGTTATCCTGCATTCCTTCTCCAGTGGGGTCAGCTTTTATTGTTCACTCCCAAAGAGCAGGAGCTTTATCGTGCAGTAGGACTCCCTAACTATTCCTGCTCGATTTAGCAACTATTTAACACATTGTTGTACAGGATTGAATTCCTGATACCACAGTTGTCTTGACCTTGAACGTTTGACAGCGATTTTTGTTAAGAAGAAGGGTGTGGATCGAGCCCCAGGTCTCATTTCCTTCGCAGTGACAAAGCCGATGCTAAAACGTTTGGACTATTCGTTCTTCTAGAAAAACCCATAGTCCGGCGTTGCCAAATACAATTTTTAGTTTGCAATTAGTTCAAATATTGGTTGTTTTGAAATACTAGCAGAAAGAACTATTTATTTATTTATTTATATTTAATATTTGTTTCAGAATTACGCTTTAGTAATTGTTACGATATCAGATGGTGTTACATCCTCGGGCAAAAAATGTATCGATTCGGTTTATAAAGGACTCAGAAGCAAGAACGTAACCAAAATTAAAAAAGAAGAGTTGAAATTTTTGATACACAAAACCAAATATTTTTTACCAATTTTACATGCGGCGAATTTTTTTCATATTAACAGAGAAACGTTTTTAGATATGATCAACGTCATCACGACTTATTCTATAATTATCGTACAACTTTTAGACTCCAACGAGGAAACGTAAAGTTTAAAAATAAAAAAATAAAAATTCTTTCGATTTTTGATATTATTTATTTGATAAAGGTAATTCGGTTAATTCACCTCCGAACCAAAACAGTCAGACAGAAAGTAAAACATAAAACATACGCGTCTAAACAATGGTTTTGATTTTAGGAATTTTTATAAAATAAATAATTTTAATTTCGTACATATACAGCATATTTTGTGAGTTTTACTTTAGAGGGTCTAGGCCACAGACGACTGACCCTCAGCCACTTATTTGATGCTAAACCTGAACCTAAATGTGTCAACTGCAATTGCAAATTGACTATAAAACGCAGAAAGATCAGTATCAAATTTACCAAGAACAATAATTGAAATATAATATTATTAACCTCAAAAATTACCTTGAACAGATCTCGATCATGAACTTAATTAAACTAATACCTGATAAATTTATTCAGAAAAATGAATATTTCTACAATTAAATTATTAAATTCAGAAAAAAACATTTATAAACAAAATTGGAGTCAAATAATTAAATTCTTGAACAATTAAACCAGGAAAATTCAATTTTTGGTAAAATTGAACTCAAAAAAGACATTTTTCAAATTAAATTACATTGCGAAATCAATTTTTCAGTAATATAAATTCTAAAATAATTAATTTTCACCGACCTGAAACTAAGTTATCAAATTTTGAAACAAAAAATGAATTCAAAAAGCTTTTTTTTGAGAAAATTTCACTATCCAAACCAATTTTTAAATAACGAAATGTAAGAAATACTAAATGTTTGCCAATTATATTCAAAAGTTTTTTGTTTTCACTAAATTGTAGCTTGAATATCAAATATTCCCTAAAATAAACTAAAAAAGTCAATTTTTGATGAATTTATTCAGAAAAATGAATATTTCTACAATTAAATTATTAAATTCAGAAAAAAACATTTATAAACAAAATTGGAGTCAAATAATTAAATTCTTGAACAATTAAACCAGAAAAATTCAATTTTTGGCAAAATTGAACTCAAAAAAGACATTTTTCAAATTAAATTACATTGCGAAATCAATTTTTCAGTAATATAAATTCTAAAATAATTAATTTTCACCGACCTGAAACTAAGTTATCAAATTTTGAAACAAAAAATGAATTCAAAAAGCTTTTTTTTGAGAAAATTTCACTATCCAAACCAATTTTTAAATAACGAAATGTAAGAAATACTAAATGTTTGCCAATTATATTCAAAAAAGTTTTTTGTTTTCACTAAATTGTAGCTTGAATATCAAATATTCCCTAAAATAAACTAAAAAAGTCAATTTTTGATGAATTTATTCAGAAAAATGAATATTTCTACAATTAAATTATTAAATTCAGAAAAAAACATTTATAAACAAAATTGGAGTCAAATAATTAAATTCTTGAACAATTAAACCAGAAAAATTCAATTTTTGGCAAAATTGAACTCAAAAAAGATATTTTTCAAATTAAATTACATTGCGAAATCAATTTTTCAGTAATATAAATTCTAAAATAATTAATTTTCACCGACCTGAAACTAAGTTATCAAATTTTGAAACAAAAAATGAATTCAAAAAGCTTTTTTTTGAGAAAATTTCACTATCCAAACCAATTTTTAAATAACGAAATGTAAGAAATACTAAATGTTTGCCAATTATATTCAAAAAAGTTTTTTGTTTTCACTAAATTGTAGCTTGAATATCAAATATTCCCTAAAATAAACTAAAAATGAATGAATATTTCTACAATTAACTTATTAAATTCAGAAATCAAATAATTAAATTCTTGAACAATTAAACCAGGAAAATCCAATTTTGGCAAAATTGAACTCAAAAAAATCAATTTTCAAATTAAATTATTTTAAAAAAATCAATTTTTTAATAATATAAATTCAAAAGTAATCAATTTTTACGAAGTTGGAGCTAGATTATCAAATTTTGGGAAAAAATGCATTCGAACAGCCTATTTTTGGTAAAATTTCACTTTCCAAATCAATTTTTAAATAACGAAATGTAAGAAATACGAAATTTTTGACAATTATATTCAAAAAAGTTTTGTATTTTCACTAAATTGAAGCTTGAGTATCAAATAAACTAAAAAAGCCAATTTTTGATAGATTTAATCGGAAAAATGAATATTTCGACAATTAAATTCAGAAAAAAACATTTATGAACAAAATTAGATTCAAATAATTCAATTCTTGAATAATTAAACCAGGAAAATTCAATTTTTGGCAAAATTGAACTCAAAAAACCATTTTTCCAATTAAATTACATTGTGAAATCAATTTTTCAGTAATATAAATTCTAAAATAATTAATTTTCACCGACCTGAAACTAAGTTATCAAATTTTGAAACAAAAAATGAATTCAAAAAGCTTTTTTTTGAGAAAATTTCACTATCCAAACCAATTTTTAAATTACGAAATGTAAGAAATACTAAATGTTTGCCAATTATATTTAAAAAAGTTTTTGTTTTCACTAAATTGAAGCTTGAATATCAAATATTCCCTAAAATAAACTAAAAAAGTCAATTTTTGATGAATTTATTCAGAAAAATGAATATTCCTACAATTAAATTATTAAATACAGAAAAAAACATTTATAAACAAAATTGGAGTCAAATAATTAAATTCTTGAACAGTTAAACCAGGAAAATTCAATTTTTGGCAATTTTTGAAAAGTCAATTTTTAAATTAAATTATATTAAAAAACAAAAATTCAAAAATATGTAATGTTTACCAAGTTGAAGCTAGATTATCAAATTTTGGGGAAAAATGCATTCGAAAAGCCTATTTTTGGTAAAATTTCACTTTCCAAATCAATTTTTAAATTACGAAATGTAAAAAATTAGGAAGCTTTAATTAATTATATTCCTCCAGCCACTTATTTGATGCTAAACCTGAACCAAAATGTGTCAACTGCAATTGCAAATTGACTATAAAACGCAGAAAGATCAGTATCAAATTCACCACGAACAATAATTGAAATATAATATTACTAACCTCAAAAATTACCTTAAACAGATCTCGATCATGAACTTAATTAAACTAAATCCTGTAGATCAAATACTAACATTGTACTGTTAAAAAAAAAACAGTAAACGATTGATGCGAATTTTGTAATAAAATTTTTTTACCGTATTCAATTTGGGAAGTATATTTCTCACAATCTCGATAAATTTGAACTTAGAATAACGAATTTAACTTAAAAATTCAAGTTTTTATAGCAGGCGATTTTACTAAATAACCTAAAAATAAATTTCGTCGAATCAAACCTGTTTTAATCAAATTTAAACCAAGAAAATCAAATTTCTCTGCAAAGGATTTCGAAAAAATCAATTTTTGTCATATAAACTTGTATTAAATTTATTCTGGGATGTTATATAATCAAAAATACGGATGAAGAGTTGTCATTGACAATATTGGCGAATGCGCAGACAACGTTAAATATGGTGGGCGCGCCAATTTGTTTAATTTAATCAAATAGTTTAATTATTAACATTTATATAAATAAATATTTGATAAATGATGTCTATATCTAACAAAATATGTTGATTGTTACATAAAGTCATCATCAAATATGATTGGGAAATTCTTCTCTAAAATATATTTCTATACAGGGTGTCTCACGACGAATTAAAACTATATGTATATATGGCAAAATATTTATAGT
This sequence comes from Diorhabda sublineata, assembly GCF_026230105.1. Taxonomy (NCBI): domain Eukaryota; kingdom Metazoa; phylum Arthropoda; class Insecta; order Coleoptera; family Chrysomelidae; genus Diorhabda; species Diorhabda sublineata. Next base: position 7,097,198 of record NC_079483.1, read on the forward strand.
TAAATCATGAAAATTTCTAAGTTTGAGTTTTCGGATACGATCTTTTTAACTAAAATATTTTCAAAGATGGCAAATTCACGTAAAATTTTAGTATACTTTTGTCTAAAAACTGCATACTTTTTGAGTTATTAATTGTTTTGTAAAAACTTTGATCGTTGCAGACCCTTATAAATTATTTTTTTACGAGGATACCCTCGAATATATGAAAATAATTTCTGTTCGTTTTCTTTTAGCAAGATCAGACGTGTTTGAATCTATGTTAGAAAATTTTCCGTTTTATACAGGATGTGTATAAAAAGTGTTCAAAGTTTAACTTCATAAATATCAAATTTTTTAAATAGAACCACCCGGTTTTTTCTATTTAAATACATTCTGCTATACTTCTAGCATGTCTTCTTCCAAACAGCATATTTCTTATTTTGATCTGATGAATAATTTAATTATTATTAAAAAAAATATAGTAAATATCAAAAATTGACGGTGGGTCGATTTCTATGCCCGTATATATACATATTTTTAGTTACAAAAGTCAATTTTGGAATAAATTAATGTTGAAAAGCATTTTTGTTCAGTGGAATTCAAAACAAAACATTATTTACTAAATTGGGGCGCAGATATCAACAAAACTCATAAACGCGAGTTTTGAAAAAATTGAAATCATATTTTTTTGGTAATGTTGAACGCCAATGCCGATTTTTTACTAAACTAGATTTGAAATTTCTGGACAATTTAATTCAGAAAAAAAAATTGTTAACTCAATTAAAGTCAGGAAAAGATATCTGGTGTACAATTTAATTCGGAGAAGTACATTGGAGTAAATTGGAGTCAAATAATTAAATCAAATAATTAAATTCTTGAACAATTAAACCAGGAAAATTCAATTTTTAGCAATTTTTGAAAAGTCAATTTTTAAATTAAATTATATTAAAAAACAAAAATTCAAAAATATTCAATGTTTACCAAGTTGAAGCTAGATTATCAAATTTTGGGGAAAAATGCATTCGAAAAGCCTATTTTTGGTAAAATTTCACTTTCCAAATCAATTTTTAAATTACGAAATGTAAAAAATTAGGAAGCTTTAATTAATTATATTCCTCCGGCCACTTATTTGATGCTAAACCTGAACCTAAATGTGTCAACTGCAATTGCAAATTGACTATAAAACGCAGAAAGATCAGTATCAAATTTACCAAGAACAAAAATTGAAATATAATATTATTAACCTCAAAAATTACCTTGAACAGATCTCGATCATGAACTTAATTAAACTAATACCTGATAAATTTATTCAGAAAAATGAATATTTCTACAATTAAATTATTAAATTCAGAAAAAAATATTTATAAACAAAATCGGAGTCAAATAATTAAATTCTTGAACAATTAAACCAGGAAAATCCAATTTTGGCAAAATTGAACTCAAAAAAGTCAATTTTCAAATTAAATTATTTTAAAAAAATCAATTTTTTAATAATATGAATTCAAAAGTAATCAATTTTAATGAAGTCGGAGCTAGATTATCTAATTTTGGGAAAAAATGCATTCGAAATGCCTACTTTTGGTAAAATTTCACTTTCCAAACCAATTTTCAAATAACGAAATGTGAGAAATACGAAATTTTTGACAATTATATTCAAAAAAGTTTTTTGTTTTTACTAAATTGTAGCTTGAATATCAAATATTCCCTAAAATAAACTAAAAAAACCAATTTTTGATAAATTTATTCAGAAAAATGAATATTTCTACAATTAAATTATTAAATTCAGAAAAAAACATTTATCAACAAAATTGGATTCAAATAATTAAATTCTTGAACGATTAAACCAGGAAAATTCAATTTTTGGCAAAATTGAACTTAAAAAAGCCATTTTTCAAATTAAATTACATTGTGAAATCAATTTTTTAGTAATATAAATTCTAAAATAATTAATTTTCACCGATCTGAAACTAAGTTATCTAATTTTGAAACAAAAAATGAATTCAAAAAGCTTTTTTTGAGAAAATTTCACTATCCAAACCAATTTTTAAATAACGAAATGTAAGAAATACTAAATGTTTGCCAATTATATTCAAAAAAGTTTTTTGTTTTCACTAAATTGTAGCTTGAATATCAAATATTCCCTAAAATAAACTAAAAAAGTCAATTTTTGATGAATTTATTCAGAAAAATGAATATTTCTACAATTAAATTATTAAATACAGAAAAAAACATTTGTAAACAAAATTGGAGTCAAATAATTAAATTCTTGAACAATTAAACCAGGAAAATTCAATTTTTGGTAAAATTGAACTCAAAAAAGACATTTTTCAAATTAAATTACATTGTGAAATCAATTTTTCAGTAATATAAATTCTAAAATAATTAATTTTCACCGACCTGAAACTAAGTTATCAAATTTTGAAACAAAAAATGAATTCAAAAAGCTTTTTTTTTGAGAAAATTTCACTATCCAAACCAATTTTTAAATAACGAAATGTGAGAAATACGAAATGTTTGCCAATTATATTCAAAAAAGTTTTTTGTTTTCACTAAACTGTAGCTTGAATATCAAATATTCCCTAAAATAAACTAAAAAAGCCAATTTTTGATAAATTTATTCAGAAAAATGAATATTTCTACAATTAAATTAAAAAAAAACATTTATAAACAAAATTGGAGTCAAATAATTAAATTCTTGAACAATTAAACCAGGAAAATTCAATTTTTGGCAAAATTGAACTCAAAAAAGTCAATTTTCAAATTAAATTACATTGTGAAATCAATTTTTTAGTAATATAAATTCTAAAATAATTAATTTTCACCGATCTGAAACTAAGTTATCTAATTTTGAAACAAAAAATGAATTCAAAAAGCTTTTTTTGAGAAAATTTCACTATCCAAACCAATTTTTAAATAACGAAATGTAAGAAATACTAAATGTTTGCCAATTATATTCAAAAAAGTTTTTTGTTTTCACTAAATTGTAGCTTGAATATCAAATATTCCCTAAAATAAACTAAAAAAGTCAATTTTTGATGAATTTATTCAGAAAAATGAATATTTCTACAATTAAATTATTAAATACAGAAAAAAACATTTGTAAACAAAATTGGAGTCAAATAATTAAATTCTTGAACAATTAAACCAGGAAAATTCAATTTTTGGTAAAATTGAACTCAAAAAAGACATTTTTCAAATTAAATTACATTGCGAAATCAATTTTTCAGTAATATAAATTCTAAAATAATTAATTTTCACCGACCTGAAACTAAGTTATCAAATTTTGAAACAAAAAATGAATTCAAAAAGCTTTTTTTTGAGAAAATTTCACTATCCAAACCAATTTTTAAATAACGAAATGTGAGAAATACGAAATGTTTGCCAATTATATTCAAAAAAGTTTTTTGTTTTCACTAAACTGTAGCTTGAATATCAAATATTCCCTAAAATAAACTAAAAAAGCCAATTTTTGATAAATTTATTCAGAAAAATGAATATTTCTACAATTAAATTAAAAAAAAACATTTATAAACAAAACTGGAGTCAAATAATTAAATTCTTGAACAATTAAACCAGGAAAATTCAATTTTTGGCAAAATTGAACTCAAAAAAGTCAATTTTCAAATTAAATTATATTGAAAATACAAAAATTGAAGCTAGATTATCAAATTTTGGGAAAAAATGCATTCGAAAAGCCTATTTTTGGTAAAATTTCACTTTCCAAATCAATTTTTAAATTACGAAATGTAAAAAATTAGGAAATTTTAATTAATTATATTCAAAAGTCAAAAAAAGTTTTTTGGTTTAATTAAATTGAAGCTTGAATATCAAATATTCGCTAAAATAAACTAAAGCAGCCAATTTTGGCGAAATTGACTTACAAAAATCAATTTTTGATAAATCCTGTCACAAAAATGAATATTTCGTCAATTAAATTCAGAAAAATTAAGTTTTCGAACAATTGAATTAGAAGAATCCTGACAATATCAATTTCTAAATGGTTAATTATATTAAAAGAATTTTTTCGTTTCTACTAAATTGAAGATTGAATTTCAAATATTTGATAACATAAAGCCAAAAAGCCAATTTTTACAAAACTAATAAGACCCAATTTTTAATTGAACAAAAACAATTATTTTTGTCAATCAAACTGATAAAAACCAATTTTGATTACATTGTTATTATGAAAATATCAGTGGTTAAGTTAGAGAAGAAAAATATTTTTATAAGAAACTTGAAAAAGCAAAAATTTTGACCAAATTAAAGTAAGTTTTATATATCAATATTGACTAGAATATATAAATTAGAAAACAAATTTTTAAAAAAATTAATTTTGGAACCAACTAATCTTGGAAAACTGATTTGTCCAATTAAATTCAGAAAAGCGAATGTATAACCAAATTAAAAACCAATTTTTAAGTAAAATAATGTAAGCTTTTTTAAATAAAATTCAATTATAAACTTTGAAGAAATTCTTATTAAATTCATGAGAATACAAGACAAAAATAATTTCGTACAATGCTGCACCCACAACTGGCCTAATAAAACAATTCAACCACAATAAATGTTTCGAAAGAAACTTGTATATTGAAAAAAAAACATTAGACATCATTATATACTGAAATTATTGGAAATAATCAAACATTTTCATCACTTTATAGAGAAGAAATGAAGTCGAACGGAATTTTCGATCCCCACAGTGTTTGGATAGATGATGATATATCTAAAAGAGGTCTTGCTGCAAAATTAACTTACTACACATTCCATATTTGCATAACGTCTGCTAAATTATTTGGTCTGCTTCCTTTAAATCCCAATCGGAAATATGCGAAGCCATTTTACATCGCTTACAATATATTTTGGATATTTTTTTATTTTTCAACAATGATTTATATAATTGAAAACATATATTCGAGATACAAAAACAGCAAAACCACCGAAGTACAATACGCAATTTTAATTTTTTATATTTACTACAATTATTGTTTGATGAGGAATCGAATCATACAGAGGAAACCGAAATTCATCGTACTATTCACGAATTTTGAAAAATTTTGGCGAAAATATCCGACTCATAACAACAACAAAGGAATTTTCGTTTTGTTATTTATGTTGATTTTTATGTGTTGCAGTATCGTCCATAGTGCCATTCAAATTATTTTCGTAGTCGTTTTTTTGTTTTCCTTCTCGTTCGTTTGCAATTTCATCGAATGTCTGCTGCTTCAAATTATGTTGAACAAATTTGAAAATTTTCACAGTGACATTAAAACTTCGTTGTACAAAATTTGTAAATTATCTTCTAATAATGGTCATTTGATTTCTATGAAAATTAGAAAAATTAGCGATCAACACAAACAGATCGTGAATCTCGTTGAAATTTTCGACGATTTGTATGGAGAACGCGTATCGATCTGGTTCTACGGGGCTGTTTTTATGGTTTTGGGTAGTTTGCAAGGATTATTGGAAAGAAACGACGAAGCAAAAAAATTTTTACTCATCACTTTTTACGAAATAGCGTCATACATAGTAAGTACTAATGAAAGCATAAAATCTAAAGCATAGTTATATCAATTCCATCATTATATAACAAAAAAAATCATAAAACTTCAACGTTCATTTTTAAGGAAAACATTGTTCTAAAGAAAAAGCTCCAAATGCTAGAACAACAGTAAGCAGGATTGAGAAGCATTACTCTAAAGAAGGAGCTCCAAATGCTAGAACAACAGTAAGCAGGATTTAAGAAGCATTACTATAAAGAAGGAGCTCCAAATGCTACAAGCACAGTCAGCAAGATTGAGGAAGCATTATTCTAAAGAAAGAGCTCCAAATGCTTGAACAACAGTAAGCAGGATTGAAGAAGCATTACTTTAAAGAAAGAGCTCCAAATGCTAGAACAACAGTAAGCAGGATTGAGAAGCATTACTCTAAAGAAGGAGCTCCAAATGCTAGAACAACAGTAAGCAGGATTTAAGAAGCATTACTCTAAAGAATGAGCTCCAAATGCTACAAGCACAGTCAGCAAGATTGAGAAAGCATTATTCTAAAGAAAGAGCTCCAAATGCTACAAGCACAGTCAGTAAGATTGAAGAAGCATTACTCTAAGGAAAGAGCTCCAAATGCTACAAGCACAGTCAGTAAGATTGAAGAAGCATTGTTCTAAAGAAAGAGCTCCAAATGCTAGAACAACAGTAAGCAGGATTTAAGAAGCATTACTCTAAAGAATGAGCTCCAAATGCTACAAGCACAGTCAGCAAGATTGAGGAAGCATTGTTCTAAAGAAAGAGCTCCAAATGCTAGAACAACAGTAAGCAGGATTTAAGAAGCATTACTCTAAAGAATGAGCTCCAAATGCTACAAGCACAGTCAGCAAGATTGAGGAAGCATTATTCTAAAGAAAGAGCTCCATATTCTAAATGCGCAATGGATTGAAGAATAATTACTCTAATCATCGAAATACATTTCGAAAGAGTTCCAAATTGGACTTATAAAATCCTAATTTTCACGGAATATAAGTTATGAAAAGGGAATTTTTGATAAAATTGAACTCAAATAAATACTCAAATTTGTACAAATTAAACTTAATAAGGCAAATATTTCTCCCATAAAATGCAAAATGATCGAATGTTGAACGTTTAAAAGCAAGAAAAGCATTTTTTTACAAAAGTAAATTCAGAAAATCGAATTTTTGACCAATTTTAAGCTTAGGAAAACAAAGCTAAATTCAAATTTGAGGCAAAATCATATTCGAATAAGTCAATTTTTGAGTAAACTGAGGTTGGATAAACAAATTTTCAGTCAATTAAATACAGAAAAGCAAATTTTTGGACTCATTAGATTCAGAAAAAGGTTATTTTCAGCCAATTTAGACTTAGAAATTACTCATTTTCACGAGGTATAAGTTAAAAAAGGGAATTGTTTGATAAAATTGAACTCAAATAAGTACATTTTTGTACAAAAACTCAATAAGACAAATATTTCTCCAATAAAATGCCAAATAATCGATTGTTGCACGTTCAAAAGCAAGAAAAGTATTTTTTCACAAAATTAAATACAGAAAATCGGATTTCTAAGAAATTAAACTTATCATTTCAAGCAACTTCGACTGATACAGTATCAATTTTCAAAAATTTCGGAACTGTAAAGATAAAATTGAATTCAATAATACAAAGATTGCCATTTAAAGTGGCAAAAGTATTTTTTATCCAACTCTAATCAGAAATATGAGCTTTTGTCCAATTGAATTAAAAAAAAAATCAGAAGAACAAATTTTTTGCTAGAATATTTTATGAACTGATATTTAATTGATTAAACATTAATTTACTGCAAAATTCAGATTACTGACTAAATTAATGTCAGAAAATCAAAAAATTCAAATTCAGGAAAGCGAATTTTGGATAAAATTATAATTAAAAATGAAAATTGTTGATCAAATAGTTTCTCACGAAGCACAAACCCCAAATAAACTCGAATTTGATCATTTTTTAAACTGAAGAGAGCAAATTTATATCCAAATTAGGGTTCAAAATCCGATTTTTCGAATTTTTTTTATTCTCAAAAAATATCAAAAGCATAAAATAACTATCCATTGATTCCCTAGCCATCAGAGAAGGTTCCTCATTATCATAAGAGAGTAAAATTCATATTTTTCTTTCTTGTCGTTTAAACATCTTTTTTCTTTCAGGGTTATTGTTTAATTATAATATTCAGTTCGGATTCTATCACAACTGAGAGTCAGAAAATTGTCGACGTGGCATTGAACTGTCTCAGAAATAAATTTCTGACATCGACTCAAAAAGATGAACTGAAATACTTGATAACGAAAGCGGAATTTTATGTGCCGCATTTAACGGCTTCGAAATTATACAAAATCAACAGACGTACCATTTTAGGATTGATCACGGTTATTTCAACTTATTCTATTGTTATTATTCAACTTTTAGACATCGATTATTCAACACGCAAGCAACCCTCTAAACAATAAATTCTTCTTGCGATACGCGTGTTAACTAAATAAAATATTATGACATAATTTAGATGCCCAGATGATTGTTTTTTTGAAACGAATCTTTCTAAACTAAAATAAAGTGAATTTGATTATGAAAATTTGAAATTGCGGATTATACAAACCCTTAATAATTTTGTTTGATCCACCCCATAGGCGTAGATAACTCATTTTATCAATTTATCACTAAAAGACGAGTAAAATGTATGAGTGTTTGGTTTAAACAGGATACCAGACGTGAACTGCGCCCTGTTGATACCTCATTCGTTTTCTTTTCTTCTGGAAAACGAAATTTCAAAGCAAAAACCATAAACTGTCAAATCATGTTTCTTCTAGATAAATTATGTGTCTATTAGAACTTCAATAGTCTTTTATCTGAGGCAAATATCGGTTATTGCCATCTGTTTTTGTCCTACAAGATCTTAAGTAGCTTTGTCAAACGATTTCAGTTTTTCTCTACATGTTTTTCGGTTTTGTGAACAATCCACAGCAATCCCTGTTTATTTTGTTTCATTTGTTTTGCAATCAAATGTAATCTAATATCTTTCAAAAATAGCACTTATTAGATCCGATATGTGATTTGTATCAGGAAAATTATCCAATTGATAAATTCGCATAATAGAAAAGAATCAACACCTACAAAAGTATTTAAAGTCTATTATACAATTTTTTGTTTAATTAAATCGTTTAATAATCGAATATTTGTCAAAATATTTATTGTCAAGATAACTTTTTATCTTAAGACATAAATTAATTGAAAAATAGATTTTTTAATTGATTAAATTCTTTATCATAGATATGGAGAGAATATATTTCATTTTAAGCAACTCATTTTCGAAACTTACCTTCTAACATTGAAATTTCAGTAATTTACCTTCACCTCCAACCCCAATCGAGTAATTTTTCGCACAGTGAGGATTTGCATTGATAAAGATCCGCATTAACAGTTTGAACCAGTTTCAGGGTTCAAAATGAATATACGACTTCGCAGTACTTCGTGGTGTTTTATTTGAAGAAAACCTAACCTAACCACTTTCTTTTGCGCTTCGGATATCAATTTACAAACAGTAATCCTTTGTTCTATATCTTCTAAACCATTGAATGCCCGTCGTCGTTGGCGACGATTTCCTTCTACCTATTTCAGTCCAACAATTCAGCGCTAATTTCATTATCAATCGAAGCATCATCTCCGTCTACTACATCATTATGTAAATCCTTAACTACATAAGCAAATTTAAACATCTTAGCTCCTGTGACATAAACTTTTACGAGTTGTTAGTCCCGATATTCATCAGGATGGTTTTCCTTATTGACATAAGTCAAATAATCTTCTGAATTTCCTCCCAAATTGGATAGATCACTTACATCCCCAACAGTTTCAGATTTATCACCAATTGCTTTATTTGCAACATGTTTCGCATCATTTTTATCAATTACTTAACAGTCGCAGTCAATACTACATTCTGTAATCGAATAATCTCAAATTTTAAAGCACCCCCTATATAAAATTCATCGATTTTAACTGAAAAATGGGTCACAAAATAAGTGATCAAGTAGAATTGTGACGCAGTAGAATCCTGACCCATTAGAATCGTGATCTATTAGAATCGTAATCCAGTAGAATCCTGACCCAGTAGAAGCGTGACCCAGTAGAATCCTGACACAGTGGAATCGTGATCTAGTAGAATTGTGATCCAGTAGAATTGTGACCCAATAGAATCGTGATCCAGTACAATTGTGACCCAATAGAATCGTCATCCAGTAGAATCCTTACACAGTAGAAGCGTGACCCAGTAGAATAGTGACCCAGTAGAATCGTGACTCAGTGGAATCGTGATCCAATAGAATCGTGATCCAGAAGAATTGTAACCCAGTAGAATCGTAATCCAGTAGAATTCTGACTCATTAGAATCCTAACCAAGTAGAAGCGTGACCCAGTAGAATCGTGACTCAGTGGAATCGTGATCCAGTAGAATTGCGACCCAGGAGAATCGTGACCTTTGCAGATGGGAGTCGTGGAGATCTAACTATCTCTCTGTATATTAGATAACTTACTCAAAGACAGATTTATCCAGGTCGCTATCGAAATTTAAGAGGTCATAGCTGATGTTCCGCGGGGATGCATTTTGTCACCTACTGTACATCAACGATTTACTCCACTGCAAACCAGATCTATAGCTTCGATGCCAATAGCCTACTAATGTCGTGGTTCAAATAAACTCAGTCAACATCCAAATCCGTAAAAATCAACAGATCACCAACATCAATATCGATTTTGGGAAGAATTTGGAGTGGGGTGGTAGCAATATGATTGAGTTTAATGCAGCAAAGAACCTGGATCCTTACAAAGAACGCTGGCACTGCAGCCTGTCTGGACCATTATCTAAAATTCGCTTGTTGGGTGTTGAGGCTGAAAATCATGTGGACGATTTAGCCAAGGCAGCTTCACAGAAATTTGGAATTCTCTTCAAGACCAAAAAGCTAAATACCAAGTAATTAATCCTCTACAAGAGGAGATTCGTCCATCCATTTGGAGATCGCTTCCCAAGCATAATCTGAAGATGTTCCACGCAATACAGAAGAGAACAGATTTTTCGACTGTGTACTAAAAATCTAGTAATCGAAGTAATTTACCTAATGAAAAATTCTTGCGTTTTTCACCCACTTCTTAATAAGTTTGATACTCTTTAAAGTAGCCTTTTACTTTGACTTTCAAGTCCGAGAGGTGTAAATCTGGTAAATAGGATGTATGATGTGGCAATTCACACTTTAATTAATCGATTTTGGACTTTGAATTAACAGATACGTGACCTGGTGCCATTGTCTTGATGAAACAACATTTTTTTCTTAGTCAAACGCGACTATATTTTTTCGATTCGTATGATCTATAAAACAAAAAAAGAATCAACGCATTTTTTTTCTTTCGTACGTTGTTGGAATTAATCAAAGACATTTTTTATTTCGAATCCTTTAGACCAAGTACTGGCCTATTGATCCCCACTTATAATTCCTAGATAAACAACGTCGAATATGGGTATGGAATTAATTCTAATTCACATGTAGATTCTCCAACCAAGGCGAGGAGATATCTTTTAATTCATTTGTTACAAAAAAAATCATTATTTCGTGATAACAACTTATTTTTTTATTTTTTATTGAAACGTTATTAGCGCCGTAGTTATGCTTTCACTTTGAAGAGGTTATGATGTACGTTTTCAATGTCACAGAGGTTTATTTATCCATCGTTAATGGACATCGGTGCTACCGCGTCGAATATCAAATCGGATATTGAAAGACAAAATAGTTCGAGTGTAGATGAGGAGCGAAAAGGGTGCGATAACGTGGGGCTCGAGGTGTACAACGAGTTCGTGGGTGTCGCCAATAGAGAATTAGTTAATTTAGAAAATGCCGCCGTTAATATTGATAATTCTAACGACGTTATTATCGGACCAGTGACTCAGTTCAATGTCAACGGCAACGTCACCATTTATCAAGGAAATGACGGACAACCTATCGAAATTAAAGATGGATCGGAAATACCGAATTCATCGTGTGAAGGTTAGTTGAACGACAACTTTCGTTTCTAAAAAAAAATTTGTGTTTATACTACATATCAACTTTCCAGACACGATTTCCGTGGCCATTTGTAAATCGATCCAAAATAAATCGAAAATGAAGAATAAAATTTTTCTATATCTCGCTTCGTTTTCGAGATATCGATACTTGAAGCTGGAAAAATTAGGTTAGGTTACCTAACCTAACCTAAATAATGAAAAACAACCAACAAATCTTTATGAAAAACATCAAATTATTCATGTATTTATCGTATGTTAAGTTATATTCATCACAGAGTGATGAAAATGATCAAAATGTTTCATTTTGTTATAAAAAACTGTTTTTTTTCCTATATAATTTTGAAATATCAGGGTAAATAATATAAAAATTAAATAAGAAATCTTTTGTCTATTGAATTACAAGATTTATATTGAATTTGAAGTGATAAAATATTCATTTAAAACGAACTATTAAACGCCATCTGTTCAATAAAGCGAATTTTGAACTAACTAACTTTAAGTATCGATATCTCGAAAACGAAACGAGATATCGAAAAATTTCATTCTTCATTTTCGATTTATTTTGGCCTAATTAAGCCAAATCACGGCCATGAAAATCGTACTCACCCCGCTTTCCATAAAATTTTACATATTTTATCAGCAATGATTACTTAAAAGTAGGAAATTTTTGATAGAAATTTCATAAAACGATTTGTTGTCTTATTGTTTGACTCGCCGCCATGTGAGCGCTAATCTTAGTAGCAAGGGTAGTGGAGAGGCAGTTCAATAACTTAAACTTACTATAATATACCAACAAAAATATACACACAAAAATATTAAGTCGCGTGAGCTAAATCTCCAGAAACAGCGTAGTTTTACTGAGATTTCGGTGTTCCGACATCCGATAGCTTCGCGGTGTCGAGACAGAATGAATTTCTGCACGAATCAAAAAGCCTCGGAACAAAGATCAAGTAGAAGGCTCATGGATTTTTCCAAAGTTAGGTATATTATTATTTGTAAACTATTTGGACATTAAGAAAGTTACTTGGGATTTCCTGGATGAGGTATCGATGGATTTGTTGAAAAAATGAGTAGCGCGCGACGCACTGTATGACATGTATGCGGCAAATTTTATTACTAACAATAATTATCTTCGCAATTCTTCACTCTCGATTCAATAAAACGATGGATATTCTCTAACTAAATTCATTTATTGCTCATTTTCCTTAGAAGAAAATATTTAAATTGTTAATAACAACACATATACGCAACGACCTTATTTAAACATTCCAAATACATAATAGAGATATAATAAATCTAAATATAAACCCAAACCTGAGACGCATAAACACCTAAACCCAAACCTAAACCTAAACCTACCTAAACATAACATAACCTAACATAACCTAACATAACCTGACATAACCTAACCTAAGCCTATCTAAACATAACATAACCTAACCTTAAATAATCTAACACATCGAAATGAATCCTTTTTATGTGTTATTTATTATAGCTCGTGCTTGTTCCATTCGTTTCGAAGAGGGTGGCTCCATCTATTCCATCCATTAATATCTGTAATATTTTTGACGTTGACGTGAGATTTTCGTACATCCCCCATCGGTATAAATGAGATTTGGTGTAATTCGATTGAACAGCTTCCCTTATTATGAGCCCACGTCCCCATACATTAAGTTGACATTTTGATTCCAACGTGACGTCACATTATGCGAAAGAGATCGCGCGTAGGCATATCTGTGTATGTGTATCGCGATTGTACAAGGCCAATAAAACGTAGTTGGGCTACAACCGGATCCATATCCGTACCAAATAATTAGAAACTATAATTTTCAATATCTTTAGTTTAAAGGTTATGGAATTCCACTTATGTCAATGTGTGATAATGACCGCAATCATATTTAAAAATAAAAAAAAACATCATGTTGACGTAATACAACCAGTTTTTGTTATAAAAGTAATTAATAAACACCGAATATTAATTAGAGTTTGTTTTATTTGAACATAATAATCGAGTGTCTATATGAATATTATAAATTATATCCGTCTGTTTGAAACATTGTTTTCGAAGTCTGGAAAATACCATAGCGATCATAACATGTAACGAATTTAGATTTTGGTGTTTATATGTTTAGGCGCAGTTCGAAATTTTAATGTCTGTAAAGTGTAAAGTGCGACTACCCGAAAATCGTAATAAATGCGTGGAAATATGAAGTTGATTAGAGTGAATTCGAGACACAGATACAGAAATCAATCCGGTGGTGATAGTGTTAGAAATAACGATTATACTGAATGCACTTTCAGAAATAAATCATGTAAGTTATCATAGAAAAATTACACGGTTGTTCGAGTACATTTATAAGATACAAAAAAAAATTCTTTATCTACAAGTTCAAAGTTGTTTTTAGTTGTTTGTTACTGTTCGTTATTGGTACAGGAAACGAAGATAAAAAAATAATTAGCACTATTAAAATTTGCGAATTTTGGATATCGAAACTGTTCTTAAATTTACTTAGCAACAATTTTTGCAAAACGTGATTATATTTCTTATATTTCTATATTGTTGGCAAACAAACTTTGATAACTTTGTTGAAAATGTTAGTAGAGACTAACTTCAAAGTACGTTGTGCTCATTATAGTCCAGTCTACAAGTTCAAAAACGTGAAAAATAGAGATAAAGGTCCTAAAAATATGAGCGATAGCGGCGATTCGGTCTCGCAGTATTGGAAATACGAGACTTCAAACTTGTGCAAATATCGAAAAACATATTATTGTTTAAAAAAATCACTCACGCCAAAATAATTGAAAGATTGTTCTCAGATTTCAGTGGAGTGTTTTTAAATGTTAGTTTTTTGTCATAAAAAGTCAGGACGTTGGTAGGTCTCGCAGTATTGGAAATACGAGACTTCAAATTTGTTGAAACATCGAAAAACATATTATTGTTTAAAAAAATCACTCTCGCCAAAATAATTGACAGATTGTTCTCAGATTTCAGTGGAGTGTTTTTAAATGTTATTAAATGTTAGTTTTTTGTAATAAAAAGTCAGGACGTTGGTAGGTCTCGCAGTATTGGAAATACGAGACTTCAAATTTGTTGAAACATCGAAAAACATATTATTGTTTTAAAAAATCACTCACGCCAAAATAATTGACAGATTGTTCTCAGATTTCAGTGGAGTGTTTTTAAATGTTAGTTTTTTGTAATAAAAAGTCAGGACGTTGGTAGGTCTCGCAGTATTGGAAATACGAGACTTCAAATTTGTTGAAACATCGAAAAACATATTATTGTTTAAAAAAATCACTCACGCCAAAATAATTGACAGATTGTTCTCAGATTTCAGTGGAGTGTTTTTAAATGTTAGTTTTTTGTAATAAAAAGTCAGGACGTTGGTAGGTCTCGCAGTATTGGAAATACGAGACTTCAAATTTGTTGAAACATCGAAAAACATATTATTGTTTAAAAAAATCACTCTCGCCAAAATAATTGACAGATTGTTCTCAGATTTCAGTGGAGTGTTTTTAAATGTTATTAAATGTTAGTTTTTTGTAATAAAAAGTCAGGACGTTGGTAGGTCTCGCAGTATTGGAAATACGAGACTTCAAATTTGTTGAAACATCGAAAAACATATTATTGTTTTAAAAAATCACTCACGCCAAAATAATTGACAGATTGTTCTCAGATTTCAGTGGAGTGTTTTTAAATGTTAGTTTTTTGTAATAAAAAGTCAGGACGTTGGTAGGTCTCGCAGTATTGGAAATACGAGACTTCAAATTTGTTGAAACATCGAAAAACATATTATTGTTTAAAAAAATCACTCACGCCAAAATAATTGACAGATTGTTCTCAGATTTCAGTGGAGGGTTTTTAAATGTTAGTTTTTTGTAATAAAAGGTCGGGACGTTGGTAGGTCTCGCAGTATTGGAAATACGAGACTTCAAATTTGTTGAAACATCGAAAAACATATTATTGTTTAAAAAAATCACTCTCGCCAAAATAATTGACAGATTGTTCTCAGATTTCAGTGGAGTGTTTTTAAATGTTAGTTTTTTGTAATAAAAAGTCAGGACGTTGGTAGGTCTCGCAGTATTGGAAATACGAGACTTCAAATTTGTTGAAACATCGAAAAACATATTATTGTTTAAAAAAATCACTCACGCCAAAATAATTGACAGATTGTTCTCAGATTTCAGTGGAGTGTTTTTAAATGTTATTAAATGTTAGTTTTTTGTAATAAAAAGTCAGGACGTTGGTAGGTCTCGCAGTATTGGAAATACGAGACTTCAAATTTGTTGAAACATCGAAAAACATATTATTGTTTAAAAAAATCACTCACGCCAAAATAATTGACAGATTGTTCTCAGATTTCAGTGGAGTGTTTTTAAATGTTATTAAATGTTAGTTTTTTGTAATAAAAAGTCAGGACGTTGGTAGGTCTCGCAGTATTGGAAATACGAGACTTCAAATTTGTTGAAACATCGAAAAACATATTATTGTTTAAAAAAATCACTCTCGCCAAAATAATTGACAGATTGTTCTCAGATTTCAGTGGAGTGTTTTTAAATGTTATTAAATGTTAGTTTTTTGTAATAAAAGGTCAGGACGTTGGTAGGTCTCGCAGTATTGGAAATACGAGACTTCAAATTTGTTGAAACATCGAAAAACATATTATTGTTTAAAAAAATCACTCACGCCAAAATAATTGACAGATTGTTCTCAGATTTCAGTGGAGTGTTTTTAAATGTTAGTTTTTTGTAATAAAAAGTCAGGACGTTGGTAGGTCTCGCAGTATTGGAAATACGAGACTTCAAATTTGTTGAAACATCGAAAAACATATTATTGTTTAAAAAAATCACTCACGCCAAAATAATTGACAGATTGTTCTCAGATTTCAGTGGAGTGTTTTTAAATGTTAGTTTTTTGTAATAAAAAGTCAGGACGTTGGTAGGTCTCGCAGTATTGGAAATACGAGACTTCAAATTTGTTGAAACATCGAAAAACATATTATTGTTTAAAAAAATCACTCACGCCAAAATAATTGACAGATTGTTCTCAGATTTCAGTGGAGGGTTTTTAAATGTTAGTTTTTTGTAATAAAAGGTCGGGACGTTGGTAGGTCTCGCAGTATTGGAAATACGAGACTTCAAATTTGTTGAAACATCGAAAAACATATTATTGTTTAAAAAAATCACTCTCGCCAAAATAATTGACAGATTGTTCTCAGATTTCAGTGGAGTGTTTTTAAATGTTATTAAATGTTAGTTTTTTGTAATAAAAGGTCAGGACGTTGGTAGGTCTCGCAGTATTGGAAATACGAGACTTCAAATTTGTTGAAACATCGAAAAACATATTATTGTTTAAAAAAATCACTCACGCCAAAATAATTGACAGATTGTTCTCAGATTTCAGTGGAGTGTTTTTAAATGTTAGTTTTTTGTAATAAAAAGTCAGGACGTTGGTAGGTCTCGCAGTATTGGAAATACGAGACTTCAAATTTGTTGAAACATCGAAAAACATATTATTGTTTAAAAAAATCACTCTCGCCAAAATAATTGACAGATTGTTCTCAGATTTCAGTGGAGTGTTTTTAAATGTTATTAAATGTTAGTTTTTTGTAATAAAAGGTCAGGACGTTGGTAGGTCTCGCAGTATTGGAAATACGAGACTTCAAATTTGTTGAAACATCGAAAAACATATTATTGTTTAAAAAAATCACTCACGCCAAAATAATTGACAGATTGTTCTCAGATTTCAGTGGAGTGTTTTTAAATGTTATTAAATGTTAGTTTTTTGTAATAAAAGGTCAGGACGTTGGTAGGTCTCGCAGTATTGGAAATACGAGACTTCAAATTTGTTGAAACATCGAAAAACATATTATTGTTTAAAAAAATCACTCACGCCAAAATAATTGACAGATTGTTCTCAGATTTCAGTGGAGGGTTTTTAAATGTTAGTTTTTTGTAATAAAAGGTCGGGACGTTGGTAGGTCTCGCAGTATTGGAAATACGAGACTTCAAATTTGTTGAAACATCGAAAAACATATTATTGTTTAAAAAAATCACTCTCGCCAAAATAATTGACAGATTGTTCTCAGATTTCAGTGGAGTGTTTTTAAATGTTATTAAATGTTAGTTTTTTGTAATAAAAGGTCAGGACGTTGGTAGGTCTCGCAGTATTGGAAATACGAGACTTCAAATTTGTTGAAACATCGAAAAACATATTATTGTTTAAAAAAATCACTCACGCCAAAATAATTGACAGATTGTTCTCAGATTTCAGTGGAGTGTTTTTAAATGTTAGTTTTTTGTAATAAAAAGTCAGGACGTTGGTAGGTCTCGCAGTATTGGAAATACGAGACTTCAAATTTGTTGAAACATCGAAAAACATATTATTGTTTAAAAAAATCACTCACGCCAAAATAATTGACAGATTGTTCTCAGATTTCAGTGGAGTGTTTTTAAATGTTATTAAATGTTAGTTTTTTGTAATAAAAAGTCAGGACGTTGGTAGGTCTCGCAGTATTGGAAATACGAGACTTCAAATTTGTTGAAACATCGAAAAACATATTATTGTTTAAAAAAATCACTCACGCCAAAATAATTGACAGATTGTTCTCAGATTTCAGTGGAGTGTTTTTAAATGTTATTAAATGTTAGTTTTTTGTAATAAAAAGTCAGGACGTTGGTAGGTCTCGCAGTATTGGAAATACGAGACTTCAAATTTGTTGAAACATCGAAAAACATATTATTGTTTAAAAAAATCACTCTCGCCAAAATAATTGACAGATTGTTCTCAGATTTCAGTGGAGTGTTTTTAAATGTTATTAAATGTTAGTTTTTTGTAATAAAAGGTCAGGACGTTGGTAGGTCTCGCAGTATTGGAAATACGAGACTTCAAATTTGTTGAAACATCGAAAAACATATTATTGTTTAAAAAAATCACTCACGCCAAAATAATTGACAGATTGTTCTCAGATTTCAGTGGAGTGTTTTTAAATGTTAGTTTTTTGTAATAAAAAGTCAGGACGTTGGTAGGTCTCGCAGTATTGGAAATACGAGACTTCAAATTTGTTGAAACATCGAAAAACATATTATTGTTTAAAAAAATCACTCACGCCAAAATAATTGACAGATTGTTCTCAGATTTCAGTGGAGTGTTTTTAAATGTTAGTTTTTTGTAATAAAAAGTCAGGACGTTGGTAGGTCTCGCAGTATTGGAAATACGAGACTTCAAATTTGTTGAAACATCGAAAAACATATTATTGTTTAAAAAAATCACTCACGCCAAAATAATTGACAGATTGTTCTCAGATTTCAGTGGAGGGTTTTTAAATGTTAGTTTTTTGTAATAAAAGGTCGGGACGTTGGTAGGTCTCGCAGTATTGGAAATACGAGACTTCAAATTTGTTGAAACATCGAAAAACATATTATTGTTTAAAAAAATCACTCTCGCCAAAATAATTGACAGATTGTTCTCAGATTTCAGTGGAGTGTTTTTAAATGTTATTAAATGTTAGTTTTTTGTAATAAAAGGTCAGGACGTTGGTAGGTCTCGCAGTATTGGAAATACGAGACTTCAAATTTGTTGAAACATCGAAAAACATATTATTGTTTAAAAAAATCACTCACGCCAAAATAATTGACAGATTGTTCTCAGATTTCAGTGGAGTGTTTTTAAATGTTAGTTTTTTGTAATAAAAAGTCAGGACGTTGGTAGGTCTCGCAGTATTGGAAATACGAGACTTCAAATTTGTTGAAACATCGAAAAACATATTATTGTTTAAAAAAATCACTCACGCCAAAATAATTGACAGATTGTTCTCAGATTTCAGTGGAGTGTTTTTAAATGTTATTAAATGTTAGTTTTTTGTAATAAAAAGTCAGGACGTTGGTAGGTCTCGCAGTATTGGAAATACGAGACTTCAAATTTGTTGAAACATCGAAAAACATATTATTGTTTAAAAAAATCACTCACGCCAAAATAATTGACAGATTGTTCTCAGATTTCAGTGGAGTGTTTTTAAATGTTATTAAATGTTAGTTTTTTGTAATAAAAAGTCAGGACGTTGGTAGGTCTCGCAGTATTGGAAATACGAGACTTCAAATTTGTTGAAACATCGAAAAACATATTATTGTTTAAAAAAATCACTCTCGCCAAAATAATTGACAGATTGTTCTCAGATTTCAGTGGAGTGTTTTTAAATGTTATTAAATGTTAGTTTTTTGTAATAAAAGGTCAGGACGTTGGTAGGTCTCGCAGTATTGGAAATACGAGACTTCAAATTTGTTGAAACATCGAAAAACATATTATTGTTTAAAAAAATCACTCACGCCAAAATAATTGACAGATTGTTCTCAGATTTCAGTGGAGTGTTTTTAAATGTTAGTTTTTTGTAATAAAAAGTCAGGACGTTGGTAGGTCTCGCAGTATTGGAAATACGAGACTTCAAATTTGTTGAAACATCGAAAAACATATTATTGTTTAAAAAAATCACTCACGCCAAAATAATTGACAGATTGTTCTCAGATTTCAGTGGAGTGTTTTTAAATGTTAGTTTTTTGTAATAAAAAGTCAGGACGTTGGTAGGTCTCGCAGTATTGGAAATACGAGACTTCAAATTTGTTGAAACATCGAAAAACATATTATTGTTTAAAAAAATCACTCACGCCAAAATAATTGACAGATTGTTCTCAGATTTCAGTGGAGGGTTTTTAAATGTTAGTTTTTTGTAATAAAAGGTCGGGACGTTGGTAGGTCTCGCAGTATTGGAAATACGAGACTTCAAATTTGTTGAAACATCGAAAAACATATTATTGTTTAAAAAAATCACTCTCGCCAAAATAATTGACAGATTGTTCTCAGATTTCAGTGGAGTGTTTTTAAATGTTATTAAATGTTAGTTTTTTGTAATAAAAGGTCAGGACGCTGGTAGGTCTCGCAGTATTGGAAATACGAGACTTCAAATTTGTTGAAACATCGAAAAACATATTATTGTTTAAAAAAATCACTCACGCCAAAATAATTGACAGATTGTTCTCAGATTTCAGTGGAGTGTTTTTAAATGTTAGTTTTTTGTAATAAAAAGTCAGGACGTTGGTAGGTCTCGCAGTATTGGAAATACGAGACTTCAAATTTGTTGAAACATCGAAAAACATATTATTGTTTAAAAAAATCACTCACGCCAAAATAATTGACAGATTGTTCTCAGATTTCAGTGGAGTGTTTTTAAATGTTATTAAATGTTAGTTTTTTGTAATAAAAAGTCAGGACGTTGGTAGGTCTCGCAGTATTGGAAATACGAGACTTCAAATTTGTTGAAACATCGAAAAACATATTATTGTTTAAAAAAATCACTCACGCCAAAATAATTGACAGATTGTTCTCAGATTTCAGTGGAGTGTTTTTAAATGTTAGTTTTTTGTAATAAAAAGTCAGGACGTTGGTAGGTCTCGCAGTATTGGAAATACGAGACTTCAAATTTGTTGAAACATCGAAAAACATATTATTGTTTAAAAAAATCACTCACGCCAAAATAATTGACAGATTGTTCTCAGATTTCAGTGGAGTGTTTTTAAATGTTAGTTTTTTGCAATAAAAAGTCAGGACGTTGGTAGGTCTCGCAGTATTGGAAATACGAGACTTCAAATTTGTTGAAACATCGAAAAACATATTATTGTTTAAAAAAATCACTCACGCCAAAATAATTGACAGATTGTTCTCAGATTTCAGTGGAGGGTTTTTAAATGTTAGTTTTTTGTAATAAAAGGTCGGGACGTTGGTAGGTCTCGCAGTATTGGAAATACGAGACTTCAAATTTGCTGAAACATCGAAAAACATATTATTGTTTAAAAAAATCACTCACGCCAAAATAATTGACAGATTGTTCTCAGATTTCAGTGGAGTGTTTTTAAATGTTAGTTTTTTGTAATAAAAGGTCGGGACGTTGGTAGGTCTCGCAGTATTGGAAATACGAGACTTCAAATTTGTTGAAACATCGAAAAACATATTATTGTTTAAAAAAATCACTCACGCCAAAATAATTGACAGATTGTTCTCAGATTTCAGTGGAGGGTTTTTAAATGTTAGTTTTTTGTAATAAAAGGTCGGGACGTTGGTAGGTCTCGCAGTATTGGAAATACGAGACTTCAAATTTGTTGAAACATCGAAAAACATATTATTGTTTAAAAAAATCACTCACGCCAAAATAATTGACAGATTGTTCTCAGATTTCAGTGGAGTGTTTTTAAATGTTAGTTTTTTGTAATAAAAAGTCAGGACGTTGGTAGGTCTCGCAGTATTGGAAATACGAGACTTCAAATTTGTTGAAACATCGAAAAACATATTATTGTTTAAAAAAATCACTCACGCCAAAATAATTGACAGATTGTTCTCAGATTTCAGTGGAGTGTTTTTAAATGTTAGTTTTTTGTAATAAAAAGTCAGGACGTTGGTAGGTCTCGCAGTATTGGAAATACGAGACTTCAAATTTGTTGAAACATCGAAAAACATATTATTATTTAAAAAAATCACTCACGCCAAAATAATTGACAGATTGTTCTCAGATTTCAGTGGAGTGTTTTTAAATGTTAGTTTTTTGTAATAAAAAGTCAGGACGTTGGTAGGTCTCGCAGTATTGGAAATACGAGACTTCAAATTTGTTGAAACATCGAAAAACATATTATTGTTTAAAAAAATCACTCACGCCAAAATAATTGACAGATTGTTCTCAGATTTCAGTGGAGTGTTTTTAAATGTTAGTTTTTTGTAATAAAAAGTCAGGACGTTGGTAGGTCTCGCAGTATTGGAAATACGAGACTTCAAATTTGTTGAAACATCGAAAAACATATTATTGTTTAAAAAAATCACTCACGCCAAAATAATTGACAGATTGTTCTCAGATTTCAGTGGAGTGTTTTTAAATGTTAGTTTTTTGTAATAAAAAGTCAGGACGTTGGTAGGTCTCGCAGTATTGGAAATACGAGACTTCAAATTTGTTGAAACATCGAAAAACATATTATTGTTTAAAAAAATCACTCACGCCAAAATAATTGACAGATTGTTCTCAGATTTCAGTGGAGTGTTTTTAAATGTTATTAAATGTTAGTTTTTTGTAATAAAAAGTCAGGACGTTGGTAGGTCTCGCAGTATTGGAAATACGAGACTTCAAATTTGTTGAAACATCGAAAAACATATTATTGTTTAAAAAAATCACTCACGCCAAAATAATTGACAGATTGTTCTCAGATTTCAGTGGAGTGTTTTTAAATGTTATTAAATGTTAGTTTTTTGTAATAAAAGGTCAGGACGTTGGTAGGTCTCGCAGTATTGGAAATACGAGACTTCAAATTTGTTGAAACATCGAAAAACATATTATTGTTTAAAAAAATCACTCACGCCAAAATAATTGACAGATTGTTCTCAGATTTCAGTGGAGTGTTTTTAAATGCTAGTTTTTTGCAATAAAAAGTCAGGACGTTGGTAGGTCTCGCAGTATTGGAAATACGAGACTTCAAATTTGTTGAAACATCGAAAAACATATTATTGTTTAAAAAAATCACTCTCGCCAAAATAATTGACAGATTGTTCTCAGATTTCAGTGGAGTGTTTTTAAATGTTAGTTTTTTGTAATAAAAAGTCAGGACGTTGGTAGGTCTCGCAGTATTGGAAATACGAGACTTCAAATTTGTTGAAACATCGAAAAACATATTATTGTTTAAAAAAATCACTCACGCCAAAATAATTGACAGATTGTTCTCAGATTTCAGTGGAGTGTTTTTAAATGTTATTAAATGTTAGTTTTTTGTAATAAAAGGTCAGGACGTTGGTAGGTCTCGCAGTATTGGAAATACGAGACTTCAAATTTGTTGAAACATCGAAAAACATATTATTGTTTAAAAAAATCACTCTCGCCAAAATAATTGACAGATTGTTCTCAGATTTCAGTGGAGTGTTTTTAAATGTTAGTTTTTTGTAATAAAAAGTCAGGACGTTGGTAGGTCTCGCAGTATTGGAAATACGAGACTTCAAATTTGTTGAAACATCGAAAAACATATTATTGTTTAAAAAAATCACTCACGCCAAAATAATTGACAGATTGTTCTCAGATTTCAGTGGAGTGTTTTTAAATGTTAGTTTTTTGTAATAAAAAGTCAGGACGTTGGTAGGTCTCGCAGTATTGGAAATACGAGACTTCAAATTTGTTGAAACATCGAAAAACATATTATTGTTTAAAAAAATCACTCACGCCAAAATAATTGACAGATTGTTCTCAGATTTCAGTGGAGTGTTTTTAAATGTTATTAAATGTTAGTTTTTTGTAATAAAAAGTCAGGACGTTGGTAGGTCTCGCAGTATTGGAAATACGAGACTTCAAATTTGTTGAAACATCGAAAAACATATTATTGTTTAAAAAAATCACTCACGCCAAAATAATTGACAGATTGTTCTCAGATTTCAGTGGAGTGTTTTTAAATGTTATTAAATGTTAGTTTTTTGTAATAAAAGGTCAGGACGTTGGTAGGTCTCGCAGTATTGGAAATACGAGACTTCAAATTTGTTGAAACATCGAAAAACATATTATTGTTTAAAAAAATCACTCACGCCAAAATAATTGACAGATTGTTCTCAGATTTCAGTGGAGTGTTTTTAAATGTTAGTTTTTTGCAATAAAAAGTCAGGACGTTGGTAGGTCTCGCAGTATTGGAAATACGAGACTTCAAATTTGTTGAAACATCGAAAAACATATTATTGTTTAAAAAAATCACTCACGCCAAAATAATTGACAGATTGTTCTCAGATTTCAGTGGAGGGTTTTTAAATGTTAGTTTTTTGTAATAAAAGGTCGGGACGTTGGTAGGTCTCGCAGTATTGGAAATACGAGACTTCAAATTTGCTGAAACATCGGAAAACATATTATTGTTTAAAAAAATCACTCACGCCAAAATAATTGACAGATTGTTCTCAGATTTCAGTGGAGTGTTTTTAAATGTTAGTTTTTTGTAATAAAAGGTCGGGACGTTGGTAGGTCTCGCAGTATTGGAAATACGAGACTTCAAATTTGTTGAAACATCGAAAAACATATTATTGTTTAAAAAAATCACTCACGCCAAAATAATTGACAGATTGTTCTCAGATTTCAGTGGAGGGTTTTTAAATGTTAGTTTTTTGTAATAAAAGGTCGGGACGTTGGTAGGTCTCGCAGTATTGGAAATACGAGACTTCAAATTTGTTGAAACATCGAAAAACATATTATTGTTTAAAAAAATCACTCACGCCAAAATAATTGACAGATTGTTCTCAGATTTCAGTGGAGTGTTTTTAAATGTTAGTTTTTTGTAATAAAAAGTCAGGACGATGGTAGGTCTCGCAGTATTGGAAATACGAGACTTCAAATTTGTTGAAACATCGAAAAACATATTATTGTTTAAAAAAATCACTCTCGCCAAAATAATTGACAGATTGTTTTCAGATTTCAGTGGAGTGTTTTTAAATGTTAGTTTTTTGTAATAAAAGGTCAGGACGTTGGTAGGTCTCGCAGTATTGGAAATACGAGACTTCAAATTTGTTGAAACATCGAAAAACATATTATTGTTTAAAAAAATCACTCTCGCCAAAATAATTGACAGATTGTTCTCAGATTTCAGTGGAGTGTTTTTAAATGTTAGTTTTTTGTAATAAAAGGTCAGGACGTTGGTAGGTCTCGCAGTATTGGAAATACGAGACTTCAAATTTGTTGAAACATCGAAAAACATATTATTGTTTAAAAAAATCACTCTCGCCAAAATAATTGACAGATTGTTCTCAGATTACAGTGGAGTGTTTTTAAATGTTATTAAATGTTAGTTTTTTGTAATAAAAGGTCAGGACGTTGGTAGGTCTCGCAGTATTGGAAATACGAGACATCAAATTTGTTGAAACATCGAAAAACATATTATTGTTTAAAAAAATCACTCACGCCAAAATAATTGACAGATTGTTCTCAGATTTCAGTGGAGTGTTTTTAAATGTTAGTTTTTGTAATAAAAGGTCAGGACGTTGGTAGGTCTCGCAGTATTGGAAATACGAGACTTCAAATTTGTTGAAACATCGAAAAACATATTATTGTTTAAAAAAATCACTCACGCCAAAATAATTGACAGATTGTTCTCAGATTTCAGTGGAGTGTTTTTAAATGTTAGTTTTTTGTAATAAAAAGTCAGGACGTTGGTAGGTCTCGCAGTATTGGAAATACGAGACTTCAAATTTGTTGAAACATCGAAAAACATATTATTGTTTAAAAAAATCACTCACGCCAAAATAATTGACAGATTGTTCTCAGATTTCAGTGGAGTGTTTTTAAATGTTAGTTTTTTGTAATAAAAGGTCAGGACGTTGGTAGGTCTCGCAGTATTGGAAATACGAGACTTCAAATTTGTTGAAACATCGAAAAACATATTATTGTTTAAAAAAATCACTCTCGCCAAAATAATTGACAGATTGTTCTCAGATTTCAGTGGAGTGTTTTTAAATGTTATTAAATGTTAGTTTTTTGTAATAAAAGGTCAGGACGTTGGTAGGTCTCGCAGTATTGGAAATACGAGACTTCAAATTTGTTGAAACATCGAAAAACATATTATTGTTTAAAAAAATCACTCACGCCAAAATAATTGACAGATTGTTCTCAGATTTCAGTGGAGTGTTTTTAAATGTTAGTTTTTTGTAATAAAAAGTCAGGACGTTGGTAGGTCTCGCAGTATTGGAAATACGAGACTTCAAATTTGTTGAAACATCGAAAAACATATTATTGTTTAAAAAAATCACTCACGCCAAAATAATTGACAGATTGTTCTCAGATTTCAGTGGAGGGTTTTTAAATGTTAGTTTTTTGTAATAAAAGGTCAGGACGTTGGTAGGTCTCGCAGTATTGGAAATACGAGACTTCAAATTTGTTGAAACATCGAAAAACATATTATTGTTTAAAAAAATCACTCTTGCCAAAATAATTGACAGATTGTTCTCAGATTTCAGTGGAGTGTTTTTAAATGTTAGTTTTTTGTAATAAAAAGTCAGGACGTTGGTAGGTCTCGCAGTATTGGAAATACGAGACTTCAAATTTGTTGAAACATCGAAAAACATATTATTGTTTAAAAAAATCACTCACGCCAAAATAATTGACAGATTGTTCTCAGATTTCAGTGGAGGGTTTTTAAATGTTAGTTTTTTGTAATAAAAGGTCAGGACGTTGGTAGGTCTCGCAGTATTGGAAATACGAGACTTCAAATTTGTTGAAACATCGAAAAACATATTATTGTTTAAAAAAATCACTCACGCCAAAATAATTGACAGATTGTTCTCAGATTTCAGTGGAGGGTTTTTAAATGTTAGTTTTTTGTAATAAAAGGTCAGGACGTTGGTAGGTCTCGCAGTATTGGAAATACGAGACTTCAAATTTGTTGAAACATCGAAAAACATATTATTGTTTAAAAAAATCACTCTTGCCAAAATAATTGACAGATTGTTCTCAGATTTCAGTGGAGTGTTTTTAAATGTTATTAAATGTTAGTTTTTTGTAATAAAAGGTCAGGACGTTGGTAGGTCTCGCAGTATTGGAAATACGAGACTTCAAATTTGTTGAAACATCGAAATACATATTATTGTTTTAAAAAATCACTCACGCCAAAATAATTGACAGATTGTTCTCAGATTTCAGTGGAGTGTTTTTAAATGTTAGTTTTTTGTAATAAAAAGTCAGGACGTTGGTAGGTCTCGCAGTATTGGAAATACGAGACTTCAAATTTGTTGAAACATCGAAAAACATATTATTGTTTAAAAAAATCACTCACGCCAAAATAATTGACAGATTGTTCTCAGATTTCAGTGGAGTGTTTTTAAATGTTAGTTTTTTGTAATAAAAAGTCAGGACGTTGGTAGGTCTCGCAGTATTGGAAATACGAGACTTCAAATTTGTTGAAACATCGAAAAACATATTATTGTTTAAAAAAATCACTCACGCCAAAATAATTGACAGATTGTTCTCAGATTTCAGTGGAGTGTTTTTAAATGTTAGTTTTTTGTAATAAAAGGTCAGGACGTTGGTAGGTCTCGCAGTATTGGAAATACGAGACTTCAAATTTGTTGAAACATCGAAAAACATATTATTGTTTAAAAAAATCACTCACGCCAAAATAATTGACAGATTGTTCTCAGATTTCAGTGGAGTGTTTTTAAATGTTAGTTTTTTGTAATAAAAGGTCAGGACGTTGGTAGGTCTCGCAGTATTGGAAATACGAGACTTCAAATTTGTTGAAACATCGAAAAACATATTATTGTTTAAAAAAATCACTCACGCCAAAATAATTGACAGATTGTTCTCAGATTTCAGTGGAGGGTTTTTAAATGTTAGTTTTTTGTAATAAAAGGTCAGGACGTTGGTAGGTCTCGCAGTATTGGAAATACGAGACTTCAAATTTGTTGAAACATCGAAAAACATATTATTGTTTAAAAAAATCACTCTCGCCAAAATAATTGACAGATTGTTCTCAGATTTCAGTGGAGTGTTTTTAAATGTTATTAAATGTTAGTTTTTTGTAATAAAAAGTCAGGACGTTGCTAGGTCTCGCAGTATTGGAAATACGAGACTTCAAATTTGTTGAAACATCGAAAAACATATTATTGTTTAAAAAAATCACTCACGCCAAAATAATTGACAGATTGTTCTCAGATTTCAGTGGAGTGTTTTTAAATGTTAGTTTTTTATAATAAAAAGTCAGGACGTTGGTAGGTCTCGCAGTATTGGAAATACGAGACTTCAAATTTGTTGAAACATCGAAAAACATATTATTGTTTAAAAAAATCACTCACGCCAAAATAATTGACAGATTGTTCTCAGATTTCAGTGGAGTGTTTTTAAATGTTAGTTTTTTGTAATAAAAAGTCAGGACGTTGGTAGGTCTCGCAGTATTGGAAATACGAGACTTCAAATTTGTTGAAACATTGAAAAACATATTATTATTTAAAAAAATCACTCACGCCAAAATAATTGACAGATTGTTCTCAGATTTCAGTGGAGTGTTTTTAAATGTTAGTTTTTTGTAATAAAAAGTCAGGACGTTGGTAGGTCTCGCAGTATTGGAAATACGAGACTTCAAATTTGTTGAAACATCGAAAAACATATTATTGTTTAAAAAAATCACTCACGCCAAAATAATTGACAGATTGTTCTCAGATTTCAGTGGAGTGTTTTTAAATGTTAGTTTTTTGTAATAAAAAGTCAGGACGTTGGTAGGTCTCGCAGTATTGGAAATACGAGACTTCAAATTTGTTGAAACATCGAAAAACATATTATTGTTTAAAAAAATCACTCACGCCAAAATAATTGACAGATTGTTCTCAGATTTCAGTGGAGTGTTTTTAAATGTTAGTTTTTTGTAATAAAAAGTCAGGACGTTGGTAGGTCTCGCAGTATTGGAAATACGAGACTTCAAATTTGTTGAAACATCGAAAAACATATTATTGTTTAAAAAAATCACTCACGCCAAAATAATTGACAGATTGTTCTCAGATTTCAGTGGAGTGTTTTTAAATGTTAGTTTTTTGTAATAAAAAGTCAGGACGTTGGTAGGTCTCGCAGTATTGGAAATACGAGACTTCAAATTTGTTGAAACATCGAAAAACATATTATTGTTTAAAAAAATCACTCACGCCAAAATAATTGACAGATTGTTCTCAGATTTCAGTGGAGTGTTTTTAAATGTTAGTTTTTTGTAATAAAAAGTCAGGACGTTGGTAGGTCTCGCAGTATTGGAAATACGAGGCTACAAACTTGTTCAAATATTATTCTTTCTTAAAAAATCACTCAATCCAAAAAATTTGTCGCTTCTGTCGCCCTAGTAGGAAGGGGACTAAAAAATTAGACCCAATTATTTCAAATCGTCCATTTATAATTTGGGAATTTTCGTATCCAAGTAATGGCGATTGCAGGGTGTTTCAAAATAGTAGAACATAAAAATTCTATCTAAATATTAGATATAATATCTGTATTTTCAATAATATCAAACTCCAAACATATCAAACAACGACATGAGATATTTTCGTTAGTATCTTATCTATAATTATTTTTTATTGTTTCCTGTACAGTGGAAAGATAACGATTTTTATTTATATCATATTAGTTTGAATAAACAATTTAGATTTAGTACAATACAAGTCTGATCTCGTAGTTACTATATTTTTTAGAAAAAAAAAATAATATATACAATGCGTTTTTATAAACTTGACGCGTTTGTTCACATACAATAATTCTAATCAAATTTTACTTTCAATCAACCTATCGACTCGAAATCTAATCATTTTAGTATGTAAATTGGTTAAAAATTAATCACTCCACCTGCCTTTTGAACAAGGTAGTTACTAATGACATTTAAATTCGTTACCAAAACTCCAAACTGTCAAGTGTTTAGGATGCGCTTCCCCAAAAATCGACGCCATGACCTCGGCTGCAGATAGAACGGTCTTTGCCTTCTTTAAACCCGGTCCTCCCTCTTCAGTCCATCGTTTTGATTGTTTTTTTTAATTCGAATGCAAAGTGATGGATACACGTCCTATCCATAGTTATAAACAGGACAAAAACTATTGGATATTGTACTGCACAACGTAAATCTGTTTCTCAATAAAAACAAATTCTAATTGAGTAAAATCGGGTAATTTAGTGAGCCGTTGAAGTTGTTCTATCTATCAAACTGAAGATTGAAACTTTTTTCTCCCCGTATATATATATATATATATATATATACTTAATTCATGCGACAAAATTCTGGAGGTGATTGATTAATATGGGAAATTCCTATAACAAAATTTTTCTCAGCCCGCCCCTTTTCGAGATATCAGCCTTAAAAGGTGGTGACTAAAATTAAAAATCTGACAAACCGTCAATCCTCGTGGACTCATCATATCTACTGTTTACCAATGAAAATATCAAATCGTAAACATAAATCTACGATAAGCAGTGGCGTGGCTTGCTGGAATTAATTTAGCAAGTTATTTTAAATATATTTGAATGTTTAAAAAAGGAAAATATTCAGCAATATGATAATGCAATCATAATAATAATTGCTGAATTAACTAGAGTGAATGAATTTTTAATTTATCGAGTAATTACGAAAAGGGTTGCTGTGGATTGTTCACAAAACCGAAAAACATGTAGAGAAAAACTAAAATCGCTTGACAAAGCTACTCAAGATCTTGTAGGACAAAAACAGATGGCAATAACCGATATTTGCGTCAGATAAAAGACTATTGAAGTTCTAATAGACAAATAATTTATCTAGATGAAACATGATTTGACAGTTTATGGTTTTTGCTTTGAAATTTCGTTTTCCGGAAGAAAAAAAAACGAATGGGGTACAAACAGGGCTCAGTTCCCGTCTGGTATCCTGTTTAAACCAAACACCCATACATTTTAATCGTCTATTAATAATAAATTGATAAAATGAGTTATCTACGCCTATGAGGTGGATCATATAAAATTGTTAAGGGTTTTTATAATCCCCAATTTCAAATTTTCATAATCAAATTCACTTTATTTTAATTTAGAAAGATTCGTTTCAAAAAAACAATCATCTGGGCATCTAAATTATGTCATAATATTTTATTTCGTTAACACGCGTATCGCAAGAAGAATTTATTGTTTAGAGAGTTGCTTGCGTGTTGAATAATCGATGTCTAAAAGTTGAATAATAACAATAGAATAAGTTAAAATAACCGTGATCAATCCTAAAATGGTACGTCTGTTGATTTTGTATAATTTCGAAGCCGTTAAATGCGGCACATAAAATTCCGCTTTCGTTATCAAGTATTTCAGTTCATCTTTTTGAGTCGATGTCAGAAATTTATTTCTGAGACAGTTCAATGCCACGTCGACAATTTTCTGACTCTCAGTTGTGATAGAATCCGAACTGAATATTATAATTAAACAATAACCCTGAAAGAAAAAAGATGTTTAAACGACAAGAAAGAAAAATATGAATTTTACTTTCTTATGATAATAGGGAACCTTCTCTGACGGCTAGGGAATCAATGGATAGTTATTTTATGCTTTTGATATTGTTTGAGAATAAAAAAAATTCGAAAAATCGGATTTTGGACCCTAATTTGGATATAAATTTGCTCTCTTCAGTTTAAAGAATGATCAAATTCGAGTTTATTTGGGGTTTGTGCTTCGTGAGAAACTATTTGATCAACAATTTTCATTTTTAATAATAATTTTATCCGAAATTCGCTTTCCTGAGTTTAAAATTTTTGATTTTCTGACATTAATTTAGTCAATAATCTGAATTTTGCAGTAAATTGATGTTTAATCAATCAAATATCAGTTTATAAAATATTCTAGCAAAAAATTTGTTTTTCTGATTTTAATTTTTTGAATTCAATGGGGCAAAAATTCAAATTTCTGATTCCAGTTTGCTAAAAAATACTTTTGCCACTTTAAATGGCAATTTTTGCATTATTGAATTCAATTTTATCTTTACAGTTTTGAAATTTTTAAAAATTGATACCGTATCAGTCGAAGTTTGCTTGAAATGATAAGTTTAATTTCTTAGATATCTGATTTTATGTATTCAATAGGCGAAAAATTCGATTTTCTGAATTTAATTTTGTGAAAAATTACTTTTTTGCTTTTGAACGTACAACAATCGATTATTTTGCATTTTTTTAGTTTAATTTGTAGAAAAATGTATTTATTTGAGTTCAATTTTATCGAAAATTCGCTTTTTATAACTTTTATTCCGTGAAAATTAGGTTTTTCCAAGTCTAATTTGGCTGAAAATAACCTTTTTCTGAATCTAATGAGTCCAAAAATTTATTTTTCCGCAGAGAAACCATTCGATCTACAATTTTCATTTTTAATTATAATTTTATCCAAAATTCGCTTTCGTGAGTTTGAATATTTTGATTTTCTAAGTTTAATTTCTTAATTTTCTCGAAAATAGGTGGGATGAGGGAATTTTGTTTTGTACGAGCAATCACTTGATTTATTCAAATAATTCATTCAACGTTTGTTGTTTATGTTGTTATAGACCAATCACCAAGACCTCAAAAAGAAGAACAAGACGGTAGTTTTTCGACGAAAAGAAAATTTCCTTTAAAATATTATTTGGGAACGATCCTCTTTCTCTTCGTAATATCCGGAATCACTGCGATTCTCGTATTTCAATTAAGAAAAAATACTCAAGAAGAACCAAACGAATGGTCAATTACAGATAGTATTTCATTAGGAGATCATCGATTAATTTCTAAGAAAGATTGGGGCGGTCGACCGGCTAGGAAGACAACCCCCATGCCCACCCCCGTTAATCTCGTAATTATCAAACACACCGCTAGCACCGTTTGCGATAATTACGAAGCGTGCGTCAAAAAATTAGTAACCATTCAAACGGACGATATGTCCAATCGAAATTATTCGGATATTTATTTCAATTTCGCGGTTGGCGGGGACGGTAACGTGTACGTCGGAAGGGGCTGGAACGCGAAACCTGCTTCTGGATATAACAACATCGATTTGGTGATAATAGGAAACTTCGGATTGGATCCGTTCACTCCGTTAATGATAAGCGCCACCAAAGCGTTATTAGTATACGGTTTAGAAAAAAATATGTTAACGGAAAATTACAGACTGATAAATCATAATCAAACGACGCCAACGTTGAGTCCTGGTGTAAACGTGATTGTAGAAGTGAGAAAATGGCCGCATTACGACGGAAGGAATTATATAGGCCAACCGTTGCCGGTAAGAATTTGGCTACTGTCTCTATAATTAACGCTTACTAACAACTAATTGCTGTAAATATATATATAAGCTTAAAGTTACTAACATCTGCTCATTAAATATGAATCTGTTTGTCATTTCTATCTATTAGATCGTTAATTAACCTCTCCTACTATTCATCTCTGAAAAATCTCGAAAATGTATTCTGTATTTCTTCAAAAGAGACAACAACTACTTACCTGGCTAAGCCTCGACGAATATTGAATTATATTTGCTAAGAAAAGCGTCATATAAATCGGTCTTTTTGTCCCCAACGGCTCGCAATTACAAAGAAATGTTTGTAACGACTAGTTTCGACGTTATTACGTCTCATTAGAGTGGTTTAACAGTTTTAGTTCGATTTGATTTTAGATCTCGAATTGATTTGTTGCCTTTTGATTGCGTGTCTCGCCAAATTAAACAGTATCTGGCTTTTGTTAGGCTTTTTACGTTTTGTAAACGATCGTACCCGATCGCAGACGACGAAAGTCTACTATTCACCTCTGAAACAATTTCGAAAATTATTCTGTAGCTCTTCAAAGGAGACAACAACTACTCACCTGGCTAAGCCACTACCAACATTAAATTATATTTCCTATGAAAAGTGTCATGTAAATCGATCTTTTTATCCCCAACGGCTCGCAATTGCAAAGAAATGTTTGTAACGACTAGTTTCGACGTTATTACGTCTCATTAGAGTGGTTTAACAGTTTTAGTTCGACTCGATTTTAGATCTCGAATTGATTTGTTGCCTTTTGATTGCGTGTCTCGCCAAATTAAACAGTATCTGGCTTTTGTTAGGCTTTTTACGTTTTGTAAACGATCGTACCCGATCGCAGACGACGAAAGTCTACTATTCACCTCTGAAACAATTTCGAAAATTATTCTGTAGCTCTTCAAAGGAGACAACAACTACTTACCTGGCTAAGCCACGACGAATATTTAATTACATCTCCTCTGAAAAGTGTTATGTAAATCGATCTTTTTGTCCCCAACGGCTCACAATTGCAAAGAAATGTTTGTAACGACTAGTTTCGACGCTATTACGTCTCATCAGAGTGGCTTAACAGTTTTAGTTCGACTTGATTTTAGATCTCTTTTGATTTAAAATTCGAAGTATAGGCCTTTGAAAAATTATAAAAAAACTAATTTTAAATCAGAATAGACCTAAAATCAAGACGATTCACATAAACATACATAAAAGGTCTAAGAAATAAGAAATTAAAGGTTTCCGCCGTCTGGATTATGGACAAAAGAATGGGTTAGAATTTTGAAAATTCACGACGTTTCAACACTCACTTTGGAGCTATTATCAAGAGAGGGGTGTAGGTAGGGTGATTATTAGTTAATTGGTAAGAAGTGATCCGATTCCGTGGCCCCAATCTGCTTATTCCTTGGAATTCCACCGAAGAAATGGAAAGCCATCTAGAAGACCGTGGATACTAACAAAATCGTTGTTGGTTAGTTAGTTCAAGACCAGCAGTCATTGTATTAGTTATCTAAATATCTAAACCTTTCGTTAATTGGTATTAAATAAAGGTGGAGAAATATTTTATCTATTAAAATTATTATCTACAATTGTTTTATTAATATGTATCTATGTAACGTACACACTTCAAATTAATACGTATCAAAATTGTAACTAAAATAATAGAATAAAAACACGAAATTTCAAAAACATTGCAAAAAAAAAACGGTTCCGTCGAGTGGATCTTATCAGCGTTACGTTTATGTGTGTATGTACACTTTGTACTCTATGTTTATCTACTTTAAACGATAAAATAAATTCCGTGCATTTATTTAAAAAAAGAAATTATTTCAAACATCGCTTTCTAGCGTAATAAAATATTTTCAACCCTATCTTGTTGTTTTGGGGTACCAGGAGTCATCGTTAGAAGCTCCAACCCCAGCAGAACGTCAGCCTGAAGCAAACAACAATGTATGAGATCCACCAGGTCCACCAAGAGCTAGGCTTAATTATAGAAACAGAAGAAAATTTTAAGATCCGTGGAAGATAATGAACTAAACTACTACATGCAACGTCGATAAAACAGCTGTTAAAACAAGAAAAAGTAAGAAGTATAAAAAAGGACTGAGGATTCGTGAAGATTCACAGACCTCAAGATCCTTTTTAGTTGTACTAAGTTGGCTGTGATAAACAACAAAATGGAGGACACTTCCATAAAAATAGAATTGAGAGTGAGCTGCAAAGAAAACTAATAATTCCTTCGAATGATATAAAGGAATCATATAAAAGGGTGTTTTCAATAAGAGCACAAAATTTGAATTGCGCGCCATGTTTAACAGTCCTAATGTCACATGATTATGACATGACAGATCGCAAATTGACGTTAGTAGTTACGTAAATGTAAATTAACGAGTATTATCAAAATGGTGGAAGTATAATTGCCATTATTCATAAATATATAAACACACAAGCTCGTAGAGGTTATACAGAATAAACTGCAAAAAGACCTCAGACGTCAATTCGACCTTGGGGACAAGAATTAAACATTCTCATTAAAGATCTACCTACAAAATCCATCTTGATTTCGAGTTGATTTGTTGCCTTTTTAATGCGTGTCTCGCCAAATTAAACAGTATCCGGCTTTTGTTAGGCTTTTTCGTTTTGTAAACGAGCGTACCCGATCGCAGACGACGAAAGTCTACTATTCACCTCTGAAACAATTTCGAAAATTATTCTGTAGCTCTTCAAAGGAGACAACAACTACTTACCTGGCTAAGCATCGACGAATATTGAATTATATTTGCTAAGAAAAGCGTCATATAAATCGGTCTTTTTCTCCCCAACGGCTCGCAATTGCAAAGAAATGTTTGTAACGACTAGTTTCGACGTTATTACGTCTCATCAGAGTGGCTTAACAGTTTTAGTTCGATTTGATTTTAGATTTCGAGTTGACTTGTTGCCTTTTGATTGCGTGTCTCGCCAAATTAAACAGTATCCGGCTTTTGTTAGGCTTTTTACGTTTTGTAAACGATCGTACCCGATCGCAGACGACGAAAGTCTACTATTCACCTCTGAAATAATTTCTAAAATTATTCTGAATTTCTTCAAAGGAGACAACAACTACTTACCTGGCTAAGCATCGACGAATATTGAATTATATTTGCTAAGAAAAGCGTCATGTAAATCGATCTTTTTGTCCCCAACGGCTCGCAATTGCAAAGAAATGTTTGTAACGACTAGTTTCGACGTTATTACGTCTCATCAGAGTGGCTTAACAGTTTTAGTTCGACTTGATTTTAGATCTTGAGTTGATTTGTTGCCTTTTTAATGCGTGTGTCGCCAAATTAAACAGTATCCGGCTTTTGTTAGACTTTTTCGTTTTGTAAACGATCGTACCCGATCGCAGACGACGAAAGTCTACTATTCACCTCTGAAACAATTTCGAAAATTATTCTGTAGCTCTTCAAAGGAGACAACAACTACTTACCTGGCTAAGCATCGACGAATATTGAATTATATTTGCTAAGAAAAGCGTCATGTAAATCGATCTTTTTGTCCCCAACGGCTCGCAATTGCAAAGAAATGTTTGTAACGACTAGTTTCGACGTTATTACGTCTCATCAGAGTGGCTTAACAGTTTTAGTTCGATTTGATTTTAGATTTCGAGTTGACTTGTTGCCTTTTGATTGCGTGTCTCGCCAAATTAAACAGTATCCGGCTTTTGTTAGGCTTTTTACGTTTTGTAAACGATCGTACCCGATCGCAGACGACGAAAGTCTACTATTCACCTCTGAAACAATTTCTAAAATTATTCTGTATTTCTTCAAAGGAGAAAACAATTACTTTCCTGGCTAAGCCACGACGAATATTGAATTACACCTCCTCTGAAAAGTGTCATGTAAATCGATCTTTTTGTCCCCAACGGCTCGCAATTGCAAAGAAATGTTTGTAACGACTAGTTTCGACGTTATTACGTCTCATCAGAGTGGCTTAACAGTTTTAGTTCGATTTGATTTTAGATTTCGAGTTGACTTGTTGCCTTTTGATTGCGTGTCTCGCCAAATTAAACAGTATCCGGCTTTTGTTAGGCTTTTTACGTTTTGTAAACGATCGTACCCGATCGCAGACGACGAAAGTCTACTATTCACCTCTGAAATAATTTCTAAAATTATTCTGTATTTCTTCAAAGGAGACAACAACTACTTACCTGGCTAAGCATCGACGAATATTGAATTATATTTGCTAAGAAAAGCGTCATGTAAATCGATCTTTTTGTCCCCAACGGCTCGCAATTGCAAAGAAATGTTTGTAACGACTAGTTTCGACGTTATTACGTCTCATCAGAGTGGCTTAACAGTTTTAGTTCGACTTGATTTTAGATCTTGAGTTGATTTGTTGCCTTTTTAATGCGTGTGTCGCCAAATTAAACAGTATCCGGCTTTTGTTAGACTTTTTCGTTTTGTAAACGATCGTACCCGATCGCAGACGACGAAAGTCTACTATTCACCTCTGAAACAATTTCGAAAATTATTCTGTAGCTCTTCAAAGGAGACAACAACTACTTACCTGGCTAAGCATCGACGAATATTGAATTATATTTGCTAAGAAAAGCGTCATGTAAATCGATCTTTTTGTCCCCAACGGCTCGCAATTGCAAAGAAATGTTTGTAACGACTAGTTTCGACGTTATTACGTCTCATCAGAGTGGCTTAACAGTTTTAGTTCGACTTGATTTTAGATCTTGAGTTGATTTGTTGCCTTTTTAATGCGTGTCTCGCCAAATTAAACAGTATCCGGCTTTTGTTAGACTTTTTCGTTTTGTAAACGATCGTACCCGATCGCAGACGACGAAAGTCTACTATTCACCTCTGAAACAATTTCGAAAATTATTCTGTAGCTCTTCAAAGGAGACAACAACTACTTACCTGGCTAAGCCTCGACGAATATT
Source organism: Diorhabda sublineata (assembly GCF_026230105.1). Taxonomy (NCBI): domain Eukaryota; kingdom Metazoa; phylum Arthropoda; class Insecta; order Coleoptera; family Chrysomelidae; genus Diorhabda; species Diorhabda sublineata. The sequence goes on from NC_079483.1 coordinate 7,135,446, forward strand.
GAATTATATTTGCTAAGAAAAGCGTCATGTAAATCGATCTTTTTCTCCCCAACGGCTCGCAATTGCAAAGAAATGTTTGTAACGACTAGTTTCGACGTTATTACGTCTCATCAGAGTGGCTTAACAGTTTTAGTTCGACTTGATTTTAGATCTTGAGTTGATTTGTTGCCTTTTTAATGCGTGTCTCGCCAAATTAAACAGTATCCGGCTTTTGTTAGACTTTTTCGTTTTGTAAACGATCGTACCCGATCGCAGACGACGAAAGTCTACTATTCACCTCTGAAACAATTTCGAAAATTATTCTGTAGCTCTTCAAAGGAGACAACAACTACTTACCTGGCTAAGCCTCGACGAATATTGAATTATATTTGCTAAGAAAAGCGTCATGTAAATCGATCTTTTTCTCCCCAACGGCTCGCAATTGCAAAGAAATGTTTGTAACGACTAGTTTCGACGTTATTACGTCTCATCAGAGTGGCTTAACAGTTTTAGTTCGACTTGATTTTAGATCTTGAGTTGATTTGTTGCCTTTTTAATGCGTGTCTCGCCAAATTAAACAGTATCCGGCTTTTGTTAGACTTTTTCGTTTTGTAAACGATCGTACCCGATCGCAGACGACGAAAGTCTACTATTCACCTCTGAAACAATTTCGAAAATTATTCTGTAGCTCTTCAAAGGAGACAACAACTACTTACCTGGCTAAGCCTCGACGAATATTGAATTATATTTGCTAAGAAAAGCGTCATGTAAATCGATCTTTTTCTCCCCAACGGCTCGCAATTGCAAAGAAATGTTTGTAACGACTAGTTTCGACGTTATTACGTCTCATCAGAGTGGCTTAACAGTTTTAGTTCGACTTGATTTTAGATCTTGAGTTGATTTGTTGCCTTTTTAATGCGTGTCTCGCCAAATTAAACAGTATCCGGCTTTTGTTAGACTTTTTCGTTTTGTAAACGATCGTACCCGATCGCAGACGACGAAAGTCTACTATTCACCTCTGAAACAATTTCGAAAATTATTCTGTAGCTCTTCAAAGGAGACAACAACTACTTACCTGGCTAAGCCTCGACGAATATTGAATTATATTTGCTAAGAAAAGCGTCATGTAAATCGATCTTTTTCTCCCCAACGGCTCGCAATTGCAAAGAAATGTTTGTAACGACTAGTTTCGACGTTATTACGTCTCATCAGAGTGGCTTAACAGTTTTAGTTCGATTTGATTTTAGATTTCGAGTTGATTTGTTGCCTTTTTAATGCGTGTCTCGCCAAATTAAACAGTATCCGGCTTTTGTTAGACTTTTTCGTTTTGTAAACGATCGTACCCGATCGCAGACGACGAAAGTCTACTATTCACCTCTGAAACAATTTCGAAAATTATTCTGTAGCTCTTCAAAGGAGACAACAACTACTTACCTGGCTAAGCATCGACGAATATTGAATTATATTTGCTAAGAAAAGCGTCATGTAAATCGATCTTTTTGTCCCCAACGGCTCGCAATTGCAAAGAAATGTTTGTAACGACTAGTTTCGACGTTATTACGTCTCATCAGAGTGGCTTAACAGTTTTAGTTCGATTTGATTTTAGATTTCGAGTTGACTTGTTGCCTTTTGATTGCGTGTCTCGCCAAATTAAACAGTATCCGGCTTTTGTTAGGCTTTTTACGTTTTGTAAACGATCGTACCCGATCGCAGACGACGAAAGTCTACTATTCACCTCTGAAACAATTTCTAAAATTATTCTGTATTTCTTCAAAGGAGAAAACAATTACTTTCCTGGCTAAGCCACGACGAATATTGAATTACACCTCCTCTGAAAAGTGTCATGTAAATCGATCTTTTTGTCCCCAACGGCTCGCAATTGCAAAGAAATGTTTGTAACGACTAGTTTCGACGTTATTACGTCTCATCAGAGTGGCTTAACAGTTTTAGTTCGATTTGATTTTAGATTTCGAGTTGACTTGTTGCCTTTTGATTGCGTGTCTCGCCAAATTAAACAGTATCCGGCTTTTGTTAGGCTTTTTCGTTTTGTAAACGAGCGTAGCCGAGCACAGACGACGAAAATCGACTAGCAGTTGCTCGCGCAGGCCGAATTACCGCTTCTGCGCTCGAATAATTCGCGCACGTGTAATACGTTGCGTGGTGTGTCTTACAGTACGTTGAATCGTCAGTTTTTGTATTTAGCGATAATAATTTTGGTAAGTATTGTTTGTAATGTACTGCGACCTATTAAAACTCTAACTACGATCCGATCAGAACGTGATACGGGTTAGTTTCCGAATATTCTGAGCGTATTAACTCATAGTTTTCGAACAAAACGTATTTTTTTTACCGATTCGTATCGATATGTTTTCTGTTAATTACAATTTTTTTGCAGGTTTCAACTACACCTACGACGTTGAATACTCGAATTACGTAAAGGAGAAGATGTTGGAATTCAAGTTGAATTTGAAAAAATACGGTATTTCGTGGATCAGTTGTGTATTAGTGACGGTTTTTCTCATAATGACTGTATTGCAACAAGTTAATACCGAATCCGATCAGAACAACAGTTATCCAAACAACAACGAATCTTTTTGCGATTGTCCGGTGGAAGTTTTCTCTAGATCTGATTGGGGAGGTGTGAATCCGACTGCTACAAAATCGCGTCAAAAACCTATACAGTACGTTATTATAAAACATACCGAACTTTATTTTTGCGAGAACGTATCGAAATGTAAATATATGACGAAGAACATTCAAAAAAGGGATATGGCGAAAAATTTCAGTGACATTTCTTATAATTTTCTCGTAGGTGGGGACGGAAACGTTTACGTAGGAAGGGGGTTCAGTAAGTTAGGCGAAAATTTGAGTTTATCCATCGATATAGCTCTTCATGGAAATTTCTTTTTCGATCAATATTACGAATGTATGATCGCTGCTACTAAACTAATTATAGATTACGGTTTAGCTACCAATCAGATCTCGAAAAATTATTCTTTGTTAAGTCATAATCAGACTCTAAAAGGTACGGATAGTCCTGGGAGGAATGTGTTTAAAGAAATTGCTACTTGGCAAGATTATCATTATGATCGAAATACGTATTTTCATCAGAATTTTTAACGCAAATAATTATTTTGTAAATATATGCATGAATAAGTTTAATTGTGTTTTATTAAAACATAAATTATAAAAATACAGGGCGAATCTATTCAGAGGTAATGATTAGATGTCGTGAAGCCCAGGGGCTGTCAACGCACTTTGTTTAACTTTTACGGGGACAACCTGTACAATCTAATGTGTTTTAATACTTCCTGTAAGTATTTTTAATAAATAATTACTATTTATGATGATTTTCTTCAAAATTTTTCTAAAAATTACATATCTCTTAAACCATAAATTTTATCAATTTTATTTATAACAAATACTAATTTTTTGTTAAAAAATACATTGAAATATTCATTTTTGGTATATTTAGAATATACTGGTTGTCCCTGTAAAAGTTATGGATTGTTTACCATCGGGCATGAACCTGGTTTACAGATAATTTTCGAATGTATAATTTAGAAAATATACTTGAATGTTAAGTTCTGATGTCGCAACTTTAAAAACCTATAATTCAGTAACGAGCATTATTCTCACGTAATCTACTCATTACCGAATTTTTCACATCAAATCTCGTACCACCCTGTTTATAGATTTATAATAAAGTAAAGCTCAACATTTATAACAAGTACAAATTTGATTTTCGAAATTCGCGAAATATTTTATTTTACCTTCTATCCTGTTGGAACTGAATATTAGGTTTCCCTATTATTGGTATTCGAAAAAATAGGATTAAACCAGGAATTAAATTGGGCACTTCTGATTTTCTAGATTCTCAGAAGTTTTCGGTTATTAAATAAGACTAACAACAAATTTACTGGCACGAGTTTTCGAAATTTTGGAACGCGAATAACTCTAAAACTAGCAGGAATTCGAAAAAAACTGCCCGAATAAAAAATGTAGAGCACTAAATTTTCTACAAAAAAGGTATCTAGTAATTTTTTCGTTGGAGCTACTATTTCTGAGTAAATCTCCCTCAACCCCGAAAACTCGAGCATCCGCTCGCAATTTACAAATAAATGATTGTTTTCTATTAGTACAGGTAAAATGGGATTAAACTAGAAATTAAATTCTGATTTTCTAGATTCTTAAAGGTTTTCTGTTCCTGAATAAACCTAACAAAATTAAGGGCACGGGTATTCGAAATTTTGGAACTTGTAGTTTTGAAACGCGAATAACTCGAAAACTAGCAGAAATTCGAAAAAAACTACGAGAATAAAAAATGTATAGCACTAAATTTTCTACAAAAAAGGTATCTAGTAATTTTTTCGTTGGAACTACTATTTCTGAGTAAATCTCCCTCAACCCCGAAAACTCGAGCATCCGCTCGCAATTTAAAAATAAATGATTGTTTTCTATTAGTACAGGTAAAATGGGATTAAACTAGAAATTAAATTCTGATTTTCTAGATTCTTAAAGGTTTTATGTTACTAAATAAACCTCACAAAATTAAGTTCACGGGTTTTCAAAATTTTGGAACTTGTAATTTTGAAACGCGAATAACTCGAAAACTAGCAGAAATTCGAAAAAAACTACGAGAATAAAAAATGTATAGCACTAAATTTTCTACAAAAAAGGTATCTAGTAATTTTTTCGTTGGAACTACTATTTCTGAGTAAATCTCCTTCAACCCCGAAAACTCGAGCATCCGCTCGCAATTTACGTTTCAGGCGCTGCTCTAACTGCTCTGTATTTCAACACTCGCTATATAAATAAGTAAATTCACGAGAGATTATCGCTGTTGTGTTTTGTCTGAATCCAGTGGGGGTTTTCCCAAGACCAGTAGCAATCGGTACTATCAAAAAATTTGTATTTGAATTTCCTTTATGAAAATCATCTTCTAAAAGTTCGTGATTAATAAATTTCTAAAATCCAAGCGTCAATATAAAATTACGAAATAGATATTCGACTTAATCAAAATTCCTATAGTACCGAAAACGAAATGACAAACTTCCCTGTGGATCCTATGTGTGCAAATAATTTTTTTCATGGTCAAACGTACGACGTTGAGGTTTTTTCCATTTTTTTCTAAAAACGGTAAGTTTTATCGAGAAATTAGAATAAACAAAAGTTGTAGATAATGTAATTATCTACAAAAGTCATTTAAACATTTTCTTCACACGACCAGTCGTTTTTGAGATATCGTGATTTTAACATTTGGAAAATTAATATTCTGTATAGGGTGTCCCACGATGAGTTAAAACTATCTGTATATAGCAAAATACTTATTGTAAAATCATGAAAATTTCTACCTTTGGGTTTTCGGATACGATCTTTTTAACTAAAATATTTTCAAAGATGGCCGACTTCCGGTTCCTCAGGAAGTCGACTATAACTTTGTTATTTTAAATAGAACACCCTATATATTGATACATTTTTGAAATTAACGTAAAATTTTAGTATACTTTTGTCTGAAAACTTTTTCCGAAAAATGCATACTTTTTGAGTTATTAATTTTTTTGTAAAAAATTTGACGGTTGCAGAGTCTTTTAAATCATTTTTTTACGAAGATACCCTTAAGGATATAAAAATGGTTTCTATTTAGTTACTTTTAGCAAGGTCAGATGTATTGGAATCTATGTTAAAAAATTTTTCATTGCATACAGGGTGCGTATAAAAAGTGTTCAAAGTTTAACTTCATAAATATTAAATTTCTTCAATTTATTAAATAGAACCACCCGGTTTTTTCTATTTTAATGTATTCAGGGGTAAAAAATAAGGCAATATTTTTCTATAGCTAAACCTTACCGTTATCCAGATATTAAATGTGTAGTCTAAATTGATATTTATGAAGTTAAACTTTGAATACTTTTTATACATACCCTGTATAAAATGAAAAATTATTCAACATAGATTCAAATACGTCTGACCTTGCTAAATGCAACCGAACAGAAACCATTTTCATATCTTTAATGATGTCATCGTGAAAAAATAATTTATAAGGGTCTGCAACTGCCAAATTTTTTACAAAAAAATTAATAACTCGAAAAGTGTGCATTTTTTTGAAAAAAGTTTTTAGACAAAAGTATACTCAAATTTTACGCAGTTTTCAGAAATGTATTAATATACAGGGTGTTACATTAAAAATAACAAAGTTACAGTCGATTTAAGGTAGATCGTATCCGAAAACGCAAACGTAGAAATTTTTATTACAGATAGTTTTAATTCGTCGTGGGACACCCTGTATACCCAAAATATAAATTAGGAAACTTTTATTATTTTTAACGTTATTTTTATTCACTTTTCAGGATGCATCCTCAAACTCTACAAAGTCTACATAAAATTCTACCCGGACGTCAAAAAAATTTTGTCGAGACTTTTAATGTCGACTATATTAACAAGCTGCGCCCTGTGTTTATACCTCGGAGTAGTTTCGGTGAATAAAATCCAACGCAAACTTCCTTACGACACAAGTATATACAAAAAACTAGGAAATTATTCGATTTATTACATCGATCAATGGGGCGAAGAAAACGGAATTGAATTTGACGTAAATCCGCTTCCCGTGGGACTGGTAATAATCGGCGATACGAAAACCAAAACGTGCGACAACTTCGACGACTGTTCGAAGATATTAAAATCGTATCAACAATACGAAATAATCAGTTTAGGTTATAAAAATATTTGTGAAAATTTTTTAATATCCACCGACGGGACTATTTACGTCGGTAGAGGATGGGACGTGAGAAATTGTTATGATCGATTGAGCATAGAAATAAGTTTCATAGGAAATTTTAATAAGCACAAAATGTCGAAAGATATGATCACAAGTTTATTATTGTTATTAAATCATGGACAGAAATTGTATAAATTACCAAATGATTACATAATTATCGCTTTGAATCAAACTATAGATACTTTAAGTCCTGGTGAATACGTGTACGAAGTTATTAAAAACATGTGCCATTTTAGTAATATTAATTTGAAATCAAGATTTAGTTATTATTTTTTTTCGTTTATATACGATGTAACTAAGTTTTTTAATAATATTTTTAGTACCACTATTTGTTTGCAAACATTTTCTTTATAATAAATAATATTATTAGTTATATTCGTCGTTACTGTATTCAAGCAGTGGCGGACTAAGCCCGTCAGACGCTTTGAAGATTTAAATATGTAGTTCAGTACAGTCATTCAAGCTTAAAATCCACCGAAACCTTCATAGATCTTCTTGAAAATTTGGAATTAAGTTCATCTTACCCTCTTCTTCAAACCTGACTTGGTCGCAAAGTATGCTTTTTATTTTTAAGTGGTGAAAATCACCCCTTACTACAATAAATTGAAAACTAATGAATTAAAGCGGTAATTGGTTCCAAAATACTAAATGTTGATTGTTTTGTATCGTGACTTTAATATTTTGATATTTTACAGCTCACTTTTAATATTTTTAATAATACAACCACCAAATAAATACTCCAAACAGATCAAAACTTGGATGTTTCGTGATTTTCCAGCATTATCTCTAGAAAGTATTCGGTTTTTTAATAATAACTTGGCTTCCATTTAAGATTTTTGCATTCATCCATACATCATTTTGTAGGGAATTTCATAAGCTACAAAACCATGCAACCCTTTTCTTCAGAGAAGTTTGATGTTAAAGGGTAAAAAAGACTTTCCCTCAGCATTGAAATCTATACTTTAAACGCTTATATCTCGTTTAATTTTCAAGCTACGTAAGTTTTAACAAAAGCAAAATGTTCATTAAAATAAAAGCTAAATTTTAGCTACAAACAAATTTTTTCGTTGATCCAATAGTTTTTGAGATATTTTGAAAAAACTGATTATTCTGATAATAACGCTCATAAAATCTTAATTTATATCCTCAAACACTTTTCAAGAGCTCAGTAGTATTTTTAACTGGAAAAATAATACGAAGATTATTTATTTTGTATCGTAGTTTAGGTTAAACATGGCGGCCACTGTAAATACTTATGCCATCTATTATCTAATATACGAACTTTAAGATTAGATTGTTAACTACAAAAATACAGTTACCTACACAAAATTATTTGTTTTCAACATATTTATATACGAAGTGGGCGGCATCTATTGATTTTCTTTCAAACTTCAATAGAGGTGAACAATAAAGTCAAAATACGGACTATTTTTTTGTTTTATAAACAATAGAAAATGTTAATTGAAATTTCTTCCTCCCGTACTTACATAAACAAATGCATTTCCAATGGCTAACTGCATTATTCAGATTAATTGTGATCTAACGTCTGTAGACACCAATTTAATAGTTTTAATACAGATCCGTATTCTTTATAATATCGAATTTGTAACCGAAAATGAAAATTGAACTATTTTAATGTGAAAATTTATTTCTAAATAAATAAACGGTGGCATACTAAGCCCTAAGAACATTTTTTTGTTGTGAACGTGCAGTGGATTTGTAAACTTTGAATTTTACAAGGGGCGTTTGGAAAGTAATATACAAAAAGGCGAGTGGAGAAGTTTTTGGTAATCACATGCTGTAAATCGAGTATTTAAAAGATTCTAAGGCATGCGAATTTGTTAAGACTCGATTTTTTTTTTGGAAAATTTTTGTTTCTTCGTTTAAAGGTATTTTTTTTTCAAATCGTTCATTGTTGCTAATCGACACCAAAATTTTTGTTATTTTAGGAATCAGATTATTGTTAAGCTACTTTTCCTCATTAAAGAAAATAAGTTGATAATTTACGTTTTACGTAAAAAAATTGCATTCAACTTTTAGTTAATATTGCAGTATGTTTGTTAAGGTATTTGGTGTTAACGAAATGTGATCAAACGAGATTTTTTATCACTAACGACCCGTTTTAATGTCGGCTAGTGTATATTGCATAGAACTCGATAATTTTGTCCAATAACTTCTTAATTCTATTACTAATTTCGACAATAACTGTATTATAGTATATTTCTAATGAAATCGTTGAATTATTTAGTGTTTCTACAAAGTTGTATTTAACTTTTTGTTCTTAGCACACAAACACATTTAGGAAATTACAAAAATAGAGAAAATCTAACCAAAATCACTAAAAACACATAAAAAAATTAAACATCATCAAACACCCTTACAAATTAAATTGCTTACAGCTATAGAAGCTAAATTCAAACAATGTTATTTATTTTAAACAAATTAACTACTAATTTGACAACCTTCATAAAAAAGAAGGGAGTTTAATCGTTGTAAATGAGTCATCACAAAAATATTTCACCATAGGCCTCGTGTTGGCTAAAGCCGGCACTGAACGTCAGTGTAATTACCATAGTAAATAATGTTCTAACCTCAAATTCGGATTATATGTAGTATCATAGAAATATCTCAACCCCAGCCCAAAATAAATTAATAAATACGACTTTTCGTATTTGTAATTACGATTTATTAAAGAAATATTGAATAAAATATAATATTAATAAATATTTAGAATTTAGTTTGAACTAATGACATTTCAATGGCTAACTCATTCTTCCTTGAATTTCCCATTATAATAAGGAATATATTCTACAATTACTCTCCAATCTGTAGCATAACATAATGTAGCACCAGCCGTAGCCCCAAAAGCTAAAGCAGTTCCAGTCCTATGAAGAGACATATTACATAATTAAAAAAAATTGTAACAAAATGTAAGATTATACCATTTAGTTGCTATTTCTAGATGTTTCTTGCCGAAAGGACCAGGAATTATGAATTTACTTGCCGCTCGTGCTGCCACCGACATTTTATTTATTTAAAAATTTTATTAAAACCCGACACAAAATATTCCAATTCTATTAATCTCCTTTTAGAAACTGATTATATTTGACAAGTGACAAGACTTATTATAAAGGTCATATCAATAGGTGTATTCAACCACATCCAAAGAGCCGAATCTCGTTTAGCAAGATAAACTGGAGAACGCACTTTTTACCTTATTACAATGAAATTCTAGTTGCAGCATCTTTTTTTTATGAATTTTGTCAATTTCTATTTTTATGATAGAGTTTTAATATAAATTAAATGAGATTGATTTCAGTTTTTGCAATGAGTATGTTCGTTCTCATTTTATAAATTGATGAATTATTCTCCATTTCAATTTCCTTTAAAAAATTAGATTAACAAGATAAATAATACCAAAAATTACAAAAACTTCATGCATTTGGGCTATTTACGTCTAATGTTGGAACGAACTTATTATCAGTTACTTGTGTCAATTGTCTTCTTTGTTTAGTGACATTCGTAAAATGACAGTGGTCTACTGCTGCATTCAACAGCAGTAGCCAAGCACTAATAAATAATAGTTCGTTTGAAAGTAGATAATAAGAAACAAAGTAACAGTGCACACATTTACCTATCAAGATTGCCAACGAGCATAATTGCCTTTAGTAAATATACAGTTCTATTTACTAAATTAAACAATGTTAGATCAAGTTCTTGAAGAGTGGGAGGAACTTAATGCTGATTTTAAACAATTAGAAGTAAGTGCTTATTGAATTATTATATATTTATATATTGTTATTATTAAATAAAATATTTTAGATAGATAATAAAACATATCTTCAACAATTAAATGAATTAACTAGTATACAAAAAAAATGCGTAAATCACATTTCTCATCAACGTTATCGAATTGGAGTTTTGTCCAAATCTTTAAGGGAGTAAGTATTTCAAATAACTCACAATTTTTAATTAATGAAACAATGAATATTTTGTTAGGTTAAAAAAACAAGGAGACGATCCTAAAATAGCGGACATGAAAAGTAACATTATGACTAGGAAAGCACAATTATTTGATATCGAACAAACGTTACCAAAACAAAACGGCATTTATTTAAAAATTATATTAGGAAATGTTAATGTTTCCATACTCGATAGAGATGAAAAGTGAGTAGTTTGAAATTTGTTTTTTTTTTACATTGTGAGATTTTTAAAATTCAATTTATTTACTTAGATTCAAATATAAGGACGAATACGAAAAATTTAAATTAATCTTGAGCATTATTGGAATAGTTATGGCAGCACTAAATTTTCTAGTTAGATTCAGACCTCTGGAACTGAGTTATATATTTTTATTGGTGTGGTATTATTGCACTTTAACCATCAGAGAAAGTATACTGAAGGTAATTTTTTTTTGTTTTTTTAAGCATTTTCCTCCTTTTATTTTCACTTAAATGATATTTTTTATATTTATATATATATATATATATGTAGGTTAATGGTTCTCGAATAAAGGGATGGTGGAGGCTGCATCATTTTTTGTCGACAGTAGCTGCTGGAATTTTACTAATTTGGCCAGACAATGAAACTTGGTCGTTGTTCAGGAACCAGTTTATGGCATTCAACATTTATATAAGTAAGTTATCTATGGTGCAGAATAATAAAATTCAAATTTTTAATGGGGTTCTGACCAGTCAGTCTCAAATAAAAAATAAATGTAGGATGAGTTCAATTGAGGTAGAAACAGTCTCAAACAGGCTGGATAAGGCAGAAATAGTCTCAATAGAGCACCAATGCATCTCTAACAGTAATTTACTGCTCCTCAAACACATCTATGCACCCCGACTGTGATTTCTCGCTCCCCAATGGCATCTATGCAACCCTAACAGTAACTTTTATTGTTCAAAATGTCTAAAACGAGGAATAGAATTTTTTGGCGTTTGAAGGTGCCCTATTGCTAAAATCAAAAAGAAAAATAACTATTTTTTTTCAAATTTGTACGTTTTCAACCCTGTCTTTATCCCCACAACGATCTTTATAAAACTGTTAAATCCTTCAGGAGGCATGTTTCTTTCACATTTACTGGTGTAGTGGCCTCTCATTCTGATCCTTTTAATGTGGATTTAATTGTGGGAAGTAGATAGAAATCGCATGGTGCAATATCCGGCGAATAAGGCGGACAATGTACATTGATTTGGCACTTTGTGTTGGTGGAAAACACTTGACTTAACTTATCCTTCCCAAATTCGAGCTGTATGGATCTTTTGTCAATTCTTACAGTCTACACAATTGTATAATATTCTCGATTTTAGCGATATCATTAACTGGAACGCCATTTTGAGAACGTTACAATCAAAAATTTTCTCAATTTCCAATAAATTTTTTCTCAAATTCACTAAATTTATTATTCTATTGTCGTATTAAATATTTTTACGGAGAAACGACCATTTAGACGCGAATTAAGGATACGGCTATACCGATTTGTTTACATATCATATACGTATCGAACATACCTTGTATATGAGATTCGAAAAAAAAATTCCATAAAAATGATATTTCATTAAAAATTATTATAATAATAATTATTTTTTGTGAATTAATCGATTTTTTTCTAATTGATTGTAATCATTGATATTTAATTTTATTACTAAATCAATTAGCTACTAAATGGTTTTAAATTTAAAAAAAAAGTCACCTTTTTCATTAAATAAATGAAATATAATTTATTTCTAATGAACAAGGTGTTTGTCATAATTTAATCACCGATTATCAATGTCATCAATATTTTTGATGTTAAGACTCAATTTTTCTATCAATTAAATCATCTAAATCAAAGAAAACTTGTTATAATAATAAGAATTCGTTAAAAAGAAAATTCCCCCCATTAAATCATCATAAATTATTTGATTATGAGTTTTTGAGTGATTAAATCGAACAGCCCTGATATGGGATTTGTTTCCTCTGCTCGGTATGCTTTTGACTGGTATTCTTCTGCTTTTAAATGGATTCTTGTAATTTTGGATCGAATTGATTCAAACGGTCCTAGGGTTTATGTACTAGATTAGGGCCAAATCTTGTAAATACCCCCTCACACAAATAAAGTCCTCATTCAATAACTCTATTTCTCTAACACTTAACTATTTACTAAATTACGCACTACAATTACCTAATACTTATAACTAATTTATTTAATTTAATTAAATAAACAAAGAAACGCCGTTTTATGATAGACCGAAATTTAGTATAAACTAAACTATTCTCTAACACTTAACTATTTACTAAATTACCAAACACTTGATAACTAATTTATTTAATTTCAACGTTTGGTTTACTTTTTACTATTTCGATATGTTCACTACGATTTTGGTTCCTATATTAGCGCTTATTTATATACAACGGATTTCTAGATAATTCCGTTTCTAGAATATAAATAAACAAAGAAATTATTTCTATAAAAACAGTTACAACACGATGTAAATAGCTGTTAAAAACTATACATCGAAACGTCGTTTTATAACAGGCGCCTTGACCAAAATTTAGTAACGTATATAACAGGACCGGCTTCGCGGTCTATATCAGCGGGCGAGTTCGTCAAAGGGCGTTGTTTGTTCTAAAGTAAAATTTATTTTTAGGTTTAGTTCAATATTTGCAATTTCGATATCAGAGAGGGGTTTTATATAGATTAAAAGCTCTCGGCGAACGACACAACATGGACATAACCATCGAAGGTTTCCATTCGTGGATGTGGAGAGGATTAAGTTTCTTGTTACCATTTTTATTTATAGGTTATATATTCCAATTGTACAACGCGTACGCGTTGTACGTTTTGAGTTATACAATGTCGACTACCTGGCACGTAAGTTGTAAATATGATACGGGGGTGTTTCGATAAGTAGTGTTAACAATATTTTTTACAGGTACCCGTATTAAGTGTGATGTTTTTAGTACTTTTTATCGGAAATACTTTGACTACCATTTCGGTGATACCGTCGAAATTTCACGAAAAAGTTAAATTGAAATATCGAGTGATGAGTCAGAGATTTAGTTCGCAATTATTAAATAGGGAGGTGAGAATTATTCTATTATTAATTTTTTCTTTAAAAACATTTTTATTTAATTAATTTTCCTATTCTACTGTACTCTTCTATGTTAATAAAGCGTTTGACGAAGTTTCCATCGAACCAATAGAACATAATTTCAAAAAAAAATCATAGACAAACTTTTGAGATCCGCTATATTAACGAATTATGTTTCTGAGTGTATTTGATTTACGGTCATGATGTAAACAGCTTTCGGATTTACTCTCGTATCTTATTTGGCGTTTTCGGGGTCGTACTGGATTTATCGAATTGGATTGGTTGATTTTTGGTTGGCATTTTTGAACTGGATTTAATAATTAAAAGAAACGATAATTCTTTATATTCATAAAAACGTATCGAATTCCATATACAAAATATTTTTTGGTTCTACTTATCGACTGATTAATATAACCTAACCTAATCTACAGTAAACTTAATCTAATGACAAAATGGAGTCCGTTACTTAGTGTACTTGAGAACAACATTTTTTCTCAGTATACTTCGTTTCCTTTCTCCATCAATCCCCCTCCCCAAATCATTAATACGAATGTAAACCAATCCGAAAAAACCGGAAGTACTAATTCGTTAAATGGATTTTACGATTTCGAAAACATTAAACTAAAAAAAAAAATTGAACCGGGTAAATACGGAAGTATATTTATACAAAACGGGTTTCTCGATCATTCGGTTCTAGAAAGTAAACAAACAAATGGGTCCTTTTGGGAATTGATTCTATAATAACGTATTGTATAAATTATGAAAACAATTTTGTCGTTGTTGGAAATTTGTACCCGGCGCGTCCACCATATTTTATATTCTAATTTATATTATCGTATAGGACCGGCTACACGGTCCGTAACGTGGACGAGTTCGCAACAAATGTATGTTTTCGGTTATTTTAAACTCAAATTATTTTGTTTTTCAGTTTTATTTCAAAATAGATTTCACCAAAAAAAATTTTTGTAGAATTTCTGGGCTTGTAATATTTTTTCTGGTTATATTTCGCCTTTGTTTCCTGTAATAAATTGAAAAAAATTGAATCATGTGATTTTTCAAAAAAAAATTTTTTAATTTCAGCAGACCGATGATACTGATAGTAATAAGCAAGAATAGGGTGGAAAAATTATATAAATATTTAGGTAAAATATCTTCAACTAGTTGAATTGTGATTATAATCTTTTTTTTTTATATTTTTGTTATTATTTTTAATATTTTTTTTCTTTTTTCATGGTTGTCGACTCGAATGTTTTTTACTGGTAATCAAATATATTTTGTGAATTATAAAATTATATAATAACAAATAAAAATAACTGTAATTTATTTTAATGATTATTGAGAAAATTAAAATAATTTTAAAACGTTTTATTTTTATTATTAAAATTATTTTTCAAAAAGTGTTCCAATAAGTCTAACTTGAGAACGTGATCTGGATGTGTACCAACAAGACAAATACTAAAAAACGTTCTGGATGTGTGCCAATAAGTCAATTGCTTAAAAAAAACGTTCTGGGTGTGTGCCAATAAGACAATTGAATTGATCTCGGTTATTAAAAACTCATTTAAATGGTTTAAATGTTCAATAATTCACTTGTAATTATTTCTATTATAACAATATCGTTTTCCAAGTACTTTTACATGTTCAAACATGGATATTTTTTCTAAAAAGCGTGCTGAAATAATAATAAACACACGTGTATAACTATTAGCCATGAAAATTGAGTTAAAATCAAGAATTTTAAAAACATTTGAAGAATCTTGATCATCGATTTCAAAAATTTTAGAAAAAAATGGACGCAAACTTAATTCAAGAAAGACAAAACTTTCTAAAGGATTTGTTGGATTATGATGGCTGGAGTTAGTATCTTAAATGTATGGAAAAAACTTTTAGAAGTGGCCCGGAAGGATGAGAAACCAGAGAAAACCAATTTTTAACTCAACAATGATGTCAAAACTCTTAGTACATGCTAAAAAATGCCCATCATGGACAGTTGATGACTGGAAAAAGATAAATTTGTGCGAGGATATCAATGGAAAGTTGTTAGAAGAAGTGAAAATGACATCATATCTAACAGACCCTTCTGTATGTCTCGGTTTCATGGATCTTCATGGGAAGAGTTAAACTTACAAACTGTACAATTCATGCCAAAATAATAGTTGGAACCTCAGTTTGAGTGCACAACTTACCCCAAAAAGTCATAAAATACCAAATTAGATCATAAAAGGAGAGTTAAGTTTCCAAACTGTACAATTCATCCTCAAAATAATGCTTGAAACCCAAGTTTGAGTCATAAAATACCAAATTAGCTCCTATGGAGAGTTACACTTTTGCACTGCACAATTCACCCCCCAAAAATGCTTCAAACCCAAGTTTGAATCATAAAATACCAAATTAGCTCCGATGGAGAGAGTTACGTTTTTGGACTGCACAATTAACCCCCAAAATAATGCTTGAAACCAAAGTTTGAGACATAAAATACCTAATTAGATCCTATGAGGAGCATTAAGCTTTTGGACTGCACAATTTACCCCCAAAATGATGCTTGAAACCCAAGTTTGAGTCATAAAATAACAATTAGTTTTTAATACAAAAAGAGCGATAACGTATAGAGATTTACTAACGTCAGTTTTCATCCAGTTCACTAAAAACATTCTCTCCAAGACTGCTTCATTGATTAATTCACAGCGTTTTCATATAACACGAAAACCCGTAAAAAAAATTCTACTAGTTTTTACTTATTTGAACGTCGAAGGTAAAGCCGATTCATAAGCTTGACTCTTCGGTTGCCGTTGATATTTCCTGTTACAACATTAAAAAGAGTTGAAATGCATAAGACTATTCATTTTGCGTTTGTCCCAATTAAAAAAAAACTCTTTGTTATTATCCATACTATCGTCGATAAATGCAAGTAAAATCACAAAAATATCACGAAAACAAAAAGCAGTACATACGTCAAAAATTTTTAGGTTAAAAGCAGCAGTTTCACGCTTATGAACCGGATGTAGGCAAACGAAAAGTCAAGAATATCGGCAACCACGACTACTAAAGCTTGTTGTTTGGGTTGTCTATCTCACAGGAAAATACTAATACCTTTAATGGAATTCCAATACGTTCTAAACAAATTTTTTAATGATTTTTCAACAAAACATGTCACTGGAAACCTAGTTCCCATTGAATATCATCAAACAATACTCGTCTTCAATCTCTGAAGACGATAACTTGGTGTAATTGTTAGTGTGTTCAGTACGCTGTAAGAGATGAAAATTTGGTAAAATGCAGAAAATATGCATCCAATATGCAATATCGCACAATCCTCGTTTTACAAACAATAAAATTAGTTATAGGATAATCGGAATTAGATAAAATCATATTTGGTGCAATTTTTTTTCGTTTTTTTCTTCACAGTTGATGAAAACTTGGGTAACAGCCTTTTTCGTTTTACCGGCGATGCAAAAATAAACGCCAGCAAAGCGGAAAAAGACAAATCCACAAGTTTTTTCAATAACATTCAATTTACGACGAAAATTCGTTGGTACCTGCAAATATATGTATAAAATATTATCATCACCATCAAGTATTTCAACTAAAGGGTGTTTCAATGAGAACGCAATATTTGAATTGCCCGCCATGTTTGACAGTTATGATTATGACGTGACAGATCGAAATTTGACATATTGGCTATTGCTATCATTTGTTTTCCTATTTGTGAGCTTTTGGGAATTCTAAAAAAACCAACTTAGTCTCTATTAGCCCTTTTAGAGCAACCCACTACTGCACATAAATCCACTTTCAATATCGTGTTTACCACTCGCCAAAAATGGCGGAGTCGTGATGTCATCTCAAAATGTCCATCTTAAATTGGCAAAAAATCATCTTGAAAACTTCCGGAGCGGCCCTGTAAGTTTCTATCTCCATTGTTTAGGTGATAAATCGTTCGCATACCAAATATTCTTCATTTTATGTTCCTTATTTCAAACGTACATTTGTTTAAATACGATGGGTTTCTTTTTTTCGTAGCGATTTCATAAGAGCAAACTTTTTTGGTCCACTCAATATTCGACCGTTCTGGATTCGATACGTTGGTTGCTACACGAATAACTTAACCTAACTTTGACGGTTGTTTTTAATGGAGAATTGATGAAATATTTTTCTCTAATCGGGGACGTAACTTTAACCAACAGTTACAGATATCCAAAAAGTTGATATTTCTTTAAATCTTAGGTTATATTTGACTGTTTTTAGACATTTTTGTTCTATCCTGTATAAAACAAACGAAATAAGTTGAAATTAATTATGTGCTAGTTTTGAATTGTTAATTAGACATGATAAAATATGATAATTTCTAGTTGAAATGTGACTTTTAACAATTATTTATATCGTAAAAAATAATAAATTCCAATTTATTTTTCGAGTGAGTCATTACACACGTAATAATGAATTCTTAAAAGTATTCTATTAAGTAAATGTGCATTTTGAAAAGCATAAAAAATAGTGAAATATTACTTGAAAATGATTAAATTTCTTACTTGGTTTTCAAATATAAGTTACGGATAAAATCCGTAAAATACTAGTTTTAACCAGATATTTTCGGTATTATCTAAAGTGACTGAGAAATCCAGTGATTTCTACACTATCCGCGTATAGTCCGGTCAATTAATGCTTCTAAATGTTGATTTCAGGTCTCTTCTGTTTTAAAATTAGTTTTTAGTTAAAAATTTTCAAAATATTTTTTATCAATCTCTTAAAAAATATTAAAAAAATCAATTTTAAACCACAGGAACATTAATATATCAAAAGGTCTAAGAAATGAGAAATTAAAGGAATTTAGTCCGGTCAATTTAGACATCAAAATAGTAGTCAAATAACAAAAATTTCCGGAGATCCAAATATTGGAGGAGAGCTGGAGGTTTTTAATTTTTTTTTTTTTCGAAAACGGTAAGTTCTATTGAAAAAAACCTTAAACCAAAGTTGTAGATTTTGAAATTCTCTACAAAAATGGTTCACATGATTTTTTTTCTAATAGTTACCATTTCTGAGATATCGCGTTTCTAAGAGTCACATTATACATGGTATGCAGATATTAGCCACGTATTACCTTATTAATGATTATTTTTTTGATTTTTTTAGATATTTTAATCAGATGTATAGTCTATTTCAACAGTCATGTCATCTTCGATTTCTTTAGTACAATAGAGGAAGATCCCTGTGATTTTAATGACTCAACCACATTTGATCAATTTATGAACATCCAAAAGGAAAAGAAAGAAGAAGAAATCGAAGAAGACTTGAATATTGGAATAGACTATGAATCTGATTAAAATATCTAAATAAATCAAAACAATAATCAATAATAAAATAATTCGCTACTTATTTCTACATACCATTTATAATGCGAGTCTTAGATACGCGATATCTCAGAAATGGTAACTATTAGAAAAAAAATTATATGAACAATTTTTGAAGAGAATTTCAAGATCTACAACTTTGGTTTGGGGTTTTTTTAATAAAACTTACCGTTTTCGAGAAAAAAATGAAAAACCTTAAATTTTGACCTTTGACCTCGAATAACTTTTGTAGCACACATAGGATCGATGGGGATTTTCAAAACTATATTTATTATGGTAAATCCCAGCTCGTCACCGATATTAGGAATATTTGGCTCTCCAGGAATTTTTTTTATTTTAAATGTCTATATTGACCAGACTATAATTCTAGATTTAGCTAATGAAAAATGGTTAAACTACTTAGAAGATAATAATTAAAAGTACTTCAAAATATATTCTTCTTACTCCGGTAAAATTCTCCATGTTTTTTGTATATTTAAAATCGTAATACAGTGCGGAACGAAATTATGTAACATTCTTTCAATTGTACTTCATATTAATTCCATTAAGATTGCCAATTAATTTTATTTGAAAACGAATTCACTAGTTGCTAGGTTAAATTATATTTTCAATATTCCAGTTGCTTCCATAATAATTATATTTATGACCGTAATACAGTGTGGGACGGATTTATTATTTAAAAAAATCCGCTTGATTGTTTATCAAATCATTTTAATTATTTTTTTTCGTTTGGTTTTATTTTGATCAATACTAAACTTCGAATTTACCTAAAAAATTCTTGATAAAATTTCCTCAAAGTTTCATTCCGTTTTTTTAAAATTAATCCTCCCCATTCCGTTAGAGAATTTTCGTCGATTTTAAATATTGAATCTGATCGAACTCTTCCCGTAATGTTTCTTTAGAAATCTCGTAGAATTTCGTAACGTTAGCTCAGTATAATTATATTTCGAGATACTGTATACCCCCCCCCCCCCAATTTTAATTTCGTATTTTTAACCTTTAACCAGCTCATTTCTTATTTTCATTTCCAAAATTATTAAACTTGGATAACCTGGGACGCCCCGTATATTATTAGAAATAAAAATCAGTCGGTTGTCAGTATTTTGACATATGTCATTTTTTCATAAGATACTGACAATAACCTGGGATACATTATGTACTATTAGATTGTAATAAGTAACGTTGGACAACTCGTATATTTGTCCTATCAACAAGTCCATTGTCATTATATTGACATATGTCATTTTCACGTCAGTTTTTATAAGTTTGTAACAAATAACGTGAGACATCTCGTATATTCGCTGTAGCAAGACGTCAATTGTCATTATTTTGACATATATCATTTTTACGTCAGTTATTGTCAAATAACCTTGAGCAACTTGTATACTATTGGAATAAAATAATAGTGGACTGTCGTTATGTCGATATATCTCGTATATACCCTGTATTTCAGTTAATTTAAAAAATAGTCGACTGTCAGTATTTTGTCACCTCATTTTTACGGCAGTTTGTGATGAGTAGCCTGGGACATCCATTAAATTGACATATGTCATTTTACGTCAGTTTGTGACGAGTAGCTTCAAACATTCTAATTGAAAGAATAGTTGATTAGACTCTAGAGCACACTCTGTATTTTTGATAAAAATATAATTATCAACAAACCAATAAACCGCAGAAAAAATATTTTCAAAAAATTTACTTCACATTTTATTTCAACAACACTGTAGAACAGAAGAAAAATCTAAATCGACTGTTTTGACTCAACAATTCGAATGAATGAAAAAAAAACTAACAAATAATGACGGAGATATTGAATGCACCTTCTGTAAATACGCGATTCGTTATCGCGTCGTTGAAAATGCAGTTATTTCCATCGAAAATATACCAAGGTCACCATTGCAATTTTATATTTCTACAATTTGAATATTTCGCATCGAAAATATCTCAATATCACATACATAAACCAAGACTATAAATTTATTTTTAATATCCATTTAATTTAATACGTGGAAAAAGAAAGGTTATAAAATTAAATATCATCTAAACTTACCGAGGATGTTCGAAATTGATTAATGTAATAAATTTAATCATAATCACTATTATTAAATACAACTAAAATAAATTATTAATAATTGTAAGGCAGTTGGTAAATATCTGGCTATTGAAACACATTACGTTACGAATGTTAACGTGTCAAATGCGAAACTCAACACGAATAATAATATTTTGTGATGCGGTGTGGGTGTTGGGAATAATTTTTTTTTTATTTTCTAACGAAGCGCAAGGAAAAACGGAAATTCTCGAATTGTACGCGAGCGCCGAGAATATTCATATTTTCGAAAAATTATACACTACAGGGTCGTTCTGAATATTCGAAATACGTTTCAAAAGATTTCGTATGTTGAAAATGATGATGTAAGTATCATTAATTGGAACGGTAGATGAATAGGTATTAAAAATTTATTGCTACCGGGGTTAAACGAAATATTTTAACAGAGTCGATCAATTCGATTCGAATATTTAATAAAGGAGTATAAAATATTTGTTAATTTCAAATGATTTAAAGAAGAATGAAGCTTAAATATTACCTGGGTAGATACAAAAGATCTAGTACTGCATTTTTATAAAGTTTTTAATAAACGGAAGATTTTTTTTGTTTGAAAATTAACAGTTTATTGAAAAATACATCAATAAATAGTTTAAATAGTACCTGGGTTTAAAACAGACAAATTTCTATAATATAAAATGTAATTTTCTTCGGAAAATCATGTATAAAAGCGAACTTTTATTATAACTAGATTGATACAAATACAAATACCAATTTTTACGAGAAATCAACAAAAAAAGTTAAAAAATTAGGAAAAAATTGATGTTAACAAGATTGATTGATTGAATACGAATAGATCTAAAGTAGATGACGATAGAACTGGAATAGGAATAAGCTAGAACCAAACACTCTGAAAGCCTGGGCAACATACCAAGCATTTTTCAAGCGGAGATTTATCCAATTGAAAAATATTTTCAGTTCAATCAAGGGAGGAAATATCACAAACAAGAAATCATGATAGTCAAGCGGCTATTAGAGCTTTAAGCTCCAATAAAATAAAATCCAAACTCTTTTAGAATTGCCTAAAAAAAAAATGAACGCTTAGGGAAGAAAAATTACATCCTACGATAGTTTCCGGGACACAGACAAGCCTTTCATTGGATTTAGGCCCTTCTGTGGTATTAGCTACAGAATAATAGAAAAAGCATTCGAAAAGAAGGTAGATAAGATTGTAGATCAAAACGAAATTGTTTTATTTGTGTTTTAATTTGTAAACACTCGAAAACCAAACCAAAATTTGTGTGTAATTTCCTAATCTTTTCTTGGGCACTTTTGTTTGTGACGTTGATGTTTTTGTAATTAGTTAAAGTCAATCTGCATTGTGTCGCAAAGGTTTTTACACAAGTTTTTATAATCTGCAATTGATATACTAATACCTTAGTTTTTTAAGTGATTTTCCTCAAATTTTTCAAACTCAAACCATCACATTTTCACCGAAACGCTTCTTTAATCTATTTTTCTTTTTTTAAATTATATTTACCACTAATTTATAAACTATTTTCGTGACAATCTGTATTATTATTCAATAAATGACGTGGACCAATAATATGGTAGGACGTAATCGCATGTTGAGGTACCATGACGGTACCCGTGGTACGGTTTCAACAATCACACGTTTTAGAACTAAAATTCTGGGTTTTTTTCATAAAAAAATAATCGATTTCAGATAAGAAAAATGATAAACACTATTTATTTTACAATTACAATTTGAATATTTAGAATTTAAATAGGTTAAAAACATTTAGTTGTTAACTGAAATTAATTATAGCATGCGACAATGCCACTTGACTTTAAAAAGCACCAAATTCGATATAACATCAAACTTTTATCTAATTACGACAAAAATTCAAAAAGAAATATATATATATATACAGGGTTGATTAGAACTAAGAACCAAGTAAATATCTTTATAGACGTAAATGACACTTAGTACTAGTTCTGTAGATAGTTCAGATTACATCTTTTGAAATTTAGTTGGGACAATCTCTATTATAAACAGGGTAAATCATATTTACTTCAGGTAAAAGTCCTGGAGAACGTGTAGGCCATTCAAAGTCTACAGCATCGATTTAGAAATTTCGTTTTACCTATTGATCATTGCAGGAAGTTAAATCATGCTGGAGTCCTTTATGAATCATTTGATTTTTCAGTAGATCTGAATATTTGCTACAATTTCTAGAATCCAGAATAACTAGCGCGCTTACAACTGTTGTAGCATCGTGAAAATACCTCGTATATTCGATAGTATCTAGTTGTTAGTACTACACGCAAAGAATTATCCATAAAAAGGGTTTGTTATATTTGTACATCACTTCTTTACCATGTTTTCGACCTTATTCTAATGTTGAGTCAACGTTGGAAGGTGAATGTTGTCGCAAACGTTAGACGTATCGTGTAATTTCGGCTTTAGCTTGCCTTCCTTTCGATTAATTTTTATTTCAATACTTTTTCCCATCCCCGTATATATCTAGAAGTAATTATAACGATAATTGATCAATTCAAATCCAATTTCTAATAGAAATATCATTAATTTGAAATTAAAAGTGAAACTAAATCTTTTGTAGTATCTTATTCGTCTTCGTTATTTTTTCCCATTAATATTGTTGGTTTAGGTAAAACAGTGATTGTATCGTAGACTTTATCGAAAACATCGAACGGGATGAAATCTGTAGGAACAGGCCAAACGTTATCTAGAATATAAAACAAAATAAAACAAAAAGTTAGTCATAAAAAATTAATAATTTTTTTCCTTTTACCTTTTTCTAAATTTCTTTGCGGTACGCGTCTGCTATTGTGAAAATATTCCATCAAACTAATGGTCCGGTTCGATTCAAGAATAGTATCCAACAATTCGATTTCCGGCAGAAAACAACCAAAATTGTTATTTTTGTTTAATCTGCATAATTTTCCGGTTCCGATACCGATTCCGTGAAATGATAAAGTTAAATCCTATAACGAAAAGTTTAAAAAATTTACAACCGATGCAAATTGACTTTAACCGACTAAAAAAGCTTCAGCATCACAAGGTTTGGTTTTCAAGTGGTTACGGATTAAAACAAAACAAAAAAGTTCTTGGTGGAAATGGTGGTAGATACCATGTAAATTATCTTGCACGTTGTAATCGAGAAATCTGGTTTAAAATGGAAATAATTGATTCAAAATCAATGTCAAACAAAATTGTTAACGTTGTTAATCACTTGTACGTGAATCTGCATAAGAGGAAGAATCTAGAAAATGGATTTTGGTTTTATATAGCTACCAAATAATATGATGAGAATTAAAGAAAATTATCGAAGACGAAATGTCAAAAATAGTTGTAGTAACAAAAGAGAATGAAGAAAAAGTATCAAAATGGCCGTTTTTTTTGTGTATGGTCACCTAAAAGTAGAAAAAAGAACGAATACAAAAAATGGAAACTGTTAGATATTACCTTCCGAAGAAAAAGAAGAAAAAAATTCAGAAATGGCTGCTTTTTATAGAAGCTAGCGAAGAAGAAATCAAAAATGGTTATTATTATTAAAAAAGTCGTATAACAATAGAAACAAAAAGTTTTTTGTACATACTTATCAAAGAAGAAGTGACAAATTTGACTATTTTTTGCATATCTACCAAATAAGATGTAAAAAAAGAGAAAAAAGTACTACAAATCAACCAAAGAAGAAGTGTAAACATAAGAAAAAGTTTTAAAATAAAAACTTGATCAACTTGATAATTCCATCCATACAAAGTAACGTTGGAAAAATGGAACAATCAAAATAATTGTAATTTAATGTCTTACGATAAGGTCACTTCTTGTATTAATGGAAACGTAAATCGGCTTAATTCTAGATGCTGGTCACGTAACAATCCTCGTCGGATGCGCTAATCCCAAACCTAATATCCCGAAAAATTCAACACTAGACGACAAAATAATTTTTTCATTTTCATACATAAAACTTACTCTGTATATTAACTTTTGTGGACTAGTTAATTTGACGTTCTATAAAATATATTGTTGAGGTATCTATCGAATATGAACTCACCGGTGATTCGTGTGTTTTAGATGAAACATTCAATCTATCAGATCGCAATTTAGAAGTGCCGTCATACTCATTAACTATTTGGTTAACTAAATTATATATTTTCAAAACGCAGTTTATTGTTATTTGCGTTAAACTCATTTCAGACTTAGCTGCAGTTTCTGATAGGGTTGGTGGTATTCCATAGTAGTATCCCCAATCGTTAATTAATCTCTAAAACGTTTCAAAATAATATGAGTAGTGTTAAAAATCCGATTTCTAGTCCAGAGAACTGTCGTTTGATTAATTTTCAAGGAAAAACAGACTGAAATAAGCAGGAAACAACTCTAACAAGATACTTAGTTAAAGTTGAAAGAATAGAGTTGGGAAAAAACGAAAATCTGTAGCTAATCTTCTAACTTTTCCCTGATCCCTGATCTTGTTGATTTAACACCAAACAATGAATGCTTTTATACGATTTAAAGAGATAACAAACAATTTCTAGTGGAAAATATCGATTAATCAGCTTTCGTACTTACTCTGTTTATGTGTGCAATCATCGTAAGAAGTTTGATTTGTCCAAATTTTTTATCGTAATTCTCGTGTTCAAATAGATACTTTAAATGTATATGTATGATGTCCTCGTCGCCCTAAAATTTGTATCAATGTTTGAATTTATTTATCAATCGGCGAAATCGATTTTTTATCTCAAATAATATCGCACATGGGGTTTCTAAGTGTAAAAATTTGTTTAGGCTTAACTTTATTGAGGACGAAGTGTGCCTCTATTCTGTTGTCTCAAATGGCGTACTGATCTTCTGTTTGAATCACAGTGGTCTGAACTGCAGCGCCGCCGTTGATACAAATAGAAACGAAACTTACATTGCGGATGTACCTCGTATCTAGCGATTGGAGTTTATATATAAATATTCTCACAATATTGTAGAGTAGATAAATTGCCCATTTCAAATAAACTTACTTCTATTAAATGTATAAAATGCTTAGGATAGACTATCAGATATCCCGTTAATTTTTCAAAACCACCATCTTGTTGATTAGTTTTATTAATGGTATATGAAAAAAAATTTATTATTTCATCGTACGAGTCTGACGTACAAAAATTGTGATATCCAATGTAAACGATTCGATGCAAAAATGTAATCTGGAAATAACTGAAATTTTCGTTTGACGAAATTGATTTTGTCAATGCACTTACCCTGCCTGCTAATTCAAAATTTTTACATAAAATGTCGTAAGCGGTTTCTTGAGTATTAACCGCCTCTTTTTTAATCACTTTCTTCCTAATATTCTTCACGTTTATCTTCTCCATTTTCTATTATTATATTTGGTAACCAAATCGTAATAATAAGTTTGATCGATCAGAAAGTAACGACCCCATTTGAACCCTTCGATATTTAATGAAAACAACGTTTCTATATAATTTATTTAATAAATAAACAAAATGATTTATAATAGTTAAACGCCTAAAAAATTGCATATATTATAATATTTTCTTCTCTTTCTAGGATTTTTAAAACAGCCATACAAATCGTTTAATTTCAAACAATCTCCCTTCGACATCGATTTTCTTTGACCTATCGGTCTGGAATGCGGTTGCTTCGCTGTTATTGTGGGTTTACCTTTTTTCTTCGTGAAAAAATACCTTCCGTAATGCATAATGGAATCATAATCGTATTCGAAACTGTATGTTGTGTTGTCTAAGCTCTGTTTCTCGAAATTCGATTTAAAACCTGCCGCAGAAAATTTCAAAATAACAAAATTATTGAATATTTCAAACGAAAACTATTTCTTACGCGGAATAATGTTTTCGGCATGTATTTTGACGAATTTGTCTCTATCCCATCTGGATTGTTCGTGAAACACCCCTAAAGCATGCATCAGTTCGTGTATAGCTCTGCCTTCGGTACCGAGACAGTTTGGTCCCTTTCGATCGGGAGCTTGTAAACTGACTATTTGAGCACCTCCTGTAGAAATTTGAAATTTCAGAAACAATTAAGTTGAACAATTAAAACATCAGGTAGCGAGAACCTCAAAATAAGTACTTATGATGAAAGAAACTTTTCAAATAAGTCCTAGTTTCAACGTTTCGGATTTTTGTGGAACGTCTAATATCTGGTATTTTCGAAGAGCCCCATATTAGTAAAGATAATAAAAGTCTATTAAAACTTGATCCAGAATAAAAAATAATTGAAAATAAAATGTTTCTCAACATTTTAAATTCCTGAATTTCGAATGGATGATAAAACAGTTTTCTATTAAACTTCTATCGCCATCTCTAATAGGAAGAAAATACTCTTTTCAATATTTTTAATTCATAGATTTCAATAGTCGATAAAATAGTTTTCTATAATATACACCGCCATCTCTGATTGAATGGAAATATATAGTCCATAATATAAATGGCCGATAAAACAGTTTTCTATTACGGTTATCGCCATCTCTGATTGGGAGAAAATATTCTTTTCAATATTTTTAATTCGTAGATTTCAAATAGTCGATAAAATAGTTTCCTATAATATATACCGCCATCTCTGATTGGGAGAAAATATGTTTCTCTATAATTTGAATGGCCGATAAAATAGTTTTCTATTACTTTTATCGCCATCTCTGATTGAAATATAATATTCTGGTATTGATGGACGATATATCGTTTTCTTTTATTGGAAAAAATATTTTTCTAAATTTGCGAATTTCTTTTAAATGAAATTTGTTTCTCGTACCGATTAAAGCTAGAACGGAAATAACTTTATTAATTGAGTTTAGATAACTGTTTGAATTCTGTAACGAGACTAGATAATCTATTTTTCTTTTCTTTTTAAATTGACCTTTATTTACGTAATTACGTTGTTCAAGTGTTTAAAACGTATTCTAACGATTCTCAAGAGCTTACTATAATATTTTAGGAATTTAGTTTGGTAACTACAGGAAGGAAATTAAGTTAATAGATAAATGAAAAAATTTCAAACAGATTCTGTAAATTCTTGTTGTACTGAAATAAATAATTGAAACTACAGTATGGTACAATGGCAAGCGCCACCTATGGCTGCTACCCAAAACTATTTGTATAAACGTATTCGTCAAATCTAATGCCTCCCAAAAACATTCTTGGATATATTTTTACATATTTTTATACCAAGTATACTTACCGAAACGCCCAACAAAAGACCAACAACCTTTTGGATACTTAATGGGCCAGATGAGAAGGTAATCCTTGCTGGTACCATTCCACGGAACAAATCTTATACAAGTCATAAAATTGATAATTTTTATTGCTGTTAAAATTGTCACTCGTTCGGATGGTTCTGGAGAGAAAAAAAATTTAAAAGATCCAGAGATAAAATTAATAGTGTATAGGGTGAGGCTTAAATACAACAATACGTTCTAATTGAGGCTTAACTAACAGAACGAACGTTCAAATTGAGGCTTAACTAAAAGAACGAACGTTTAAATTGAGGCTTAACTAAAAGAACGAACGTTCAAATTGAGGTTTAACTAAAAGAACGAACGTTTAAATTGAGGCTTAACTAAAAGAACGAACGTTTAAATTGAGACTTAACTAAAAGAACGAACGTTCAAATTGAGGCTTAAATACAAGAAAGAACGTTCAAATTGAGGCTTAACTAAAAGAACGAACGTTCAAATTGAGGCTTAAATACAAGAAAGAACGTTCAAATTGAGGCTTAACTAAAAGAACGAACGTTCAAATTGAGGCTTAACTAAAAGAACGAACGTTCAAATTGAGGCTTAACTAAAAGAACGAACGTTCAAATTGAGGCTTAACTAAAAGAACGAACGTTCAAATTGAGGCTTAACTAAAAGAACGAACGTTTAAATTGAGGCTTAACTAAAAGAACGAACGTTTAAATTGAGGCTTAACTAAAAGAACGAACGTTCAAATTGAGGCTTAACTAAAAGAACGAACGTTCAAATTGAGACTTAACTAAAAGAACAAGCGTTTAAATTGAGGCTTAAATACAAGAACGAACATTCAAATTGAGGTTTAACTAAAAGAACGAACGTTCAAATTGAGGCTTCACTAAAAGAATGAACGTTCAAATTGAGGCTTAACTAAAAGAACGAACGTTTAAATTGAGGCTTAACTAAAAAAACGAACGTTTAAATTGAGGCTTAACTAAAAGAACGAACGTTCAAATTGAGGCTTAACTAAAAGAACGAACGTTCAAATTGAGGTTTAACTAAAAGAACGAACGTTCAAATTGAGGCTTAACTAAAAGAACGAACGTTTAAATTGAGGCTTAACTAAAAGAACGAACGTTTAAATTGAGGCTTAACTAAAAGAACGAACGTTCAAATTGAGGCTTAACTAAAAGAACGAACGTTCAAATTGAGACTTAACTAAAAGAACAAGCGTTTAAATTGAGGCTTAAATACAAGAACGAACATTCAAATTGAGGTTTAACTAAAAGAACGAACGTTCAAATTGAGGCTTCACTAAAAGAATGAACGTTCAAATTGAGGCTTAACTAAAAGAACGAACGTTTAAATTGAGGCTTAACTAAAAAAACGAACGTTTAAATTGAGGCTTAACTAAAAGAACGAACGTTCAAATTGAGGCTTAACTAAAAGAACGAACGTTCAAATTGAGGTTTAACTAAAAGAACGAACGTTCAAATTGAGGCTTAACTAAAAGAACGAACGTTTAAATTGAGGCTTAACTAAAAGAACGAACGTTCAAATTGAGGCTTAACTAAAAGAACGAACGTTCAAATTGAGGCTTAACTAAAAGAACAAGCGTTTAAATTGAGGCTTAAATACAAGAACGAGCATTCAAATTGAGGCATAGCTAGGAGAACGAACGTTTAAATTGAGGCTTAAATACAAGAACGAACGTTCAAATTGAGGCTCAACTAAAAGAACGAACGTTTAAATTGAGGCTTAACTAAAAGAACGAACGTTTAAATTGAGGCTTAACTAAAAGAACGAACGTTCAAATTGAGGTTTAACTAAAAGAACGAACGTTCAAATTGAGGCTTAACTAAAAGAACGAACGTTTAAATTGAGGCTTAATTAAAAGAACGAACGTTCAAATTGAGGCTTAACTAAAAGAACGAACGTTCAAATTGAGGCTTAACTAAAAGAACGAACGTTCAAATTGAGGCTTAACTAAAAGAACAAGCGTTTAAATTGAGGCTTAAATACAAGAACGAGCATTCAAATTGAGGCATAGCTAGGAGAACGAGCGTTTAAATTGAGGCTTAAATACAAGAACGAGCGTTAAAATTTAAGACTGGAGTTATTATTTTGTTTAAATAGATATTGACATCGAGTAATAAGGGTTATTGTTTTTTATATACAGTGTGTCTATATTTACTAACCATATAGTGGACTAATCACATAAGGAACGATTCCTTTAAGCCACAATTTATCTGGGAATTTATCAAATTTAATTCCTACCCTCCAATAGTCATAAAAGTCGTTGGTTAGAGCCATATCTCCTTGGAACAGTCCTGGAGACAATTCTGGATCCAAAGATTCTTCTTCTAAATATTTTCCGTTTGTCGATTTGACTAAAAAATATGAATTCGCAAATATTATTGAAATAACTATCTATGTACTAAATTGATCTTGAAAAATTAATTTCGAAAAACGATTTATGGAGAAAAACTTTTTTTCGATTAATATTTTTTAAAAAAACTTTAAAACTATAATATTGTTAGTAATTCGGGAGGATACGGAATAGTTTTAATTGAAAAAATTCATTTTTGAAGTATAAACTAACCGATATCGGGAACTGGTGGAAACATCACGTCCGGAACAGGAGGCATTTCAAATTTCGCAAAACAGAAACCAAACGATATAATAAACAAAAAACACGACAATTTAGTGGTAATAAACTTCATCTTGCTAGCTATAGGGGTACAAACACACACACACACCTACATGTTTAAATTTCGAATAATAACTAGGGCAGAACCGCGTTGAGGAAGTGTCAATCGGATACTAGTACTTTAGAAATTTCAATTTTCAATACCGTAACAATTTGGTGGATGAACGAACGTCTTGTCTTCATTTCCTCTTTAATTCAACAGAGACGGATTCTAAGATATATTTGATAAATAAATAAATTAAAGTGCATAATCTGATATTGCAAAATCGACATTTTCCAGTATCAAGATAAGCCAAATAAAACAATAGTTGTTGTCTCAACTTCTCTGATAATAGAGCATTTTTGGAAGCGGGAATATTTAGTTTAATAGTACATTACCTCTTTAACGTGTTTTTTCTTTTCTACCGGTGGATCTTTTGGTGTGTAAGCACGAAGAAAACATTTATTATCGGTTATTTAATACATTCTGAATTGAAACGTAATTCAACCCTTTATAATCAGATTTAACGACTTATTTATCATTCTGATGAGAGAAATTGTCATTAAATTTTGCTAAAAAACGAGAACTACGAAAGTTGCTAGTTAAAATTTGAGATATGGCAACGCTGCATTGAATATGTAAAATCTGACTTTGTCATCATAAAGTTTGACATTTTTAATGCCGGAAGAGCTCAGGACGTATTGTCGTACGAATGCTATTTGAGTTATTTACAAATAATTGATTCGTCTTGGTCAAAAAATTGATTTAATCATCGCGAACATTTTCGTACGATGATTTTCTATGACTTTCGACGTAGACTAAACCATCAGCAGTTTACCGATCATCTCGAACTACCGTATTTCGACGATTTTTCGTAAAAACAGTAAAGCCATATCCAATTATAGATATTTTTTATTATTTGTCCATCTCAAAGCTTAAGTAGAGACTACTTAGCCTATTAGGCTAGTTAACAAAATTTGGAAATTAGTTTAAAACTATAGCTTAGCATCTATTTCACCCCAAAAATATATTATTTTAAGAAAAATAGATTTTTTCCGTGAGTATTTTGAGTTTTTAGCAATAAATTTGAAATTGACCGCGAAAAAAGGCCAAAACTGTCATGGCGTCTCGAATGACGTCACACTTCGCGAAACAGCCATGTTTGTTTATAACAGTCAATTGTGTTTTTTAATAAATAATGAATTTCTCGTATTATAAAAAACGCCAGACAAATTATTCATACACATTTCAAACAATAAAGAAATACGAAGAAAGTGGTTAAAAATTCCACAAATTATTTCTGTGAAAATGATTTTGATGTAAATATCAAACAAAACTCGATGTATCTATTTATAAATGTACAAAATCTACCATAATATACCACACATAACATAGAAAATGTTATGACTTATAATTGAGTTAAAGTTATTGAAACTTTGTATTCGCTAACCTCAAAATCAGTTAAGAATTTTCATTCCACAGTGAGTAAATGCGACTTTTAACTACTAATTAAATAAGACTTTGTTTCTTCTTCATATATAAATTTTAACACTGCGAACTTTTGTAAAAAATTCGTCAAACATAACGGCGTCAATTTCGGGCAAATTACTGCAGTTTGCTTTGTTAAATCCTGATTCCATGGCAAAAAATACTTGTATTACAAGATTGAACTAAAAACGAACTTTATTAATTTAACAATAATTGCTGAAAACTCGAAGTCACTTGGTCACTTTATACGAAAATGACAGCTACAACATGGCGTTTCGCGCGGTGTGACGTCACGCTTTTCTAATTGGTGTTTAAAGTCACGTGATTAAACGCTTCATTTTGTCGATTCTATTTTCCAAAACTATTATAAATATTTTATTATTTTTGCGGAAAAGTTGTTTTTTATTTATTACTTATCATGGTTAATCATTAAAAACTCAAAGCCATCCGATTTATTTACTAATTTATTACTAATATATATGTAATGGTTGAAAAGGTTAAAAATCGGAAACTTTTCAGACTATCCACGTATACGCATTTTTTTTCTATTAGAATTTGTAATTTGGTGAAAATTTGATGGTATTTAATTTTCAAAAGCAGTTCGTCCCTGCTATTTCAATATTTTGAGACCGCGACCTACATAAAAGCTATTCGTAGTTTGTTATAGTTGACAATCATCTTGGTTGTTTTGCAGAATATGTTGGTCATCCACTTTCAATTTTTTTTTATTCATCAATCGACACAGCGTCGTTGTTTTGGAATTGTGTTGGTTTAGATACATTTATTTTTTGTTATATCGCAAATGGGAGAATTGTTCGAAATAAAATATTACTATGTTTTCTGTATGAAATTTACTTATAAATAAATCACATCATTATACATTATGTTCGACTAAATAAAAACAATCAGAAAACAATAAAAAACACAATTTTCTTGTTCAAATTAACTAATAATAATTCACTAATAAACACTCTGATTCAATTTACTTAAAATCACAAATCTTTGTTTTTTTTTGACGAAGTAAGATATAATGGGATTCATAAATATGCCAAAAACTGATATTTTTTAATTTTCATTATAGAAATATACGAGAAAAACTAGATAATCAACTGTTTTTGATAATCCTTTTAATCAAATTTAACATCATATCAATCATTAAAAAGATTGGTTAAATTGGAGGATCATTTTAGGGCGAGATAAAATATAATTTTCATTTATTTTTTTCCAACCATCCTGTCATCTTGAATATTTGAGTTATATTGGATCAATGAAATGTATTCAAAACAGGGCCGGATTAAGATTTATAAGGCCCGGGCTAAAATAATGACGGGGCCCCCTTAAAGTTATTACGGAAACCCGGAAAAATTCACAAAATTATATCAATACGTTAGATTTGTGGTATCAACACATCAAAAAATATAGAATGATTTCCAAATGATAGGGCCCTCTTGGACCTGGGGCCCGGGGCTATAGCCCCCCCAAACCCCTAGCTTAATCCGGCCCTGATTCAAAATGGCCTGAAACTTAATGCTAAAATTTCGGAAGGAAATGTTGTATTGGAAATTAAAATTAATCCCAGATATTCGGAGGGAGTTTGAGTCCAGTGTTAATAGTGACATTTAGGGGCGTATTATGGATCCCAATTACCAAGTCGTCACAAATAATAACTACACTTCAGTTTTCTTATGTTTTCTATCTATATTTTTTCCCTAGTTTATACAAGAAATAGTTTAGACCATCGAACACATCCTAAAACAATGGAAGGCTACGGAAAATAATTTAGAAAGAAGACTTTTACATTGAATTTGTACATTATTTTCTTGGGTGTTTTCTTTCTTTTTATCGTTTTATTACGGTTTTGTCTACAATAAAAACAAAACTAGTTCGAATTATTTAGAAAGCAAATACAACACAAATTAACATAAATCTAAATGATGTATGTTTGTAACTGAGTTATTGAACACAATTTTGCGCGATTTGATCAAATTTACATAATATATGAGATCGGAAAAAACTATTTTCTTATCCTAAAATCCTATTTACAAAACAGGGGCATTTCCAAGAAAAAATTCCTATACCCAACTACAAACTTGCGTTCGATTACATCAGGTGTGCCCCAGGGATGCGTACTGGAACCAATTCCGTATCTATTTCTATACATCTTCCTCATAATACATTAGCAGATGACATTGCTGTCCTATCCTCTCCCCAAGATCCAGTAAATTAACTTGGACCGCATCTTCATCGGGTTCAAACAGTAACGCATTAAAGTAAATAGTAATCAATATTCTTTTCATACAGTCTAACGGTCATTTGTCCAACTGTCACGTTCAACTGTCATTTCTTACGTACATGTGGATAAGAGACTTGGTTGGCCAACAAACATGCCCATGAAGCGTAAATAATTAGGATTGAGACTCAGTCAACTATATTGGATAATACGTGATGATGGGATGCAAATATGGGTCCAAATTCATCATCTATAAATTTCTAAAAAGGTTTTAACACAAATACAATCACAACCGAAGGTAAAATAATGATTGTATACATCAAATATAACCTCTAGTATAATCTATGGTTCAGTGGTGGTGTGATGGAAATTTATAAACTTCGTATCAAAAACAAAAGGAATTTCACGAAAATATGAACGATAGCAGCACTGAGAATCGTCTGAAAAAACCTGCAGAATTGTTCATAAAAGATCTCCATCATAAAAGATGATGAAATATCAATTTTCACAGAAGTATTTTCAAAGGAATTGAATATCCAAAAGTTGTGGAGACTCAAAACTGAAAGTAATATTCTTCAAACGGAAATTTCTGCAATTAAAATGTTAACTGAACGTGGTGAATCAAACAAGAAGCTTTAAAAACATCAACATCTAAAGTGGCAACGAGATGCCGCTCCTCTAGATTCGTAACCTAGACATCTGTTGAGTACCTGGATGATATGAAGTAGAGAGAAACTTTGAGGGATATAGGTTTGCTGAATTGGGACTAGAGAAAAGGATTATAATGCTACCGAGGGAATTGTTGAAATATCCTGTTAGACTCAGAAGTGATTCCACGATATCCAGAACGATTTGGCTCGATGAAAAGAAAAAAGAAAACTGTTGGGAGTGATAATGGACAACTATTGCAAACATCTTGACGGATACATGTCGTCAAATATTGGGGGACGATCCAATAGATTGCCTCGAAAAAATAGCAATTGAAAATCATCATTCTGGATTCGGAAATGCTTAAAAATGTTCTATAAAAAGAAAAAAAATGGGAGGATGATAACTATTGATCTTTTATCTTTTCCATGATTTGGAAAATAAAAGGTAAGACTATTGGTGTGAAACCTCCGAGTGAACCGAGCGAGGCCCCCGGTACAAATCGATTCTACCAATCTCCAGTTGAACGAAATAATGAATTTAGTTTATATATGTATTTATAGTTAGAATATAAGGAAAAACTGTTTTTCTTCGGGTTATAAATTATCGTTCATAATTATTTTCGGTGTATCCGTTATCTAATTAAAATTTGAAAAAAGATTTTCAAGATCTGTTGTTACTCATCGCTCAGACAACCTTCAAATACTGTTATCGTCTAATTAACTGTAATGTTGCGTAAATTATTAAATTAAATTAAAACCAATTAAAACACACTATCGAAGGTTAATTATAAGTAAAATATTTATCGTTACTTAACAAGCTGCTTTTGTTTTGAAAAATAAATTAGTGCGAGAATTTAATCTATTTTTAATACGTTGTTTTGTTTCCTGAAACTGATTATGACCTAAATGTCAGTAAATTTCGAAAATTAAACAATTATTTTCAAAATAAAACTAAACAATAGCGGAATCATGAAGGAAATAGCAAATATTAAGAAGTGGATCAGAGTTAAGGGTAATTACAAGGTGGTGAAAGACAAACAACGCGAATAGGAGATCAGTAAAAGATAAATCACCAGAAATCGGCTAAAGGAATGAAGAGACCACGTGGACAGAATGGCAAATGCATCTCGACCACCAGGACGATTACCAACAACATGGTGTGAAAGCTGGTCTTTATCATCCCATTTGCAGCTAGGCAACCATTTATGCAAACACAGAACTAAGACCTAACGTATGATGTAGAAGAAGATTTAGTTATCATAAATCGTCATATTTTTATAAAAAAGGAATGGTTCTCAAAATACTTTCGAACTAGTTTCTATTAAACTATAAAGTTTATACTATCCAAACAATAAAAAGTTGATGAAAAAAAAAACAATAACATATATAAATTACAGATGATTTTTTACTAACATTGCATTGATTTTTTTTTAATAAATATATCATTAATATACTGCAATTTCCCCTATATTAATCCATAATAGATGATTTTGTGTACGTTGGTAGCTTGAATAAATCTGCAATTGTTCTATCTATTTTTTTTTTATTCAAAACTACCAACTTATACGTTAGTCAGTAGAAACAATGTCAAAATTTCATTGTATTTGAATTGTCTACATTGATAGATGGTAGATTGGAAACACTGCCTAAACTAAGTCTAGATCCCATCACGATTTTATTGAAAAGAAGAAGCGACTTGTATTTATAATTTTGTACATTAAATTCTTTTATAAAAATTAATTGGGTTAACCAATAAGACAGATTATCAAGAAATGTATTTGCAATTGAGTGTTTCATGTAGTGAAAGTGACAATTCCGGACTGCAAAACACTTTCGGGACGCTCTGGAGTACACAACTTTAATTTAATCACTTCAATGTTGACAGTTGACAGTTTCACTTCGATGATTTTGCATAACCTTAAATTTTTAATTTTCTGAAATTATTTGTTTTATCCGAAGTTTTGTCTAAATTAATGAATAACATGATAAAAAAGAAAACATCAGAGCTGAAGATTTGCTCGAATCCACGCCACCTGATTTGAAGAAGCAATGCGGCCGTTTTAATTCGTTGCCGGATAAATCTAGTGCAAGATACGAAAAACAGTATGAGCTCTTTATGAAGTGGTTTTCAGAAAAATCTAAAATCTGGAAATGTTCTACTTTATAGTCTACATTCTCGATAATTAAAAGTATTCTCGCAATAAAACAAGATGCTCATATCGACAAATATACAAAACTCATCAATTTCCTGAAGAAACAAAGCAAAGGGTACACTGCAAAAAAATCATAAACTTTAACCAGAGACAATATAATAGAATTGTTGTAGAATCATACACTTTAGGACTTTCGAACAAGTCTTTAGAATTTTGAAGAAACTCCGGAAAATTTGCTTAAAATAAAGTAAGTACAGATTCAAAAAACACAAGTAAGAACCTTGTAGTTGGGTTAAGTTTGTTTAGAACATTCTGGATAAGTTCTACAGTGATGTTTTCAAAAAACAGGGGACTTGTTGGAATTTAATAAATTTTTGATGTTCAAACCATTATAAAAAAAACATTCTCTTATTTTTGTCTTTCGTCACATATTTTCTGGTAAACATTTTTTTTTCTTCATATACTTATTATCATAAAAACGTGTGCCGAAATTGAGAGAGTTGCAACTCCAAAATCTTATTTTACTGTACTATTTAGTTTTCTCCAGGTTTGCAAATTCTTAACAATATCCAACAGTTCCTGAAAACGAATCATTTTATTGGTTCACCCTATATCCGTTTAGACAATTGTACAATTTTTACAAGGTAGTTTCTAATGTTTTTTTTGACAAATTAAAATTTGCAAAGGGCTTGTTTGATATAATAATAATTTAATCAACTTACTTAGACGAATTTTGAACAACAGGTATCAAATAAGAATTAGATTTCGTTGTTGTAAATTAATTAAGTATAATTATTGGAAGAATTTCATTAATAAATGCTCATTATGTTCTATTTTCTTCTTTAAATAATATATAGCTAAATACGAAAATACACTTTGTATACTTGCAGATACTGTGAAAATTCAATATCTGTCAAAATTTCAGATTTTAAGACGGTTTTCTTTAAGATTCGTCTCATAAAAATAATATCATATTAGCTTAAATGGTATTTAAATCAATTTCTCGCACTACCATTTTCTGCTAAGAAGCTTCAGTTATTTGTTAGACTTATTGAGCTTCATGTATACTGCTAAGGCTTTTTACTATTTCAATTGCTAGTGAAATTTCTTTGAAAATAATTTTTAAATAAATAAGATTCAGTACTATCTGCATAGAGTTGTCTCCTCCAAAATTTGGAAACACTCGAAGTAAAATAATCTAACCTTACTTTTTGGACAAAAAGCACTTAAAAGGAAACAGCCATTTTCTTTTAAATCTAGCAATTATTAAGAATTAATTCGAAAAGTAAGCGATTTTTAAATGAATAGTTGGTTGATTGAAATAAATAAAAATTGTATGTGTATCGCATAAGAACTGACACAGAGCAGAGCTAAAGGTTAGGTCACGCCTAATTAATCTGCAGGAACTATTCGATCGCCTTCTACTTATCATTACTTAATTCGATTCCAAAGAAATTGATTTGATACTTGTTATAAAGGTAAATTCCTCATAATCGTCTTATTTTGGACACCCCTAAACTCATTTTCTGTGTGTCAGTTGTTGTGCGAAACATCCCGGATATAAACTGCAATTAAAATGTAGATAAATTTTGCAAATTTTAGTATACCTACAATCATTTTATTTTGAACATAAGAAAACATTATTATTAATAATATTTAAATATGTGGGTCCAGACTGATGCTTTCGATCAACATTATAACTGTGGTTTAACATTCATAATATTGATAGTACAAGCAATAAATTTACTTGATCCTACAATCATTGCTTAGAATTAGTGTTCCTCGTAGAACATTGAAGAAATTATCCAATTTGTTTCATTATCATCTATTGTTTTATAACAAAGATTCGTTCTCTATTAAATTTCATATTTTGATTAATTACTTCACATGCAAATTAATTAGAAGAGTGGATTTATGGTTTATATATAAGTCAGTAAAGATGAATGATGTACTAGAAAAAAAATAACAAATTTTGAACGACCAATGGACAAAACACATGGCAAAATATAGTTTATTATAAACGAGGATGGTTCCAGAAGTACTTGGACTAACTTTGAGATGGAGGTATTTACTGTATTAGAAAGTACACCGTCTATACAGTGTATGTTTCAAGTTTGAAGATGTCTAACCCATGGACCCAGGGGTGATTGAATGCTTTAAATTTTAAAATATCTCTCCGAAATTTTAGGTAAATTGGACAATGAGAGTGAGACAGGCCTAATTCGGGTCCTAAAATCTATAAACTTGAAGGACGTCATTTATATGGCAGCTAAAGCATATGATGAGATTCCTTCATCTACGTTTTCAAAGTCTTGGCGGAAGGTTTGGCCGGATATAGAAAAAATCGTTGACAAGGCTCAACGAGAAAATCCAAATCCTGATGAAACCACCATGACTACACCCAGGTATTGAAACAAGATGACAACCAATCAATGTTATCAGTTCTTAAACGATTGTCTACAACAGGTGATCCTAACAACCTTGATGAGAGTGACGTTATGGAATGGATTGTAAGCAATGATGATGAAATTATTCAAGCTGTAATAAATCAAGAAGTTAATGACATAGATGAGGAAGAGGACGGGGAAGAAGGACGTAGTGAGGGAAATTTAAGCCAATTTAAGAGGGAAGGGCCGCACTTGAACATACAACAATGTATGTTGAGCAACAAGCGTCCGCTACTGCTGTTGACGTATGATCAAGAACACTATTGTTCAAAATAAAAAGCAAAAGAAAATAACAGATTTTTTTTTAATTTTTTAAGGTTATGTGTATTGTAAAGTGATTTCCGCAAATATATTTTGAGTCGGTTTTGATGAGTGTGTATAGTATGTTTTTATTTTCATTATTATCTTTGAATCAGTATCTGTATGTGTTGCAAAATCGTGTCTACAACAAGTCAATTTAACAAAGACACGCCAAATCTTCTTGTCGGTATGTAAGTACAAAATGCTGTTGATTTTTTAACGTAGGTAATTGGTTTAATAGGGTTACCACGTGAAGCTTGATCGCAATTTCTGAATATTTTGTTGAAATTTTACCAAAACTTATCTTTGATTAGAAAAAAAAAACTATAAAAGGGTTTTTATCTACAAAATTTCGTTTGTCCTCCTACCCCTTTTAAACATTTTTACTAACCACCAATTTTAGAGAAAAAAAAATTCATAAAAAGGTTTACAAAATAGGCCTTACAGATATTGCACGTAAACCCATTCTTTTGGCTGACAAATATCTCTGCAGAAATCTAATTGTTTAATTTTTTTTTGTTCAAAGTTGACAATAATGCATTAGATCTTTTATATTTTAACTTACTTCCCCGACTGGTGAAACTTAGGAAGGGTTAATGTTAATTACGTTATTCGCATTTTCAGAAAATGCGCCGTACAAAATTTAGAAAAATTGGGGAATAACTTGGTTTTGAAGAATTTTTTCTAAGCTTCATTTGTTGTTTGAAATGTTTTTCCCTGAAATCGAAATTTTGGGAAAAAGCTGGGGAATTTTTTTTAGAAATTAGGAACTTTGACGTAGAATTTAAGGGATAAAACTGGATTGCGTTAAAGTTGGGATAAAATTTACGATGCAAACAATACTTTACGAACTATGTAACTAGCGCCCTCTACGAGAGATAATCTACAAATAAATACGTGTATCAGTTATTAGACAATATTTGTAGAAAGTTTTTATTACAATGTTGCCAGTTTTTTGGACGTAATTGTAATAAAACGTGATAAAAACTTCGTGTATCGTATGACAATATTTTTTAAATATCATTATTCTTATATAGCAATTAATTTTTAATAGAGACGGATCTTTGATTTAATACGAAACTGTTTTTTTTTTCACGATTATATTACGGATAATTTCTTTCTAATATCTCATTTTTCATATAAATGTATACTTTCAAATACAGGTTTAAGCCAAATCTCTATTTCAATTTTTTTAAGTGACTTCTTGTAAGGTTCACGAGGATTCTTTGCTTACCTAAAATTATTTAAACAAATTTGCACCTAAAATTGAATTATTTGTACATTTTACAAGCTAGAAATAAATATTTATATTAATAACAATATTTCCGTAAGAAAATCTAAACGATATCTTTAGCAATAGCGTTAGTGACATCGTCTTGTGGAAATATTTAAGGATGGTTCCGGGGTAAAATCGAAATTTACAAGCAACTTGATCGAATCAATAATATAAAGGAACCAACCTTGTTTTTATCACAATCAATTTTCAAAGTTTTTAATACGATTGTTATTTTTAAATTTAAATTTAAATGCAACTAAAAATTAATACGATACCCGTGAACCCGTTAATTGTCATTAATTAACCTTTTATAAGATTTACACTTAATATTTCATTAGTTGTCTAATATAAACAATATTTTAAAACAGAACAATGTTCTACTGTCAATTGTTTAATTATTAATCGAGTGAAATATTCTATAACGTGGCGTCATCTATCGGATTACTAGTGCCAAATTTTTGTTTGATTGACCCGTTAAAATAAAATTCCTATACAGAGTAATAGTTAGTAACGAAATTATAGTCATAATATTAATCAATTTTGCTGCTACTGGTATTAATTAAATCAATTTACCACAACCGTTCAGAAGATGCGTGTATAAATTAACGGCTGCCGTACTATTAATTTGTGAGTTTTAGCAAAAAATACTACAGAAGCGAAATATTGGTACGATAAACGTTTTGTTCCATGAACATCCACCGTGGTTTGCAAGGATGGACGTAGTCGTCGCCTCACCGACGAAAACATCAAACAACTCCCCTAAATAACCTTAGATAACCTAAAAATGAAACTGATTGAGATAGCTCAGACCCTAAAGATATCTAAGGAACGTGTTTGACGTATCTCAATTGAATAATTGGGTACGCGAAAGCTGTTTTCAAAACCTACAATCGACCAAAAACAACGACCAATTGGTGATTCTAAAGAGCGTTTGAAGTGGTTCAATCGTAATAAACCCGAATTTTTGCATTGATATATGACAGTATACGACGCCAGTCCAATCGACAGTCAGCCAAGTGAACTAAACGTGATGGACAAACTCCGAAGCGTGGAAACACGCAAAAATCGTTATGGCATCAGTAATTTAGGATGCGCGCGGTATAATATTCATTGATTATCGTCGAAAGGATTATTATGTAGCGTTTAAAGGACGAAATCGTGAAAAAACGACTCAATTTAACGACGAAAGCACTGTTTCATCAACCACAATGCAAAAGTATGACAGACTTGAATGGATTAGACTTCGAAATGCTTCTACATCCACCGTATTCTCCAAATCTGGTCCTGTGCTACTTTTGTCCTTATAAAAGTGATTCTGGATCTTAGTAGACAAATTTTGAATCTACATCGTGTCTAAATTTCGTTTAAAAAAAACGATGGCATCCAAGTAAAAAATATGTAAAAAATCACACATTTAAAAAAATATTTAAAGTGTAGATTTTCTATATAGTTACTGCTGTTTATCCTTAAATAAACAAGTAGAAATTGAAATAAAACATGACACAACACGTCGTGTGACTGACACACAGATGGCGCTGCTATTGTCAAATCCATATGAGGTGTATCAAGTACCAACTTTCAGAAGGTTATGTGTCAAAGCCACTTGAGTGAAGATAGTTTAGTTAATTTATTATTGGACCTTAATGAAAAATAATGTACAAGATCTACAATGGCTTCAAAAATGTTTTATCTGCTCCATCGAAAAGAACTATTTGTTATTGGTTTGCTGAATTTAGACGTGGTCGTATAGACACCGATGATGGTGAACGTTCTGGTCGTCCAATTGAGATGATTACTCCAAGAAACGTCAAAAAAGTTGGTTATGTCTAATTGGAAATGGAAATTGCGTGAGATAGTTGAGACCACAAAGATTTCAGAAGGCAGTTCGAAGCTTTTTTAAAGTGGGTACCGTGGTTACTCAGAGTCGATCAATTGAACAACGTGTTTGGCCATGTTTACACGTGAGAAATGAGATTTTTGCGTCGATATGTGACAATGGATAAAACATAGATCCATCACTCCACTCCGGAACCAAAACGATCATCATCTGAGTGGACTCTAGCCGGTGAACCACGTTCGAAGCGTCCAAAGGTACAACAGTCAGCTGGGAAGATTATGGCTTCAGTATTTTGGGTTACGCATGAAAAACCGCCTATCCCTCTAAAAGGGAAAAACAATCAATATAGTTGTTGGATCATTTGAATGCAAAAATCAAG
Organism: Diorhabda sublineata; assembly: GCF_026230105.1. NCBI lineage: Eukaryota > Metazoa > Arthropoda > Insecta > Coleoptera > Chrysomelidae > Diorhabda > Diorhabda sublineata. Next base: position 7,179,338 of record NC_079483.1, read on the forward strand.
GAAAAACGGTCTCAAAAACAAATGTTTCACAAAAACAATCCACCGATTCACAAGTCGATAGCACGATTATACTTCGAATTGCTTCCTCATCCACCGTCCATATCTAGTTCTCACGGACTTTTCCCAGTTTTCATATCTCAATACGATTGTCGCTGTACAAAAATTTTGCGCCGATGGAAAGGTTATCACCCAAGCTGGTCTTTGTCTTAATAGTTTGAAATGTAAATATTTTCTTTTGAACAAATTTTTAATTTGAAGAGATTTAAAACCAAAATAATTTAGCATCAGAAGCGTATAAAATGTTTGAGAAGTAGAGAATTATAGAAACATGAGTCGTTTAAACAACACAAAGTGAAACAGATCAATAGACAAACCGAGAAAGGACACCAGGACATGTACACATAGACAAATATTATCTGCAAAGTGAGATAGATTGAAAGACAAACTGAGAAAGGACTCCAGGACATGTGTATATAGACAAACATTATCTGCAAAGTGAAATAGATCAATAAACAAACCGAGAAAGGACACCAGGACATGTGTATATAGACAAATATTATCTGCAAAGTGAAATAGATCAATAAACAAACCGAGAAAGGACACCAGGACATGTGTATATAGACAAATATTATCTGCAAAGTGAAATAGATCAATAAACAATCCGAGAAAGGACACCAGGACATGTGTATATGGACAAATATTATCTGCAAAGTGAAATAGATCAATAAACAAACCGAGAAAGGACACCAGGACATGTGTATATGGACAAATATTATCTGCAAAGTGAAATAGATCAATAAACAAACCGAGAAAGGACACCAGTAAATGTGTATATGGACAAATATTATCTGCAAAGTGAGATAGATTGAAAGAGAAACTGAGAAAGGACTCCAGGACATGTGTATATAGACAAATATTATCTGCAAAGTGAAATAGATCGAAATACAAACCGAGAAAGGACACCAGGACATGTGTATATGGACAAATATTATCTGCAAAGTTAAATAGATCGAAATACAAACCGAGAAAGGACACCAGGAAATGTGTATATAGACAAATATTATCTGCAAAGTAGGTTTACATTTTTATTGCTGCAGGTTTTATTATTTATTGAATCACGAGTGTGCAAGAAGGTTTGCTGTTTGAAACGGATAGAGCAACTGTATATTAGGTTCTTCGAAAAATTGTTTGAGGGTGGATTGTGGATTTGATTGGAATAAATTATTGAATTTATTAGTCTCAACATTGTAAACGTGGTCGTAAAATAAAAAGAACAGAAACAAAAGCAAAGAAAAATAAAAAATAATAACGAAATTATAGTTTAAATACGTTTATTTAAAAAATAAATAAATAAAAATTAAAATAATTATAATCTCTTGGCTCTCAAAAAAAAGTAATATATTTTATATTTGTTTACTTTCTTTTTAGTCTAATTCTATCTCTTTTTATTTTTAGAGAGATTACATCTTTATAAAATAACAAATTAACATATAAAAATAATAGCGTTGGATACACAAAAAAATTATAACAAAATAAAACTGAAATAATTAAAAAATTGAGTAGAAATTTGAAGATTTTATTGAAAATTATCATTATTTATATTAGTTTAATAATTCTTTTTTATACTATTAAATTAACAGTTTGAAACAACCATAAATAAACATATTATTTATAAAATAAGATACAACGTTGCCAAGTTTTCTAATTATGTCGCAGTTTACAATAAATGAATATAATTTTTTTGCTGTGCTAATTCTCTATGTTTTTTTACATTGTTGTGAATCTTTATTTTTCACTAATAGAAAATTTACGTTTTAAAAACCTGAAAGTGAATTTGTATAAAATATTTTGCGAAATTGTCATATAAATTTGACGTTTTATAACAAGATGAACGTAATAATTTGATAGATATATAGAACCGAGTCATTAGATATTAAAAACTTTAAAAATAGTTATTTATGTAACAAATGTGTAAAGTAGCGACAAACACATGAGTCGAGAAAAGGCCTTTACAAACGAATTGCATACAAAAATTTTTTCTACTAACGAACATTTAATCAAAATACAGAAATTTGATGGTGATTCTCCTTATAATTATTTTATACATTCTTTAATATTTTGAACATTTTAATGACTATTAGAAGAAATTGATAAAACAACAGACGAATTTTTGTTGTTAAATTTTATAACTCTTCTCTTCGACATATATAAATGCCACCTAAAAATAATTATTAATACATAAATGGAAAAATGAAGACTGGTATATCAGCGCGACTTTAACCTGGGACCATAAATTCGTCTTTCGTTTTTTTTAATTTGTTCTAATCTTGATTAAAATATACTTTACAAGGAAAATCTTCTGTATTATGAAAAAATATTGTATGCAATTCGTGTGTAAAGGCCTTTTTTCGACTCATGCGATCGTCGCAAAAAGATTATTTTACACTTTCGTTACGTAAATAACTATTTGAACGTTATTGTGATACTGGGAATAGCAGAAAAAAAAGGAAAATTCATATACCAAATGTACTTTAGAGGCATTAAATTAAAATTCATAATGAATCAATTTTTTGAGTATCCAACTTTATATTTGCAATAAGAGTGTATCATTTGAAACTAAATTTATTATTAATTTAATAGAATTGCTGTTTTTACTACGACGGGATATTGAGATATTTTTCTTAGTGTAAGCTGAATTATAATTAAATAACAAAAACAACAATAATGTGATACTTTGTAAATTCCGGTTGCAGATACATAAATGAGATAATTTTTAAAATTATGGACTAGTTTAATGTAGGCAACTGGTATTGACAAAGTTATCAATATGAAAAATATAATTTTTTTTTTAATTAAAAATAATAATCCAATAAAATTGAGCGATACATTTAAAAGGTTTATAGTATACGAAATCATTTGAGGAGAAAAAGTTGTATTAAAAATTATTCTTTTCAAAATGTCACAATTGTGACTGGTGAACAGCCGCACGCCAACTAAAGGCGTCGGTTATAATTTAATGTATTGTATCTAGAAATAACTAGACAGAAGTTTCTACCATGTTCTAGAGAACGAATATAAGGCGGGAGATCACAATAGACCAGTTTAGTTAAATATTGACAATACGCGCTACTAGATTATGTTTTTGTGATTGTTTCAATAGAGACAATTGTTGAGAACGCCTAAAACGGAGACTTTCAGAGGTCGAAGGTTCTAGAAATTATTTCAATATATAAAGGAGAAATTTGCCAGCGGTGGGTCAGTCAATAATTAAATATCGAAATAAATATATCAGTGATAAATGAACTAAACGGTGTATTCAAATAAATTAAATGATAAGTGTGAATAGTTGAGTGTGTAAGTGTATAAATATAAGTTAGATACATAAATTCATCTCGCCTTTTTGTGATTGAATAGTTTCAAAGAATATAAATTGAATTTAGGTTTTCAATATATTCAAATTAGTTTTAATTAGTTCTTGTTCACATTCTCGCGTGATGAATATTTTCATAAATTAAGGCTCCATCTTATTGGATTATAATGATATTTTATGCCTCAAATAAAACACTCTTAGCTGTGGCTTTACGTTTCTTTTGAAAATGAAAACTAAAAAAGAAAACAGCCTCCGAAATAATGATTAGATTACACTAAGAAAAAAATTGCATTGCTTATAGAACAAAATCCATGTACACAGTACACAAAAACAATATAGACATTTGGCACGACCGATCGCGCACGCGCAGATATTTCACTTTTAACTAGATTTTTAATGACTTACATTATTTCTTATTAAATGGTTTTTTTTTGTTGGATTTAATTAATTTTTACACATGTGTATACCACATTTGAAAAAAGTGTTTTATCTATCTTGTGATAAATACGCTTTTTAATAAAAAAATACTAAACGTCCTTAAAAGTCGTTGCTAATCACCCCCTTCTCCTTTCCCCATTGTCGTCGTAAACAAACATGATGTTGAAATTCGCGCCTCTGCGTCACAAATTTGAAACAAACCATATTTTGATAATAAATTCACAATAGCAAAGTGAAGATTCAAATTATTTTATTTCCGCAGTAAAAAATTTACATGCGCAGATGTTATTAATTTATTAATAGAAATGTTTCACTGCCAATTTCAAAAGCTCATAATGTGCGCACGTCTACATTTTTAACGAAAATATATTTATTGCGCAATATAATAACTGCTCGACCACATATTTATTTGCGCAAATAAAAGTGATGTATATCGTTTAAAAGCGCATATTTTGTTCAAATAGTTGCGCATTGGAAATTTTTTAGATCGCCATAATCGGTTTGAGTATATGTAATTCTTAGTACTATTGCGCAATTTGATAAGGAAAAATTTAATTTAAAAATTAATTTAATGAATTACGAAATAACTAATTTGCGCAAATTATCGAGATTCTTTATTAAAACTATTTTCTTGGGCACTTTTGAATATCATTCAAAAAATACTTACATGAATTACCTATACCCATATTGCGCAAATTTTTGAAACTTGAATAAAAATTGATTTACAGCGCCTCAACTATTTATAAATGAGTTGCGCATTAACAATACTAATATTGCACATATTGATATTTGCGCAAAATTTCGAATAAAGAAAGTATTTTTGTCTTGTACATATTTTCCTGTCGGCAGTCGACAAAATTGCAAAAAATTCTCGAAATTCCGCTTAAAACTTATTAAGAGAGCTTTTACTCATAATATTGCGAAAACTTACAATTTCATTTAGTGAGTTGCGCAATTACAAGTCTACACAAATCGGGGACCAACAATAAATTTGCGAATATTATTGAAATTCCGCACTATTTTTTGCGTTTGATAATTATTCTAAAAGTACTTAAATGGGAATTTTTGAATAATATTGCGCAAATCAAGAATTCCATTTGAGGAATTGAGCAATAACAAATTTTTTGAAATTATTGAAATCCAACATATTTACATAGACTGTCGATGTACCGTTAATATTATTTTTTGCGCGCATATTGATCATTATTAGAAAAGTATTGTCATACTAAGAATATCGCGCAAATTATACGAATTGCGCAAATTGTCAACAGTCAACAAAATTGCGCAAATTGTCGATATTCCGCTTTAAAACTTATTAAGGAAGCTTTTACTAAAAATATTGCGAAAATTTACAATTTCATTTAGTGAGTTGCGCAATTATAAATTTGCGCAAATTATCGAGAATCAACAAGTTTACGTAAAATGCCAACCAATAATAAATTTGCGCGTATTATTCAAATTCCGCACTATTTTTTGCGCGTGGTAATTGTTCTAAAAGTACTTGCATGGGAATTTTTGAATAATATTGCGCAAATTCAGTAAGTTCAGCAATAACAATTTTTTTCAAATTATTGAAATCCCACTGATTTGCACAAAATGTTGAGGATCAACAAATTTGCATAAATTGTCGAGAATATTGCGCAAATCGTTGAGACCCAAGCAACTGAGAAGTAGTTGTTTTATTGTTTTACGGAACATTAAATAATTGCGCAATGAAAATTACCAGTAGAATTATCTAATTCGTTTACATTTTGCGCAAAGTATCGTTTTTATATATCTGCAAATATATTTCCAAAGGAAAAGTGATGAAATGCGCATAAAGAATGAGATTTTGCATCAAATAATATCTTACTCGCTTTTATGAACCCAACCACAACGTCTATCGACTATTAGCGCAAATGATTTAAATTTGCGCGGAAAAATTATTATATTAGAACGCGTGCTGTAGAAATAATTAATTTTCTATAAAAAATATGGTTTGTTACTCACAGAAATTTATCTTTTCATCAAAAGATATTTTTAATTATTTATAACGAAAACTTTTTTTTTCAATGTAACTACTTTTAACAATTGCACTATGTACATCTCGTGACGATTACATTTTTTTTTTTTATTGTAAACTAAGAAATTTATTGCATCTTTTAAAAAGACACAATTTGGTATAATGAGAAAATTGACTTTTGTTGATGGAAGAGAAATATTTCATCGTATTATATTCGACGTGGAGCAGACGGTAAACACAATTAGAGGCATGCACGTATCCCCCAATGCGAGGAATAGAACTTCGTCGACGATAAGTAAACTCAACCTGAAGATTTTTCGAATTGAAAACAATTAGATACAGGAAACGATATTAATATTTAAAAACAATATCAAGACAACATTAGTTGGCAATTTTTGCGATGATTTATTATTAAAACAAATTAAATTTGTCAATAAGAGATTAGAAATTTTGGGATCACGTTTCTATATAATGATTGCGCTTTCTCAATAATTTTGTTTGGATAATTTTTATTTTTTTAGTAGTGGAACCTTGTTGGAATTTTTAGAAAATATAATTTAATATAACATTAAAAATGATGACACCGCAAAAATCTTGTACTAGGTGGCAAATAGTTAGAAATAAAGAAATACGAGGTCTGGCTATTAAATAACGAGACTGCGCGTCTAGAGGGCCCTTTAGACCGATATAAATTGCTATAAATTGTTGCAAAAGGCCACACAGGTCGCCTTCAACTCCGGAAATAGTGTCCAAAATCAACCAAATAGTAAGTGCAGATCGTCGAATGAGCATCCGGATGTTTACCGATGAGGTAAACGTCGATAAAGATACAGACAAAAGTCTGTGCGAAGCTAGTACCAAAAAATCTGACTCCTAACCAAAAGATCTTGCGTCAACGGGTTTGCTCAGATTTCCTTGAAAGTTTAGAACAAGATTTGCTTTGAAATGGACCAGATTTGAGTCTATGGAAGCGGTAAAGCAGAGCTCCTGAAGATCCTCACCGAAGAAGACTTCCAGCACTGCTTCGATCAATGGAAAAAACGTATGGATAGGTGAGTGGCGAGGGAAGGAGGGTATTTTGAAGGGGAACATTCGAATGTAGAATAATTTTTATAATAACACCAGTCCTCGTACTGATAGAACTTTTCAAAGATGTAGAAATATAATGTAAAACTGTATTTATGAAGATGTATCGGAAGATAGTAGGAAAGTGAAAGATGTAATAATAGATGGTAAAATTTCAGAAACTGTCAATAAATCAAGAAGAAGAAAAAATTAAAGAATTCAATTAGACCAATCGTAACTTAAGGCAGACTAAGAAGGATTGATAATTTTTGAGAGAAATATCATCAGAAGAAAATATGGACGAATGGTAAATCGTAAATGATAGAGAAAAAATAGGCAATGAAAACATCGTCCGGTTCATTTAATCCTAGAGAAGAGAAGCAATAGAAAAAGAATCAGATGGACTGATCAAGTTCACCAGTTCGAGTTACAAACAAAGAAACTATGTGAGAATAGGGAACTTTGGTGGAGAACTAAACAGTTTGGAGCTGTAATACCAATTGGTGAGGTATTGGAAATCAAAACTGAAAGAAAATATAAAGATTCCGAGTATTTATTGAAGATATGGTGAGAGGAATTTACGTTGTAACGTACTGTTGCGAGGATTATCTTTAAGAGCTAGCTCAACATTGGTACTGTTAGATAGAAGATGATTAAATGTTCATGAGTGTTTTAGAACCTTGAGTTGGATGGAAACTTGAACAATTGTAAGAGATGTCGATGATTGAAAATTTGGATCAAAATTATTTAAACAACTTGATCAGATATCAGGGCGATTATTACCATATAATTTCGGCCATGTATGGCGAAAAATCGATTTCGTAGTCTTTCCGACTGGACTATATTAATATGTCGAATTAATTTGAGCTGGTAGACTAGACTATAATTGAAAAAGTTCATTTTTTATCTGAATCTCCAAGGACTTATGATTGTCACCGCAAGGACCTTTTTTTGGAACTGGGTCAACACAGACAGCTATAACTTTGGAAATTAAATTTTTTTTTTTTTTAAATTTTCGTGACTTCAAGTCAAAACATTGTATGATAATGCCATATAACTACTTTTGTAAAATAAAACGATTTAATAGCAAAAAATACTGAAAATTCTCATTTTTTCGTGCCTCTGACTACCCCTAACCCCTTAAGAGTGAGTGGATGCGATTTAAAGCATAGAAAAATTACGCGATTGAAGTTTTTAGAGTTTCGTTTTCATTCGGTTGGCAGTCATATATCAATTTACGAAAAAAAAATTAATCGTCAAAAGATATGAGCAAAAAGTTTTCGTTAATTTACAAAATATACGAAGAATTCGTTGAACTAGCACAAGATTTAGACAAGAATCGTTAACAACAAGTACTTTTTGGTATGTACCAATATTTGAGTGGCTTATTTCGATTTTAATAATCGTTTTTTATATTTTTTTGTTCTGTGTGTTTTTTGATCGAAAATGGCAAATTATTATAATAAAAAAAGATTTCCAACAACATTTATACTCGGTGACAGTTGAATTGAATGGAAAATTTCACGTCGGAAGAGGAAATTTCACTCGAGACGAGGAAATTTTAACATTTTTCGATTGTCGAAATTGTGAAATGTGATCTGCCAAAATATTTATCTATGCAGAAGTACATATAAAGTGAAATTCTCATTTCTAACGTAAAATTTCCAATATCCGAAGAAAAATTCTCAATTCTAAAATAAAATTTATATGATAGGTATACAGGGTGGTGTCCCATGACGAGTTAAAACTATCTGTATACGACAAAATACTAATAGTTAAATCATGAAAATTTTTACGTTTTGGTTTTCGGATACGATCTACCTTAAATCAACTATAACTTTGTTATTTTAAATAGAACTCCCTGTATATTAATACATTTTTGAAATCTACGTAAAATGTTAGTATACTTTTGTCTGAAAACTTTTTTTCGAAAAATGCATACTTTTCGAGTTATTAATTTTTTTTATAAAAAAATTTATCCGTTGCACCTTCATAAATTATTTTTTTACGAAGTTATCCTTAAATATATGAAAATGGTTTCTATTCGAATGCTTTTAGTAAAATGAGACGTATTCGAATATACGTTGAAAAATTTTTCATTATATACAGGGAGTGTATAAAAAATCTTCAAAGTTTAACTTTATAAATATCAAATTTCTTTATTTTTTTAAATAGAATCACCCGGTTATACCGATATTAAATGTTTTCTGTGAATGTTTAGAGATGCAGGTGTGGACTACATTTTATTTTGACCGGTTGATACAAGCACTAAGAAATAAAAAATTATTTTTTTTTATTTTGTCAAGGTATGTAAAAAAAATCAAATCAAATTGTATTTACTAATTCTATTCCAACTTTCAGTCGTTTCCGATTTATTTGAGGTTTTAAATTATTATTGTATTTTTTAACAAGTTTTAATTTTTTATGTATACTTTTAGTAAGCTTTGACACTTGGCACTTATTTAACTGTCATTAGTCAATTGTTGATACTTTCGAAAATAGTTAAAATGGCTGGTTCTCAATTTAATAACGAAATTTATGTAAATAGCAGCGTATAAATTACAGTACTTTGTTATATTCACCATGTATTAAAAGCAAATTTAAATAATTGTACCCCTGAATGCAATAAAATAGAAAATACCGGGTGATTCTATTTAAAAAAATAAAGAAACTTGATATTTAAGAAGTTAAACTTTGAAGACTTTTCATACACACCCTGTATAAAATGAGACATTTTTTAACATAGATTCAAATACGACTGACCTTGCGAAAAGCAACCGAATAAAAACGATTTTCATATATTTAAGGGTATCCTCGTAAAAAAATAATTTATTTTTTACAAAAAAATTAATAACTCGAAAAGTATGCATTTTTTTGGAAAAAGTTTCCAGACAAAAGTATACTAAAATTTTACGTAGATTTCAAAAATGTATTAATATACAGGATGTTCCATTGAAAATAACAAAGTTACAGTCGATTTAAGGTAGATCGTATCCGAAAACTCAAATTAAGAAATTTTCATGATTTGACCATTGAGTATTTTGTCATATATACAGATAGTTTTAACTTTTCGTGGGACACCCCGTATACTCACATACGTATATAAACACACACACATACATACATACATCGTAGATAGCGATAAAAAGCGAATTATTGAAAATCTTTTTTTATTTCCGCTATGGATTAAAATATAGGAATGTATTAAGTTTCCTTGTTGTTTTTAACGTTTTTCTTTGCCTTGAATTTGGAAAAAAAAATAATAAATTTGACAGGCGCATCAAATTAACCTACGACGCAAAACGAGGCGAAACCCATGGAATCAAAAAAACATGAATTCACACAAAATGTCATCAGCTAAGAAGGGACGTATGGTCAAACATCGGCGGGCGGTTTGTTGACGACCCTTTGGCTCCTCACGACGTTCGGTACAATAACGACGGGCAACGTCGGAGCTGGCGGCGGTTGATAAACAGTCTGCTGCGAAGCGGTTTTTTTACCGCCTCCCGTAAATATTTTAACAGTTCTTTGTAAAAAATCAGTCTTTTGTATAGTTACACTATGAGATGAGTGGTTTGTTGGTTTTGATGAAGTTGACGACATCGAATGGCACCGCACTACGAGGGGATTCGAAGAAGTCGACCAATCGCTGTTGGCGCTGCTCGTCGACGAAGAAGTTGATAACATACCGGCGGAACAGGATCGGTACGGGGGCGGGGATTCGCTTTCTAATACTGTGCGATTCGGTGGCGGTCGGATGCACTTCTGGTATATTTCGGATTCCTGTAAAATTACAATTTATTAAATCATTTTTTTTTTAAATCGGAATAATAATAATAAATTGTAGTTTTATCATATATACAACTCACAATCGGTTCGTCAATCGAAGTAACGTTGCCAAATCTACGGTTATTCTTAACTACATCGTGGAATAATTTTTTAAAATTAAACATTAGGTGCGTTATTGTGAAGATATATTTATTGAAACGCTCTGTATTGTTCCTATACCTTCTTAAGTTCGTAATACAGAGTGTAATTAACAATTTATTCTAGTTTAAATATTCCAAATACATTGACTTTCCCGCTGAAAGTTTATCAAATGTATTTTGTGTCTTTTCAAACATTCGACGTGTTTTGTCTAGCGAATTCAGAGAATGTTTACAAGAAGGAATATCGCAATGTTGACATACCAACAACCAGACAATGTGTTATACATTATTATATATATTTTTTTTAATTCTGACGAGTCAGACTAACACAATATGTTTGTTTTGTTGTATGTTATTTGAAAATTAATTAAAGCAAAATAATAAACGACTAAATTTTTCCATTTCTCACAGTCACAGTAAATACTAAATTACACAGTTGAATCAAGGTCAAGTATATATACCGAATGTTAAAAAAATAGCGTACTTATAAAAAATTAAGTGTTTCTATTGCGATTTCTAAGGGCTAGTTACTTGTTTTCTCGGTGTTAACGCCCTTCGACCGTCTAATTTATCCGACGAAGAACAACGATGTTCCTGTTCAAACGTCGTCGAACGATATCCCTTAAGGGAAAATCTCCTTCATGTTGGGCCAATAAATTGACCTCGAATCTTCGACCTCTTGTTGTGATTGTCAAACTCTAATACCAAACAAAACAAACTTATCACAATCTAGCGAATTAAAAAATGAAATATTTGATTATCAGCATCTACTTTACCTGGTTTTAGTTCAAAATTCGTGTTAGGTGCAAAACGGTTGATTTACGTTAATAAAAACGGCGTAAAAATCACAAAATTCTTCAAATTACAGAGTCCTTATGACAATGTTGAAAATATGACTGAAACTTTTCCAGGAAGATTCTTTCGTAATGACTTTTTATGCTACGTTGTAGAAGGACGGTTTCAAAATACGTGTCGGGTACATTTAGACCGATAGAAAGACTTTTTGCGATCAAAAATTGCGTCACGGCGTTTCCTCATTTTTTTTTATTTTCATCGTACAACGTTTTAATAATATTCCAGTAGCCCCTCGTCAAAATCAAGTCACCCTTTTTTTAACTGACTAATTCCTACTTGTAGATATCTCAGATCAAAATATTATTCAACATTTAATGAGCTTCTTTGCACAAAACTGGATAGGAACGCGTTGATCAAGAATTTATGAGAAACACAGACATACGATTAATGCTAAAAGATTCGTTCATTGTATTTTTTGATCATCCCTCGTACTTATACTTAAATCTTGATGTCATTACTACCAACTATTAAATAATTAACGTTTTTTTACTCAAGTCGACAAGTGTTTTTAATAAGATTAAATAAAATTCTGAAAATAACCTCGGCGGTTAACGTGTTCAAACTATAAAATTAACGATTAATAATTTACAGAAAATAATTCTAAGAATTTGATAAGTTTAGGGTGATGCTTTAAATGAATTTGACATTTTTATATAATTGCCATTTTCGGAATGTTGGGATTTGGCGAGTCCAACGGTTTTTGACGCAATATTGTTGAAATTAAACTTATCGTTAAGCAAGCAGAAAAAATCCAGAAATTTTTGGACTTTTCCGATAGGAATATCGAAGAATCAACCAAAAGTATGTGGCAATAAACTTTTTTAGGGACTGTACCGTTCGTAATAAACCACAGACGTAGCCGTCTACTGATATTTTATTTGTTTTTAAAAAACCGCAAGTCTGAATGGGTTACTGTTTAATGTCACCCATCGAATAATGGCATTAACATAATAACCGCATCGGACTATGGTTTTTTATTAGGTACATTACATTAAATAATTTTTAAAAAATTCTAACCAGAAACGTTTCATTACCTAAATATAAATAAAAGTTTGCTTCCAACTAAGTATTAATAAAAAATTTAATATAAATCATCAAAGATATTCAGTTCAGTTCAAAGTGACATTTATGATGAACCATTTCAATTTGATTTGGTTACAATTAATCGTGAGAATTTTGTCATACAATCTTTAATTCTCGGGATTCAAGAAACAACTCGAATTTTGGTAAACTAACTTTCGATTAACTTTTGTAAGTTTAAGAAATGATGAAGCGTTGGTCTTGAGCAAAAACCAAAGCTTGATAAATACCATTCGGACTATTTCGTAGTCAACGTCTTAAAAATATCAAAAAGCGGCCCCATTTGACAAAAATTGCTTTAGCATCTACCGTATTCTCCAGATCTGATGCCTGGCGTCGATGAAGTGGTTATCTACGAAAATCAAGCCTATTTTGATGTTGAAATACAAATCGTACTATAAACGTAGTATTGAAAAATTGTATGATCATCATAATTTAATAATAAAATGATATTCTATTAGAAAATAAGGTTTTTTCTACTTTTGTCTGCGAATTTTCCCTGTTGAGATGTACTAATATTAATCAAACGTGTTCTTAATTCAAAATATTTTGTATAACATGAATACTAGTACAAAAGCGTCTTTTGACGATTCGAAAAACGGTAAAATCAACTAACTCGTACACATATTGCAACATTGTATCATTTGTTTTAATTTAAAGTATCATATAGTCAAAACAATCATGTTTAACTGCTATAAACATCCCATAACAATTTTAATAACTTAACAATGACAGAAACTCATGTTTATGACGATATGTATGTATATGCATATTATAATCAGCAATATTTACGTTGTCAAGGTGAGTCAAAGGTAATTTCGCGTTATTAAATGTATAAAGGATGTTTGGAAGGACATTGCCATTACATAAATCAGATCTATCTCAAAATTAAATAACAGATGAAAATATCTACGAAAACAATGAAATAGATGAAGAACAAACATCAAGATGATCCTATAAGTACCTGGCCTGATCTAGAGATGGCGTGAAGATGTTTCCGTCGAGTTTCGTAACCATAGATGAAACGTAGGTCCATCGCTTCACAGAAACAAAAGAACAATCAAAACAATGGATTGAATAGGGAGAACCGGCTCCAAAGAAGTCGAAGACTTTTTATACGCTGGCAAGATCATGGTGTCGGTCATTTTCATTGATTATCTTGGAAAGGGCAAAACCCCCAACTTTTAGACTTTTAGCAACGTTTGAGCGAAGAATCAAGCAAAAACTGTTGTTTCATCAAGACAATACACCAGGTCAACAATTACAATGATCAAAATTAATGAATTAAAGTTTGAATCGCTACCTCATGTACCCCAAGGCGGAAATTAATGACTGGGAAAAGTGTATGGAGCTAAATAAATATATTTTTGTGTTTTCTTTATTGGGGCAGATACATATGGGACCTTCTACGTAGATTAAATGCTCTCGAGTAAAAGAAACTGTCTAAAACGTTAAATATTCGAATGGTAACAACAGATTCCCCCTCCCCCCCAAAAAAAGGGGAAAAAACTTACTTGTTCTGCATCTCGAATATGTAACCTCGCCGACGTAAAGGGATGTTCTTCGCCGTCGGGCAGTTCTATACTCGGCGGTAAATTGATGGTGATATCGGCTGTTGTCGAATGATGGTCGATACGGTTCGTCGCCGCGTGGAGCCTACGTACCTGCGTTCTGTGATCTCTAGATGTCGCTACCGTCGTTGCACTATTGCCGTTACTTACTACACTTCCGCTGTTACTATTTGCGCCGCCTCCCAAACGTTCCATGCCGCCCATTCCTGCCGCCGCATTCACGCCGGCGGCACTCACGACTGATAACATCTGAAAACAAATGATAGATAGTCGGAAGTACCATACACCAATAAGGAGATACTATAAGACTACCAAGTTTTTTGAATCGACATTACCATATAACGTTGAAGACATGCTTTACCAAGTAAAAAATTTAGCTATGGATCTGAAGAAAAACTTCCATTAGCGAAAACGATGTATTTAACTCAAAAACATCGTCTTTCCCTTCAATTTCACATTTTTTTCTCGACGAAACGGCTTTTGTTTCCTATAAAAACCTGATCTACCATATCTTGCAACTATTGCTGGTATATCTAACCAAGCTGTACATCCTCAGCTGAAAAAGTCTTCCAGCCAATTGAACATTTGACTTTAACATAGAATCGGCATCATAAAGAACTTTGATTTCCTCCATCGTGAGTGAATATCCTTTTTCCATAGTTTTAACACGGCTTATAGTTTTGTCCGTTATTGGATCCGGAGGTTCTAGAAGTCTCCTTTAGATTTTCCGCTGGTGTTTCACTGTCAAATGCCAAGTTCTACATCACAAGTTTGGTAACTCAGTTCGTGTTAAAAGATTTTTATGGAAATTCCGTAGACAAAGCGGTTTTTTCAGTCAACTCGTCGAACCAGGTCATCTGAAGCAACAGATTCGCGACCTTTGGCCCCCTATTTACTCATGAATTTTTCCCCACACACACGACTCATTCCCCGATGGATTTCTGCACCACTATGACCTTCAGCCTGTAGAAAACGAATCACATTTGGCGGGAGCATCAATAATGGCGGACATGTTTACGTGATTGTAGCACAACGCCGACTGACGCTTATAGATATTTCTTAATACAGATCGTTTTTTTGATAATCAGACATTGAAATTGAGGGAAGTTTTAATTCTGGAGCATTAGTTTCTTTTTTATAGTTGTTATATTGTGAATGTAGTAAAAAAACTTTGACCTGAATAGTATTACGCAGTCGGCGCCGCTGCTGCGCAATACGAGGAAATTATATAAACCACTTTAGACATTAATATTTTATATTAGTTCTACCATTAACGGTATATTCTATAATAACAATGCTATAAGTTTAATGGGAGTGTATAAATATATATTAAACAGACGTTTCGAATATACTTTATTAGATTACTCATTGCTTGTTACCGCAATAAAAAATGTACATTCTAAAATGTCACCGACTACGATAAAATGGAAAGGCAAGGTTAGAAATAAACACAATTATTATTGGTAGAGCTGCTTTCGTACATTCACCAGTGGTGTCGACGAATGCAATAACGTGGATTACAGAAATAATAATTTGGTGAAGGCTATTCGTTGGAATTATTATCTATACGACGTTGCTTAAGGCCATGGTTCAAATTTGTATTGGAATAATTCAGCTCAAATTCTGATTGTATGACGAAAAGAATCAGGACGTTGCTTAGAGCCATGGTTTCAAAGTTGTTAAAACGTTAATGAAAAACGTGTGCTCATTTACAAAATCATTCAGGATGAAATAATTGAAATATTGAGCTCAAATTTCGAAGGTCTGCTCTTAAGGAATCATCATTGTACTTTGAAAGAAATCAAGGCGTTGCGTAAGGTCACGGATTAGGAGATAAGAGGTTTCAAATTTGCTCAAATATCAGTGGAAATCCAAACGTTCGTTTAAGAAAATAAGTTTTAGAGTCAGCAAACTAAAGTGGTGATATTTTTTTTAGTAGTTATTAAGTTGATGATGACCAAATCAAAGTTGTATGTATCGCAAACAACAATTGAAAAACACTTAAAATTTCCTGGGCTAGCTAAGAAGCTTTCTTGAAAAGAATCATCACTGGTGATGAAAAATGGGTCATGTACAGTAATATTAATCGAAAACGATCATGAAGCAAGCACAATGTACCAGCATGAAACACCATCGAAAGATGAAAAACATAAAAAGCTGATTTTGTCAATTTGGTTGGTACACGTTTTTTGAGCTGCTGCCAAGGAACCAAACGCTCAATTCTGATGACCAGAATGATCAAATCGGAAAGGTTTAGTGTTCCTTTATGATAATGCGAGGCTTTACACATCTTTGACAGGTTTTGCAGCTTGGCTGGGAAGTTATTTACCACACATAACAATTCAAAAACATTTAAATTTCTTTGGACTGGTTAAAACGCTTGAATGAACCAGTGCGAACCTGATGGAAAGCTGGAAAACAACAAAAAAAGCTCATACTGACATTTTGGTTAGATTAAAGAGGTGTTGTGTTGTTTGAGCTGCTTCCAAGGACCCTAACGTTCAATTATGATGTTAACTGTCAAAAATTAATGAAACTGGATGAAGCAATCAAAAGAAAACGACCAGAATGATCAAATCGGAAAGGTTTAGTGTCCCACCATCTTTGACAACTCGTGGGAAACTATTGGCTGGGATACCAGATCCCACTTGATTACCATTTATTTCGAAGTTTGCAGTTTGAATGGTCAAACTTTCACAAATGACGATAACTTTCAATTGCACCTGTTTTAGATTTTTTGCTGATAAGGACAAGAAACTTTACGATCTCGGAATTATGAAGCGGAAAGAAAAATGGTAAAAGGTCATTGAGCAAAATGGGAAAAATGGATTAAAAACTATTGTTTGTTTTATTTTATAATACAAAAACCGAAATTACTTTTTCACTAATCCATTAATATTATTATTTGTTATATTTCTACGCTGCTGAAATTAGATACAGACGACTAAAAATTTTAATCTGTTTGTCTATGACGTAATTATGATTGCTCATTTATATATATATATATATATATATATATATATATATATATATATATATATATATATATATATATATATAATGTAGTTGTATTGTCGGAAATGCATGCTGTCATTGTCTACGAACATATCACGTAATTGTTTTTTAGTTTATTGTAGCATATGATTCAGCATAGAGATTGTCTGATTTCGTAACTAATTCACCAAAAAAAAAAAAATAATCGAGGTTACCGTTCACTTCAATTTAACTTAATAATTGTTGAAATTTAAAATAATGATAAAAAATCGTGTTTAATGTTATAAGTTACCCAAAACTTATTTTTCATAATTTAAACAAAATGTTTTTTATTAGCCCACGGTATATAGCACGTCACGAATAAAATAGCGCCTATCAAAGGAGTACGTAGTAATTTCCCGGTTTGTTTTTTATCATTTTTGTTTTCTCCTTTGCCTAGACCAGACGGCCGAGACAAGACACACCTGATTGCTATGTACAAAAGCAACAAAACCAATGAAACTCGGATGCAACAAACTGCAGTGACCGGGGAGAAGATCTAAAGAGCAATATAGACAACATTGTCGTCGTAACGTCATTTGTCTGGTGCAGTGGTTTCAACAACCGGACCAATTAGAGGCTACAGGATCGGATTCGGGCACCGGCGATGATTCGTAAGATATGAAAATTGAGAAAATTGCTAGTAAAAATATCGATTAGTTTTATTAATTTTGTAATATATTTTTATGTTTTGTCGATGATTCTGCGTACTATCCATTCTAGTACAATGTTAAATAGCGTGGTGGATAACGGATCTACTCGTTTTAATCCGTATTGGTTTCCGATGTTTTTTGGTTTCGCTTTGGATCCGTGTGTTATTTTGGTGATACATCATTATGTTTAGATCGTTCGTAATACCGTGCAAATAACTTTTATTAACAGTATCGTACCCCCCGCATGGTATACCTACTATTTACAACCACTACATATTTTTTTTCTCGAAAAATAAATCGTTTTTTTAGAAAGATATTAAAAATGATAGAATATTTTGAAAATTGATGGTATTTTCTAAAATGTTACCAGTTATATGAACGTTTGCAAATACCTGCTTCTGTATATCATCATCTACATACTTTGTATTTACATTTCAACGTACCGCTGGCAATAATTACATAAAATTTGTTGCCAACTAATTATGTTATTTGAAATTCACAATGTCCATCAAATAATTATTATCTAATCTTATAACAAAACATTGTTTTAGGTTAAAACAAAATAACTACTTCCTGTATTAATTGATAATGAATCGGATTATATTGTATATCATCATAAAATCTCGACATACAGGGTGCCTAGAAACTATCTATAAATTTTAGTTTAACGTGGCAGAGAATTTTTTGACTAATTTCATAATACCAGGATATATTGAAAAATTGTTGACCTACTATGGAACCAAACAAAATTTCAATGTCAAAATATTTTATTACTCAACATATTCTCCTCTTAATTGGATAAATTTATTACAGCGATCATGCAACGTCTCTAAATCTTTTAAAAAAATGTTTTTTCTTACTCTGCAAACCAGCTTTTATTACCTTCTCGTTGGAAGAAAATTTTTCACTTGAAGAAAGAGATGTTACTCGGACGGAGCCAAATCTGGTGAATAAGGGGGGTGTTCCAGTAATTCAAACCCTAAATCACGAATTATTTGCATGGTAACATAAGATTTGTATGCAGGGGCGTTGTCCTGCAAAAACGAAACACCTTTAGATAGCTTTCCGCGTCTTTTCACTTTAATTTTTTCCAGTAGAATGGTCAGTAATGTCGAATAGTTATTGTTTTACCCTTATCCAAAAAAAATCAATCATGATTACTTCATGGCACTCCCAAAAAATTGAAGCAAGAATTTTTCCAGCAAATTTTTGGGCACGAAACTTCTTAGGTCTTGGAGAACCAGAGTGTCGCCATTCCATCGATTGTTGCTTGGTTTTTGGATCGTAGAAATGTACCCAAGTCTCATCCATAGTAACGATTCTGTTTAAGAAGTCTACATCGTTTTCAAATCGAGCTTTTGGTCAACATTCAAACATTTGGAGATCCATTTTGGATATTCATTGCTTCAGATAATATCCGTTTTAGTCCAATTCGACGGTCTGATAAAATCATGTCATGAACTGCATTGATATTTTCGGGGATTGACACAGGAACTGGAATTCCCAATCGGTCATCATCTTCAATAGACAATTTACCTCTTTTGAAGCTTGCAGTCCAATGTTTCAGGGTCGCATACGAAGGACATTGATTACCAAGGGTATTAACCATATCTTAACCCTTTTAAATACATGTAGTGGCCATCTTTTTCTTTTAATTTATCGCGTAACTCTGGTTTACTTTTTTGACGTCAAACTTTACACTGACACAAGTTTTGGTTCGTTGTGGTAACGCAATATTTTGTTTATGCATGGAACTAGTCTAGACTAACTATATATCAATACATCCTGGTATATGATTCACTATGGTAAGCCGTTTTAGAGATAAGTTTTTGACCGAATGAGCTTAAAGTGATCGAAATAAGAAATGGCAATAACCACCCGAAGGAACTAAGAGAACTAATACGTGGAAAGCGCAAATTAAGAAGTAAGTGGCATCAAACTGGAGCTCGAGAAGACAATCCAGGGACTACTCTTTATGGAAAGCCAAGAGGACAATCACCCACAACCTTCCAATCAAAAACCAAGGTGGTAACTGGGCTAGTAACAATCAACTGAAAGCAAATAGATTTGAAGATCATTTAGAAAACAAATACGAAATCAAGACAGCATAGAAAAACTCATCCACAACGATTATTTATCCGAAAAAAGCTTCTAGCTTTGATTTAATCAACGAAGAACTACTAAAACATTCTCCAAAAAGCTATAATGTAATATTATTAATGCAGCATTCCGATTTGATCATTACCTTTTGGAACTAACCGAAGTCATAATTATTTTCAACTAAAGAAAACCATTCGTTCAGCTGCAAGGAAAACCACTCAACTATAGCTCAAAGATAAAAGATAATCTATGTTATAGAAAAATCACTAGAAGAGAAAAACGTCTGCTTATCTGTCTTCTTAGAGGTGGTTAAGGTAATTGACAAAGTTTATCATGAAGGCTCAAATACAAACTGAATAAATTCTTGCCTAAAACTGTTAGGGTCGTATAGAACTAAGCAAAAAAATGCTTACTCATCGAGGGTTACCTCAAGGTAGTATTCTTTGGTAGGTTTCCATCTCTTGTACACTAGTGATTTCACCCAATTAGAAACAGATATGTACTATTGATGTCGACACAAATATCCAGTAAGCGACAGCTACGAAGAAACAGCAATTAAACTACAGACAACAATTCATGAAATTAATTATTGTCGATAGATAATAAATTATATAAAAACGAATCTTGAAAGTCAGATACTCCAAAATAAAGTACTAAAGGTTTGTTGTTGTTTATGCACCTTGGTACTTGTGAATTCCTGGTCCGAACAGCAACATCCATACTGAACACACTGTTTACATCAATACTACACCAACACAGACACAGTTACACTGTCTGACGCGCGTTTCGACGAGACCGAAGACTGTTTACACCATTACTACACCACCACTACATCAACACTCACAATTTCGATAATCAAATTATCGTCTTCAGATACTGAAGGTAAACTATACTTGAAACAATCATCTTGGTCAATAAATGGAATTAAATCGCGAACATTTTCTATGACTTTAGATGTGGATTAAACGTAATAAACACACTGTTTTTACCACCATTACACCATCACTCACAATTACAATGTTTGACGCGCGTTTCTATAACCAAGTAATCGTCTTCAGAGACTGAAGGTAAATTAAAATCTAATAACATGACTTACCTGTTTTATACTGAATTTTCCCACCAATAAACCTTCTCGCACGAAAATTAATTCCAACGTGAAAAAACTCCTTGGCGGGAATATTCAGATTCATTCTTTGACTACTAGACTAAATAGTGGGCTATAAGGAATTGGCCCTTTAAGCTACTCTTACATCTAGCAATTTTGATGCTATCAAATGCATCCAACAATTTATTATTGGATACATTTTTTAACAATTTTACATTATTAATATTTATGTCATGATTGTGATCGGAAATTCCTGATTTTCCGGTCCGTCCATATTTCAAATGAGCTATGTACTCTTTAAATAACGGATCTCTTAGTCTGCCCAATATACTTTCGGTCACAGTCACCACAACTCTGTTCGAAATTTGGTATTTTATCCTTAGGATGGTCCAAGAATTGTTTTAATGTGTTATTGGATTTACAAACCAATTTTAAACCCATATTCCTTCCAATCTTCTCGTGTAAAGAGGATTGAAAGGTATCAAAGCAAATTTTTCTTGTTTTTCAATTCTTTTATCATAACCGTTTAGTACAGCTACATCTCAATGAAGAACATTTCCTCATTGAATCTCTCGATGGTAAGTGGAAAGTGGATTAACCGATGTATCGGGAAATGAAGACTGGCCATCTTATGTTGGATACAATGAAAATAATCAGCCTAAATACATCAAATTCTAACCTATTACTATTCCTAATTAAGAAAGTATCTAAAAATGCTAACTGTCCATGATTTTCCATTGCATAAATCAACTTTATAGATGGATATTTTGAATTGAGTCTACGTTTGCCTTCTTCGTATTGAATATGGCGAAAATATCAACTGTACCATACCCTAGGAAAACACTGAACTCTTGATTGATTTGCTTTTCAAAATGACTCAGCCATAAACAGTTTCCCATTGCTGTTCCTTCGTCTTGTTTGTAGAATTCGTTGTTGTACTGGAAATAGTTTTGATCCATACATATTATTAGATCTCAGTAAGACCTCAAGTTACACGAAGTTCTGCTGGGAAATAATGAACTTACATCAAAGGAGATTGAAATTTCCCCGATCTAGATAGAAGACTAAAGAGAACGCAGTTTTTATACATAGTTACTCAAGTGATTAGTGTGAAATCGCACAGAGCGAGATCGGGAAAGCTTGCAGGCCAATTGGCTAAACTTCTTAGTCCAGTTCATCGGTTTCCATACGTAGTTTTCACTATCATATTTGGACCAGAGAAACTTCGTTCATTATATCACGTAAATTATTTTGTAAAATAGTATTTTGTTAATTTTACATATACGTATCAAAATGGAATATTTTAAATGTCAGTTTTTTTACATCCTAACAGCTTTATCTTCTACATGAAATTATATATGAAGTATTTGTAGAGTTTTTGCATACCCTGTGTACATCTAATATGGTTACACAATATTGTCAGCAGTAGTTCACTTATGGAAATGATGATCACGTGTCCTAATGATAAATTTCATTCAAGAAACTAGAGGTCAAGTATATGAAGTGATAACGATATCAACCAAACACGACTAACTAAAAATTAGTTCAACCAAATTTAAATTTTTAATAAATTTAAATAAAATGTAGTATTGAGACAAGTTTATGGTGTATTTGCGTGTTTAAACAATCGATAAATATTGAGCGACACGTGTCATTGTCTTCTCTATTTTACTCGAGTTAAGAATTCCGATGTTTGTTTTTTTATTTTACTACGAAATCAATTTTTTTGGAAAAAAATGAATCTTGTCGATATTTTATTGAAACTGGACAAAAACTTTTAAAACCATAACATAGGCATCAGTCAATATCAATATATATGATGATTATGTGGAAAGATTTAAAATTAATGACGTTTTCGATGTTTTTTTCGAATCAGAAACGTGTTTTGAGAAAGACAAATAAAAACAAATAATTACAATTAGAAATGGTTTGAACCAATTGTCGAAACATCGTTTTTTTCCATTCCAATTGAGGTACGTACCTTCAAAAAGTGTGATCAACCGGTGGTAAAAAAATCTCAATTTATTTTTGATATGCCACGATCTTATAGACGTCTTTTGAAGCACGAGCCTTGTTTTTTGTCAAATTATACGCTATCCAACTCGAACAAATCTTTTTTACAACGAGTATGCGACTGGACCTAATGCCCAAGTATGGTATGTCACAGAAGATTTCGACGACTTAATTCGAAAAAACCAGTGAAATACGGTGGTTGGAGATGGTGCTTCATCACCAAAATTCCATTTTTTGACCAAATTGAATGTTGTAAACAATTCAAATAGCACTCGTATGACAGCACGTTCTTAGTACGTTCACCGTTAAAAATGTCAAATGTCAATGTCAGATTTGACATATTCACATCAATGTTGCCATATTTGCGAAAATGTTTGATGATATTTTTAAAAATTCATAGGATTTTATAGAAGAAATCTTTCTTTGATCCACCGATTATGGCGCCGATCTGAGGAGTTTGAATACGTCAAAATTCAAATCAAAATGGTGTTCGCGAGATTGTGAATTCACTAACAAACAACAAATAACGAAATGAAGAAAAGAATGTAATAAAAACGATGATGAATTTATCATTAAAAAGAAACAAAAAACACGCAATATTCGACACCTGAACGACAGATATTAAGATAAACATTCTCTTAAAAACATTGACCTATGACGACCAAACAAAACAAATCCTATACGGCTTATAAAATTAAATTAATGGCACAGTCATGTACAATGAAGACAGTTTGGTTTAACACTTAAAGAATAACTTCAGTAACAATCAGTTACGGGGCTGAAAAAACATTTCTTAACTAGCAATTTTACTATATGAGACAAGAAAATTGGTATTTAGTAAGGACATAATAATAATTATGGTTACTAACACGTACAGGTTATATATGAAGATATTAACAAAAACAAAGTGGAATACCCAACATGAATTAAGAATTATTAGCCGTTTTCTGTATATATACGGAGTGTACTAGACAAATAATTACGGTATATGAGATATAAAAAAATGTTATTAACCAAAATTCTAAACGTTTTTGAGGTCCTTTACATACCAAGGATTAGATTAATCGAATCGAATCACATTTTGATGTAATAGTCCAGGTTACCGAGATAAAAATAAGATTTTCCATGAACCTTCATTTAGAATTAAGCTTGTCTTACCCTTATCTTCAAAATCCACCCTATGCTGATATGTGAAAATTACTTTTAACGGTAAAAACTACCACTTATTCCAAAAAAATCAATAAAATTATAAATAAAAGCATTTAATTAGTAGAAAAATATATCTTTGTTTTGACTAAAAGTTGTTTAATATTCGATACGGTATTTATAAATATTCAACCCTGTTTGATGTATTTCATCCCTTATAAAGCAGCCTCTTTATAAAGAATGATAATATAAAATTAAATATAAGTTATTTAATGACTTTGTGCTGGATGAATTATATTAAATTGACTCTTTTTATTTGTGTTTAATACAAAAATTTTCCATCCCCAATGTTCAACCCTTATAAATCATTCCTTATTTCGAAAAAAAAATAAAAAAATTATAGGCGTATATTGTTAATCGCTCGAAACGTAGTTTTATAAGGAATTTCATAACCTATAAGCTTGTATATGAGTTTTTATTTTTTTGCCCTCTATTTTTGAAAGGGCGACGTTTAAAGGGTTCGAAAATTGTATCAATCATACATTAGGGTAGGATTTGTAAAGTCATATCTCAGTTATTTTAAAAGTTGAAAAATTTTTGAAAAAAGTAAAATAATTTGAGTCTCTTTTTTCAAAATTTTTAAAAAACTATGTACATAAAAATTGATTCATAACAAAATGTTGGTATTTTTTTTTAACAAACAAGTTGAAAAATTTTTGAAAAAAGTAAAATGTTTGTTAAAAAAAAAATACCAACATTTTGTTATGAATCAATTTTTATGTACATAGTTTTTTAAAAATTTTGAAAAAAAGAGACTCAAATTATAAGCACGTGAATAAAATGAATCATTACTGGGTTATATTTTTATTTCAATTTGGGTACTACTGCTAAGGGTGAAATTGATTTTTTTTCTACAAAAAAAAAAAATATAAATCGATCTTATTTCGGTCATAACTCTCTTAGTTTTCATGCTAGAAACTTTCACTAACCATCATTTTAAAGCTTTTTAGAAGTATTTTGAAAAATATTCCACGCAATTTTCTCGAAAAATTGATTGTTTTTTCGTTATTCGACGTTGAATTTTAAAAAAATTTTCGTTTTAATTATTTATTCAATCTTTAATAAATCATAACTCGGTTGGTATTAGGCCTATAACCAATTAAAAAGCACCAATTTCTTTGTTTTTTTATGAGCCTCATTATAACTTCTTACACTTTTTCTGATAAAATCAAAAGTTTTTGAGTTATTCATGAAAAATTGATTAAAAACGTGGTTTTTCTTCAAGAAAAGTCTAAATTTTCAATCGCGCATAACTCAAAACCTATTGATTTTAACCCCCCTGATTGGGGGTGAAATCGATTAAATTATGATTATCTTCTATATACAGAGTGAGCGGAAGATCAAATCTGCTTTCAAATAAAACACCCTGTATTTTCATTGTACAAATAGAAACTAAGTTATTATTTGTATATAAATAATTCATATTTTTTTCGTTTTTGGTACTTTGACGATAAAACAGAAATTGGAGAATTTTGAAATGGCGAGATTCCCTCCAAGGATTTTTTGGGGGAGCTGCATCCGCGTTATATTGTTCAGGGAGGCCTAATCTAAAGAAAAATCACTTTGACAGTAGTTAGGAGCTGCGTCTAAGCAACGTTTTTTCGGATTCTTCTCGGTTTTGGCCCAACTGTATCGTCTTTCACTAGGAAAACTAATTTTGCCCGTGCCCGCGACATCCCGATCGTGGAATGAAGTTTGTTCGCCCAGTTTTTTTTGAATTGTTGGCCATAAATGAGTGATGGACCTATGCGCGATTCAACATTCCGCCTGGCTCAGCTAGTTAGTCAAATTTTTTTCGACACACCCTTTTGTATGCTCAAGTCGAAGAAATCTGCCACCAATCCGTCGAGGAAAAGTGTGATCCTGCTCGCTCTCGAAACGTTTTCCTTTCATCAGATGTATGAGGAAGAGCCCACCCAAATTTCTTCAGAAACGACGTGGAGCGCACCACTTTTGCTCGCCGGAATTTGGTGACTGCTTCACAATATCTGTTTCGAGTTTTTCGTCCCGGATTCCATAAAATTGATGAGGATTATCCCCCAAATAAAGACGCCATAATATTTACTGTCGAATACCCTTGGTGGCGGTGAATCAGAGTAATACCTCTGACGAGATTGTTGTTATGTTTCGGGGGTGTTCTTGGGAACCACTGAGTAAGGCATTGTTGTCGCATTTAGCTAGCACCTTCACTGTAAAGTATATTTCATTGAGAACCTTACTTTTTGTACAACTCTTGTACATCAAAATGACGCTGCAAACTGATATTTAATAAAGCGGAAAAGTTTTAAATCAGACACAATTAAAAATAATTGTTTTTATTTTATCTCACTGTACATTACACGTAAATTTACAGATTATTTCATTTCTTTGTTTTTTTTTGTTATAATCTATATCAAATTCATTTAATCGGAACACTAAGCAGTTGAATTGGAATGTATGGAGGTTCTATCTATGTAAATCAGAAAAAATAATAAAAATGACGGCAATGCTTATCAAATAATAATGACTCAGTACGTCTGGCTTTAATCAATCTACATAAAAATAAATAAACGCCTTAGTTCTTTTTAATACGAAACGAAGCATAAAAATATTTACAAAAAAACCGGACTGTCTAGACAGTCACGGTTTATAAAAACATATATATAGAAGGATTCTAGTGTATATTAAGTACAAGTACTTGCACAGCATTTACATTTACTTCTTATCAATATATTTATTTTGATATCGAGTTTTAACAATAAACATTCTCTTTTTATTTGATTATCACAAATTACGGAAACGTATACTTCAAAAATTCGGTGCGTTTCTATTAGTTTCGCACACAAAAATTCGGAAAACCAGACACTTTTAGTTGCGTAGCAAATATTCGATTTGACCAACTTCAAAATCTAAAAAGGTTATTTCTCTGTAAATTAGAGAACATTTTGATTTGTAAGTAACAATCAAATTTTTCTTATAAACACCGGAGTTGTGTATAGACCAAGATATTCCAATCCGAACATAAAAGATAAAGGAAAAAACTCTTTGTCTATTTAAACCCCTAGAGGAAACTCATCTGAACGTAAAAAGTCAAAATTGAATTAATATTGAAAAAAATATGGACCTTATAAATATATCTCGCTCAAAATTTTACACAAAATCGATTTTCATCATAAAAATAAATTATGCGAATTCGTTATACCGTCTCGTGTAAAACCAGCTTCAGTGGTGAACAAAATTTTTTCATTTTTATCATCATTCGGTTCATAGAAAAAAAATAATCTAACAATATTGCCAGTAATTTTCGTAAAATCGTGTAAAAGTTTGTCTTCATTTTGAATACATCGCGACAATTTTTTAATAAGCGAGTCTCGAATTTTTTACACTTCTGTATTTATCCTGGCGTGTTAACTTTTCATGAAACACCCTGTATATTCATTTATCGGTTAGCGAATATGTCGTAACAAAAGTTTTTTATTTAAAAATTTGTTCTTTACAAGGAGCGTTTCCGAAATTTTCATTTCAAAGTTTTGATCGTGCCGTTTTTTTCTAAACAATGTATTGTTTGTTTATAATAAATTTATTTTTTCACAAATTGTTCGTACACATTTTTGCAGAAACTATATGTACGAGGGTATATCGAAAAATTCTTAGCCTACTATAGAAACAAACAAAATTTTTCAACTTTTAGCATAAAAGGATTCCCGGAAAAAATCTAATCTTACAATGTTGCCAATAGTTTTCATAAAATCGTTTAAAACGTGTAAAACATGTATGTATTTATTTAATATAAAACCCCATTACAAACTGTTTGTTTGTAACTTAATAGTAAGAAAAAATTTGCGAAAGTGAAATTCACTTTGCAAACGCACACAAAAAATAATCACCAATTTTTCTGTTCAAAAAACAAAATAAATGTTGCGTTCTACAATTTCATAAAAGTTCTATCCAATTCACACTTTATATAATTTCGAAAACAAAAAAAAAACGGGAAAAGAAAAACAAGAAAAGTAAAGTCAGTCTAGAAGTGCATCGTGGGTCGTAAAGGGTTATTAATTGCGCCCGACAAGAGAGGGCGTGCGGAGGCGAGGGTGTATAAGGATGGAAAATACTACAACTGTGACTGTAGACATATTCAGTCTCGCTTACACCTGCCGCGCCACTCGCCAAGGGGCGAGACAGACAGAGAAAGCCAGAGACCACGTTAGATAGAGATGCATAGTGGCCAGACCGCTGCCAGACATACAGCCAAGGCCGGATCGTACGCTCTATCTCCGTCTCTACCTCGCGGCGTTGTCAGACTAAATAAAAAATATTAGATATACCGTTTTTTTTTTATTACTGTAAGATTCGTTTTTTTTTTCACAATATATCACCGACGACGTAGATATTTAAACGTTACGTACAAGAATGTGAGATTTCTAGAACTGATTTATATTTAAAAGTATTAATAGCAATTGGAACTGAAAATGTACTCACTGTATCAGAATAAAGTCGAACCAAATTTGATTGAAAAATGCTGTGTATAACTCCGCATTTCCTTACCTGAAAAAAATTGTAACGATAAAAATTATTTGTGAAAATGATTGATAAAGAAAATATACAGGAAATATTGTAATCGAACATGTTATCATATACGAAATGACTAAATAACGCATCGCCAACTGATACAGACTTTATTTGCTAATCTACTTAATGAGACACTAACAACAAATTGTTTTTGTCGTAAGCTACTTCTAATTGCTAAAACTTGAAGCTGGTTGTCGACCAAGAGCTAAGCTAAGCTAACTAAACTAACGGGAACTAAACTAGAACCAAGTTGTGCGTCCACCAGCTAATTATAACCAGGTGGTATTTGTTCAAAAGACAAAACAAAGATGATTGATGAAAAAAGGTGAACAAATTCAATATTCCCATGATTGAAGATCACAGTTTATGAGCTGCTGTCAAACTAATTATCGTAAAGCTACAAATCCAGAGGAAAAGTCGGTAAATTGTTTGAGGTGATTTAAAAAATCGTAATTATCATTTTATTTATTTATTATAGTTATTATTTTTAATGAAAAAGCATAAAAACTAACTCAGTTTCAGAATGTATTTTTTCCTTGCCACATCTAACTATTAAGAAATAAAATGTGATGCGATTTTTAGCCACACAGTATGATGAAAATGAATAATCTGCAAAAACAAGCATTTACAGGCTAAGCCGTACGAAATAATGAAAATTACAAACAATAAAAAACGAATTAAGTACCACAATCGTATCAGTAAAGCTGTTAACAAAGCGCATGTCAAAAAAACAAAAACATCCCTCTATTTACTATTTATTTTTCAAACCTTCAGATAATTCGACATACTACCATAAGTTATTTAAAGTAAATTGCAAAATCTAAAAGAAGCATGATTATAATGTAAACGCTTGTATAGAATTTATTTCCGTTAGAAATTTTCTAATCACTAATTAGTGACTTTAAATTGATAAAATATTTTCCTCATTCTTCTAAACTGAAAGAAAATTTAAATAATTTTCGTTCCGTAGAACCTTTCTTATGTACATACAAAACAAGATTTTGATATGAAATACACAAACTAAGGTCATTTTAAATATTATTACAGAATAATCTACGAAGAGAAAGGTTTGGACAGGCCAAAATCTCTCGGAGTTTAATAGATTTCATAGCCGTTTTAAAAAATTTTAATTTCAATAAATTTCACCGAAAATACGATTGTAAGTTTTTCCATTTAAGAAATTGTGTATTTTTAACAGTAAAGTGACAACTAACAAGGTACAGTCAACTCTAGTGTGATTTTGGAAAATTTGGAAGGGTGTAAACGTCGAAAAATCGATCTCTTAATAATTAATGAAAAAATATTAATATTTAATTTAACGATTTACAGAATTTGAATAAATTAAAAAAGGAAAATGTGAGGGGTTTCAAAGAAAAACCAAAATTTCACGTAAAAAACCATTTGAAAGAAAAATGCATGCGACGTTCGAAATGATAAGGATTATTTTGAAATGGAAACTTTTGAAAGACATGTTTTTGCCAGGAAAAGGAATATGTTGTAATATGGAGACGAAACATATTTTGATAAAGGACATAAACCAAATAAATTTTGGCGAGATTTAACTGTCCAAAAATCGAAAACACGCTTTTTTAAAATGATATATTTACTGATAATAGTGCACATCAGCTGTTCAAACCGTTTTCTTAAAAGTGATTTATCGACTTTTGAATCCACTCGTACCGGTGACTACCATGAGGTTATGAGTGCCGATGCGATAGATCTTCCTTGGCTAAATTCAAAATTTCTGGAACCGTTGGTGATATTCATATTTACCACTGCACCAGCACCCTACACTCTCTGACGCGCGTTTCAATAACCAAGTTACCATCTTCAGTACCTGAAAGTAGACTGATGTTTGATCTGAAGACGATAATTTGGTTATCGAAACGCGCGTCAGACATTTTTAAATTCTATCCCGGTTTTGTGGGAAAAAACAGTATTTTTTATGTTCCTTTCAAATATTTTTTTTTTTAAATCAGTGATGTTATAGAGAGTTATTTCAATATTACTAAAGTAGTTTATTTTCTGATTCGATTTGGATATGAATTTATAAGAAGTCCTACTCATACTATTGTTTAATTATTTATAACTTTAGGAAAAAAAAACGTTTTATGTGAGTTAATCCACTTTTTATGCGCAATTCCGGATCGTATGAGCGTTAATTTTACTAATAGTTTGTTGAATTAACACCGATTTGTATTTGTAGATTAGACTATAAAAGAAGATTCGAAAATATAAAATAATTTGAAAGTTACGGATAATTTTGAATTGATTTGACAATTTTCATGCTTGAACGATGTCTATTAAACCAATTAAACGATATATTTTTTTTTTTCGTTGAGACATTTTGTTTTTTTTTAAGCAGCGTTAATTGAAACATGCACAAATAACCAACAGCCAGTTATCGAAAATAAAATTTTCAGTTATTCAAACACAATCGTTGTATATGAAGAAAAATCACAGATACGTTGAAAAATAAGAGATTTGATAACACCGCGTTCGCGTCTACGTCTAGCGTTTTCTATCTCTGTTTGTCCCGCCGCCCTCGTCGTCTGTCGTGTGGGGCCGGCCTCCTCCAACCCCTTTCAATGTGACCCCTAACCGAGCAAAGCAACCAGCCACCACTACCATCGTTCAGCCTCATCAGCCCCAGCCACTAGACTGCTTGTCTGGAGAGATGGGCTCGGACAGTTATTTTTATACCGGTTATTTCACTAGTAGTAGACGGTGTTAAAACACAAGGGAGGCGCGGGAGGGTATTTCGAGTAGGATGTAATCGGTTTTACACTGCGGTAATTTGGAATAAATTTCGTACAAACGGAATTCCAAACTTCCTTTTTGATACGGTTGATTTATAAACAATAAATAGTGCGATATATTTCTTTTCAATTTGTTGATTTTTTTTAGCAAATATTTAAGATTAAAATGAGACCTAAGTTTGAAAACACTTTTTCGCCCTTAAAAAATATCCCAAAACCCCAATTAGTAATAAAAATTTTTAAGATCAAATTAGGATGTTTCACGCGACGAATTATTTGGAAAAAAACCGAAAAATTAATATTTGCGATATATTTCTTTTCAATTTGTTGATTTTTTTAAGCAAATATTTAAGATTAAAATGAGACCTAAGTTTGAAAACACTTTTTCGCCCTTAAAAAACATCCCAAAACCCCAATTAGTAATAAAAATTTTTAAGATTAAATTAGGACGTTTCACGCGACAAATTATTTGGAAAAAAACCGAAAAATTAATATTTACGATATATTTCTTTTCAATTTGTTGATTTTTTTTAGCAAATATTTAAGATTAAAATGAGACCTAAGTTTGAAAACACTTTTTCGCCCTTAAAAAATATCCCAAAACCCCAATTAGTAATAAAAATTTTTAAGATTAAATTAGGACGTTTCACGCGACGAATTATTTGGAAAAAAACCGAAAAATTAATATTTGCGATATATTTCTTTTCAATTTGTTGATTTTTTTTAGCAAATATTTAAGATTAAAATGAGACCTAAGTTTGAAAACACTTTTTCGCCCTTAAAAAACATCCCAAAACCCCAATTAGTAATAAAAATTTTTAAGATCAAATTAGGACGTTTCACGCGACGAATTATTTGGAAAAAAACCGAAAAATTAATATTTGCGATATATTTCTTTTCAATTTGTTGATTTTTTTTAGCAAATATTTAAGATTAAAATGAGACCTAAGTTTGAAAACACTTTTTCGCCCTTAAAAAACATCCCAAAACCCCAATTAGTAATAAAAATTTTTAAGATTAAATTAGGACGTTTCACGCGACGAATTATTTGGAAAAAAACCGAAAAATTAATATTTGCGATATATTTCTTTTCAATTTGTTGATTTTTTTTAGCAAATATTTAAGATTAAAATGAGACCTAAGTTTGAAAACACTTTTTCGCCCTTAAAAAATATCCCAAAACCCCAATTAGTAATAAAAATTTTTAAGATTAAATTAGGATGTTTCACGCGACGAATTATTTGGAAAAAAACCGAAAAATTAATATTTGCGATATATTTCTTTTCAATTTGTTGATTTTTTTTAGCAAATATTTAAGATTAAAATGAGACCTAAGTTTGAAAACACTTTTTCGCCCTTAAAAAATATCCCAAAACCCCAATTAGTAATAAAAATTTTTAAGATCAAATTAGGACGTTTCACGCGACGAATTATTTGGAAAAAAACCGAAAAATTAATATTTGCGATATATTTCTTTTCAATTTGTTGATTTTTTTTAGCAAATATTTAAGATTAAAATGAGACCTAAGTTTGAAAACACTTTTTCGCCCTTAAAAAATATCCCAAAACCCCAATTAGTAATAAAAATTTTTAAGATCAAATTAGGACGTTTCACGCGACGAATTATTTGGAAAAAAACCGAAAAATTAATATTTACGATATAATTCTTTTCAATTTGTTGATTTTTTTAAGCAAATATTTAAGATTAAAATGAGACCTAAGTTTGAAAACACTTTTTCGCCCTTAAAAAATATCCCAAAACCCCAATTAGTAATAAAAATTTTTAAGATCAAATTAGGACGTTTCACGCGACGAATTATTTGGAAAAAAACCGAAAAATTAATATTTGCGATATATTTCTTTTCAATTTGTTGATTTTTTTTAGCAAATATTTAAGATTAAAATGAGACCTAAGTTTGAAAACACTTTTTCGCCCTTAAAAAATATCCCAAAACCCCAATTAGTAATAAAAATTTT
This sequence comes from Diorhabda sublineata, assembly GCF_026230105.1. Lineage (NCBI taxonomy): Eukaryota > Metazoa > Arthropoda > Insecta > Coleoptera > Chrysomelidae > Diorhabda > Diorhabda sublineata. The sequence goes on from NC_079483.1 coordinate 7,213,042, forward strand.
TAAGATCAAATTAGGATGTTTCACGCGACGAATTATTTGGAAAAAAACCGAAAAATTAATATTTGCGATATATTTCTTTTCAATTTGTTGATTTTTTTTAGCAAATATTTAAGATTAAAATGAGACCTAAGTTTGAAAACACTTTTTCGCCCTTAAAAAATATCCCAAAACCCCAATTAGTAATAAAAATTTTTAAGATCAAATTAGGATGTTTCACGCGACGAATTATTTGGAAAAAAACCGAAAAATTAATATTTGCGATATATTTCTTTTCAATTTGTTGATTTTTTTTAGCAAATATTTAAGATTAAAATGAGACCTAAGTTTGAAAACACTTTTTCGCCCTTAAAAAATATCCCAAAACCCCAATTAGTAATAAAAATTTTTAAGATTAAATTAGGATGTTTCACGCGACGAATTATTTGGAAAAAAACCGAAAAATTAATATTTGCGATATATTTCTTTTCAATTTGTTGATTTTTTTTAGCAAATATTTAAGATTAAAATGAGACCTAAGTTTGAAAACACTTTTTCGCCCTTAAAAAATATCCCAAAACCCCAATTAGTAATAAAAATTTTTAAGATCAAATTAGGACGTTTCACGCGACGAATTATTTGGAAAAAAACCGAAAAATTAATATTTACGATATAATTCTTTTCAATTTGTTGATTTTTTTAAGCAAATATTTAAGATTAAAATGAGACCTAAGTTTGAAAACACTTTTTCGCCCTTAAAAAATATCCCAAAACCCCAATTAGTAATAAAAATTTTTAAGATCAAATTAGGATGTTTCACGCGACGAATTATTTGGAAAAAAACCGAAAAATTAATATTTGCGATATATTTCTTTTCAATTTGTTGATTTTTTTTAGCAAATATTTAAGATTAAAATGAGACCTAAGTTTGAAAACACTTTTTCGCCCTTAAAAAATATCCCAAAACCCCAATTAGTAATAAAAATTTTTTAGATTAGATTAGGATTTTTATTAATCAATTTCACGCGACAAAAATTGTTTTCAAATTTTCTAATAATTAGTTCAAATTATCTAAAATATGATATTTAAATGTTTTTTTCCTAATTATTCATACTTTCCTAAAAAAAAAAGAAAAAAATTATTGATTGTTTGACGAAAAACAAAGTGGACCGCACTTTCAAACATTCACGGAAAATATAAATTTTTGCTTTATTATTTTAAAACTTATTACATTAACTTTAAAAGGAATAATATAATTTTATTTCTAATTCTAGTCGTATAATGGGAAAACATGCTACGGAAAAAAATTTCCACATTCAATTAACCTCTTTCACACATACATTGAACTTTAACAAAAACAAAGTAGAGGTTCCATTATCTTATGATAGTAATATTAATGATTGTTAATATGTATGTACCAGACATTACAATAGCCTTTTGTTTTGTTTTATGAACTTACGTAAAGTCTGCAATACATTTGGGTAGTTTATTATTATTTCATTGTGTTATTCCTACAATGATTTTGGCGTTTTTTTTTATATACCGAGAATTTAAGTCTTTGAAGCGCGTGCTTTTTATTAACCAAACACCTCCAAAGTTAGATATTTTGCTGTTATTAGAAGACCACCCTCACGCAATTGCAGAAGAAATTGCCTCACAACTGAATGTCAGTATGTCTTTTGTAAGAAAATTTGAAAAAAAAATGCACCCGTACAATGTTAACTTGTTGAAGAACTCTCAGGAGATGAAACGGGCAATTTTGTGAAAACTTCGTATAAATTCAGGCTACGTTTTGTTAAAATGGTACAATTGGACACGAAAAAATCCCCACTGAAAAAAAATATTCTTTGGGGAAGTATTATTGCAAAACAGACATTTCCTATTCAAAAAAAATATGGATAATGTCATACCTTTTACAAATTTGACGTTTTATTTTTTTGACTTATATATCAAAAGAAGCGAAATAAACTGTTTGTCGTGATTTAGAAAAACGTTTGCTTCTTCTTTCATTTCCCCAAACATAATTTACACATTGATCAATTGAAAAAATTGTTCATTATTCAAAACCTGCTGCTTTACTAATTATTAATATAATTTTCGTGACCTAAATGTTGATTTTTACATATTTAGGTATGTTTTTCTTAGTGTAGTTGTTTTTTCGTCGTAAACTTTTTTCTAATTGGCAACGTATTTATATAAAATGATAGATTAATTAGACACGTAAACTGTCACACGGTGAAACCCACTTTCACTAGATATAAATAACTTGAGCATATTTTATTATAATTTAATTAATTATTTGATCGTGCATAGTTTATACATCGTTGAATTTCTAAAGTAGGTAGACTGATACCTGATGTTACGTGTCACTAACAAATTACGTTGTATTACTTTTTGTTGTTTTGAAAAAAATATTTCCAACATAAATTGGCCTCTTGACATGATGCTATACGACAAGCAAAACAACGCAAGACGCAATATTTGGTGTTATTTTTATTGCGTGCAAGTTGCAATTAGAATCTAGTTACTTTTGCCTAGACAACCAACCCGTCCATCAGACTCCAAAATCGAATCAAGAGCAGAAATCTTTATTGCCAGTTATATATGTTTCTTTAATTTCTTAGACCGAAGAGTCCAGTGTTTACTGGTGATCCATCAATCTCACTCCCTTTAAAAAGTGGGATGGCTTCAATTTCCAGAGATCTTCGTCTTCAAAATCAAGCGCTTCTAGGTGTAGTACTCTGCAGTTGCTTAGTAACATTTCGAGAGAATAAGCATAAAGGTTTCGTCCTCTGTACAATAAAATCTGCACGCCGCGTTATCTGCTAGGTATAGCGTCTTCAGGTGTTTGTTGTGGCGACAGTGCCCCGATAGAACTCCTGTTAGTATTCATTAGATCCATTTATTCAGTATATCTATTCTGGCTATAGTTTCTCGGAAGAGTATTTGCCTGTCTCACCCCCTGTAGGTTGTCTCGATAATTGGTTTTGCTGATCCCACAGAAGGGTTCTGGTCCCTCGAAGGGCTGCTCCTGCTTTATCAGCTATTTTTTGAATGAAATTTTACGTTAGAAAATTTGCGTTAGGTGCAGCTATGATGCAATGGTACGAAACTTGCATAATATCAAACGACGTGCAAATTAATCTATGAAATATTTCGATTTTGAAAAAAATTGCATCTTGCATCATGTCAAGATGTTAAATATTTGCAATTCACTTGTTTGTATTCCCTTTTTTTCAAACTTTCCCATGTTTTTTACCTTCAGTACTTTGTCACAAGCTTTATTCATATAAATAAATCCAAATAATGTTACTGTATTTTGGCAGACAGTTTTAATTGATGGTAAATACAGTCGCGTCTCGTAAAATACTTTGTATTATTGTCTAAAGAAATGACCAGAATATTTTTAAAAAAGTCCAAAAATTCTGTAGATTTCAAAGAATCGAAGATACAGAATGTAATTGATGCTTGAAATAATTTTCAGTGGTAGACATTTTTTCTATACAATGTATAACTATTACCTACAGTGAAAAAGTCGTCCATATATTTGTTCTAATTTTTTTAAGGTTATGTTCATTCATTTTTTTTAACGTGTTATAAGTTTTTTTTTCACGTTTCGTGTTTAGTGAACATATTCGAAAACGAGTTCGTGACGCCTCTGGAGTCGAAGTAGTTAGTGGGTGACAATGAGAGGTAGTTTAATTCGAATCGGCTAGACACTAGACAACAGGCGGTTCATAAATATTCATCTTTTTTTCATACATTACCTAAGAACATCACATGAGGTTTAATATCATCTAATACAGAGGCAAAAAGAAATGTTTTCGTTGATGATTATTGTTATTATTAAAAGTACAATACAAATTTAACAAAAAATACGATAAATTTTCTCGCATAATTTGTATACGAGGCATATCGACAATTTAAGTTTATATTTCTATGGAATCAAATTAAGTTTATTGGAAAATCTGCGAGGTTTTCGGGCAAAAAACTATTATTCAATTATTAAGATGAATCAGATAGCACACAAAAAACAAAGAATGAGCACTGCACCTCAATTTTTGACACGCTATAGTCAAAACGGAAGTGATTTTTCTGTTGATGAATCTTCTCGTTGGAAATTAGTTTTTCAAACAAATAAAAATATTAACGTTTCGACATTTTTTAGTATTTATTGAAATTTTATTCGAAATTGACAATTTGCATTAATAAATCGATGGATAGATCATCTAAAACGTTGTTTACATAGGACAGACAACACAGTATTTAGAAGATAGATTGAAAGGTCATCAATACGATTAAAAAATAAACCTGCTTTAACAATTATCAAATATTTTATATTTATATATATATATATTATTAAATACAAGTGAAAATCGAGTTTTTACGATTGGTCCTCTATAGAAAAACGAAAAAGCTGTCAATGATAAGAAAGACTTTAACAATTTGAGTGAAATTTTGTGAATAATTCAATCGATGGATGCTTCTTTATTTTTGAGATAAAAAAATTATCAATTGTGGTTAAAAAAATGTTTTAAAAAAAATTATTTTGATGTGTAAACTCTTTTTTCTTTCAAATAATTCCGCAAAGCTTCTAATTTGATTGAATTATAATGAAAGATTTGAGGTTAGTTAAAACTCGTCATGACTCATACAGTATGCGTACTCGTTATATGATTATGTGTGAGTTTTTTGGTTAATTACGGTTGTGATGTGATTTCTATTTTTATACACCGGGTGTATTGTTTCGTTAGTCAAAATAACTCAACGAATAAATGAAACTAACAACGACAAAATGTTTATTCGAAACGGCTAGACGGTTTAATTGTAAAATTTCACGTTTAAATTTACAATTATAAACTGTATCATGTTTTGGCAAGCACCTGAATTGTTCTAGATATTTTTCTCACTACATTCGTATTACAACGACTATTAGAAAATACTCCGCAATACTAATAATGAGGTTATAAATTAGCGAAAAGAGAAATTTGTTGGAGTTGGGTACCGCAAAAAAAGCTCGCGTCGATTAGTGCAAAGAAATACTGAAAAAATTCAATGGCGGTGCTTAATAAGATCCCGAGAGGCGTCGAATCGTGGATCTGTGCATATGAATCGACTGTATGGGTATTTGAAAACCAGCATTTGTTCGAAAAATCAGGGAAACCAATCGCAGAAAACTAATCATTCTCCAACACGAGCTCTCACACATCAGTTCAAACAAAAACGTTTTTGAGCGTTCAAAACATCGAATTGATGAGTGATCTGCCATACAATCCTTGTTTGGAACCCAAAGATTTCATCTTATTATCGAAGACAGAAAATAAATTGCGAGATCAACGTTTTTCTGCACCCGAAGAAACGTTCATATCACATATTGTAAAGGTATCTCAATCGGAAATACTTCGACAATTAATTGTATTGATCTTGATGGGGAATATTTTGAGAAAACTGTAAATAAAGAGCTCCCCTGAGCGAAAAAAATTCACTACATTTAATCATTCTTTTAGTTTCGAATGATGAAGCAAATCATTGAAAAATTTTGTTCATAATTTGGTGAAAAATGGATTTAAATGAAAAATTCCAACGGAAATAAATACGTTTAAACCATACGAAATTTTATTTTAGATTGTTAAAAGTTGAATTAAAATAAAAAGTAATGAAGTTACGGTTCTGGAATTTGTGGTTTCTTGAGTAAATTTTTTCTTCTTCGAGGATCTTTTTTTCAAAATTCAAAAATATTTATACTTCACGAGTTACAAATGTAAACAAAACACTATTTTTTAAAGGTGTTTTATTGTGTTAAACATTATATCGATTTGAACTTGCAGACTAGTCTAATTTTACTTCTGTTCTATGACTTTTTATTAGTCGCCAAATTTATTTCTACAATCTGTCCAACTTGCTTCTTGTGGGGATTTCCTAGTAGTCTCCTCGTTACAGATTTCCTAGAATCCGTTCTATTACAGATTCTTTTATATTTTTTGTTACTTGTCAAGTCTGAACAAAATAATCACGGTCCGAGATGGGAGTAGGAGTTTGATACAAAAAAAATATCTATGCCTGTAACTTTGTTGTAAGTTATCTCCACACTGTATAGTAAATTAATTGAGAGCAGACAGAATATTCAATATTCTTAATTCGCAATTATCTCAATTCGGATTTGTATCGAATTGTATTTAATCGAAAGCTACAATTCACTACAATGTAACTAGGACTTTAATCAAACCTATTTTCCAATTATTATGAGGAATTTTGTATTTTTGAAATGTTTCATAGAGTCGAGATATTATTTTAATTTTCTAGAAAATCATTCGGTTTTCGTAAAACTGCTCGAGTTATTAAATTATGATGAACTTTCATTACTTTAAATCCCTCCATGTTTTTACCGTACTATTTTAAATAAATTTTTATTTATTTCGTTAATTTCATCCATTAATATTAGATATATCATTAAAATAAATTTTTACCATAAACGTGGAGAATATGTATTTAAAGATAGTGGAGAAGTTACGAGGGGCGTTTTTTTTCCACCATCCGATCGCTCCGTGCAGACACTACGCGGACATGCGCCGTCGTAAGCGACTGCGAAGCCCTCTCACTACACATTACGCCATTATTGACATTCAACCGTCAGTCGGCGTTGTGCTACAATCACGTAAACATGTCCGCCATTATCGATGTTCCCGCCAAATGTGATTCGTTTTCTACAGGCTGAAGGCCATAATGCTGCACAAATTCATCGGAGAATGAATCATGTGTATGGGGAAAACTTCATAAGTAAATAGTGTCGAAAGTTTAAAGATGTGCATGATAAAAAGGACCAAAGACGCAAATCTGTCGTTTCAGATGACCCGGTTCAACGAGTTGACAGATTGGTAAGATTAACCATTTATAAAAAAACCTATTTACTACAAAACACGGTTTAGTGCAGCAAGCTGACAATGACACCGATGTAAATAAATCAATTAATCCATAAGTGAATAATCGTTGAATCATTCAAAATGAAAAAAAAACCATTGAAAAAGTCTCAACGACCATTGAAAAAGGTTCAAAAACCATTGAAAAAGGATCAACAACCATTGAAAAAGGATCAAGAAGTGCTCCCGCACAGGTTGGGAATATCCATGTTCGGAAAGCATTTGGGTCAGGTAATAATTAACCTTTCCATGTTGTCAAATAACTAACCGCGTCCTTTTTTTGGTCGAAGCGTCCCATAACATTTGCCAACGCTCGTTTCTCCTGAGCTGTGTCTGGCTCAGTGTGGACACATACTGCGTCCAAACCAATAAACCTGCTTCCGCAATATTTCGGATCACCTGGAAATTTCGTATGCGATCACCGATGTTACCATTGACGACCTCCTTCGTTCGATATAAGATGTTCCTTACTCATTTACACCTACGAAGTCCTCTTGCCGCTTGAAGTTCGCTCTGGCATCGATCATCACTCCCATGTAACGTATAAACGCGTGTTTCCTGCTGCTTGTAATTAGCGCCGCTTCTATCTTGTGCTGTAGTATCGGCCAACTGAGTTCATCCAGCTACAAATCTTCTTAAGAGCAGTATCAAAAGAAAAAATTGTTTTTCCTCCAGGTGTTTTGCGACCACGTCGTCCACGAATGCTAGAAGATTTGGTGCAAGAAATCACAGTTAAATAAATTTAAGATAAAGATGATAAAAAGTAAATAAAGATTTATAATTTCAACATTATCAATCCTTCCCTGATGAGGAACTGAAGCAAGACTACCCGGTTGGTCCGTGAAAAATTATGGTAACCCTATATATTATAACGATGTTGGTTAATTATAAATTGATTAGAAACTTTGTATTTATATAAATTTGTAATTTAATATTCGCAAAATCATGTGATTAGTTATCTACGCGGTTTTTTTTTTCACTATTATTTAGAAAAAAGTATAAACACGTGATAATACAATACAAATAACGTGGCTGTCAGCTAATTTAAAGGGGGCGAGGTCATCTCAATAACTTGACCAAGTAGTTTTTTTCCAATTACAGTTTTTTTTTTATTTTAGTCCAAGAAACTTGACACAAAATATTTCTTTTTATCAAACAAACCAAATTACGAACCGTAAATAAATGATCGGACCTCGTAGCTATTTCGGTAATCGATCGTGTTGTATCGAAACTTAATTTGCAAAGTATTTTTTATTTACTAATCCTAATCCTTTTTCGTTGGGTTGAAATTTTTTATAATCTATTTTTTATTAATTAAATTATGGCGTATCTGATAATTTATTAAAAATGCACTCGTTATTAGTAAACGAATGCATTTATCACGGCCTTTTAATAAACCTGACTTCTAGTCAAAATATTTCCGTCGAAATGTATTCGATTTTGGAATGTTTATTTTGATTTAAAAACTCAGACTAAACCAATACATAATCCATGAATACGCGGTCGAGAACGTTGGCGTTTCAAATAAATACTATTAAACCATGGAAAAAATTACTTGCTGCTCATATGTGCAAAATAATATTGAAGACATTATACGGGGCGTTTCAATAAAAAATTCACCTCGACTCTAGAATGAAATGAAAAGCAAATTACACGTTTTTTACGATATTGTCGAAACTACTGGCAACACTGTAATGAAATTTCATACGAATATGTTAAGTTGATACGTTTCGTACATTTTGAATTTGTTTTTCATATCTGACTCTCGTAGAGGGCGCTAGTTCGTAACCTAACCTAACCATTAAATACGAGGGTAGCCTGAAAAGTTTTCGATCGATAAAATAAGGTTGGGAAACAGGAAAAAGTCATTAGGAGCAAAATTTGGCGAATACTGTGGGTGGTCTCCCTTCACCTTATCGAGCAGTTATTGGTCTGGAAGATAGTCGATTAACATAAACCCATGACTATCCCAAAAAACTTTCCCAACCAATGAAACCTGAAACTATTTTCGAAAAAGTTTCGTCGTTGGCAGTCCAATGTCTTGACCTTTTTTTTTCGTTTTAAAACTGTAATTGTAGATCAGGTTTCATATACAGATAGAAATCGTTCCAATTTGGTTAAGCCGTTTCAATAAGATCTTGGAAATATTCATTTTGAATGCACTTTTGGTCAACGCGCGGATAGTTTGAGTTTAATGTAACAAAGACTCAGGCTGCTTATTTTTCTGCACTACAGCTGAGGATTTTGTCTTTTCCGGATATAAAATCGTCATCATCATCAACGCTTGTAAGTTGTTGAGGTTGTAAGAAATACGCCTTGGCATAATCTTTACAAGCACTTGGAGCCTTCGAGGCTGTGGAATCAGCTATAAGCATTACAACCTACAGAAGTTTAAGATCAATGCCCACAAGCATCTCCGCGTTCTCTTCATTTGCCTAATCTTAATCCCATGATGGTCCAGGACCATTTGGTCAGCTTCTTCGATTGGTTGTCGCTGTTTTCAGCTCATCTGGAAATCACTTAGACGATTGTCAAATAAAACTAAACGTTCAAGATGGCGATAGCTACTGAAACAGTCAAGTTAGAGAGATCCCCTTATAATATATAGCGTCTAATATTTATTATGAGGGTGATACAATTCAATAAAACGATATAAACCGTATGAAGAAGGGGGAGATTAAACGCGGAACGGTCCAAGGTTGCACAAGACTCATCCCATTAGTTTTTCCCTGTCATTCTGAATGTATTGACAGTATTGATTTAATATAATAGAATCGGGCGATTTAAGTGATGACTATTCTATATATAATTGGACGAAAAAAATGTATCGAATATTGCGAAATAGAAAAATGTAAACAACAATTTTTATTACATACATAATTAGTCGTACCAGTAATTATGTAAGTCACGTGTTGTAAACATTAAAAATCACTTAATTTCCCGTAGAGGGCAAATGAAAGTCGTATCGATTCTAGTCGGTAATTTTTATTTGTAACACTTTTACGTAGTTTCTTTTTCTAATAAAACATTTTAGGATTTATATATCACATCAATGTGATTATTGATTCAATAATTTTCGTAGTAGATTCTAATCGTTTCTACTCTTGTTTCAGGTACAGACCAATTTTCACCTTCTTGGGCCTCGTCAGTATAGCTTTTTTGCATCGAGCTATTTAGAATGAAGATATTTAATGCCGCATCGACAAATATCAGTTTTTGATCAAAATATCTCGAAATGGGATTCTGAAAATGTTGTAGAAATGGTAACAAACGGAAATCCGAGGATACGATTTCGGGCGAGTGTAGTGGGTCTCATTTTTTATGCTTAATCGAGCAAAAATCGTTGAAATATGTCCAAAATCGATTGGATTTGTTTTCGTCGAAGATATTTTGTCCATTCGACCGAGATTGGTTTAATTCACAGTTTGACATAGATTTGCTTTCGCAAGCAAATAGATTTTGGATATTCTGAATTTTTGCCATTATCAAGTCTTCATAGACGAAGACATATCCCTTGATATTCAAAAGCTTTTTATCGGTGGAAATAATCTGAATGCGATGGAATAAAAAACAAAACAAAAGGTTCAGTATTTGTCCAAAAAAAAAAATATTTAACAACCTGTTAAGGATTAATTTTTATGCTAAACTCGCAATTTACTTTTTATAGATTTAAGAAATTTCATATTATTTCTCATTCTGATAATCAATAAATGATGTTAATTAATAATGTATAAATCCAATTAATCGCTATAATAGGGATAAATTACAAATTGTGATTTTATCAATTTTTCATTAAAAATCATTTAATTCGATTGACGCTGAATATAATATACAATGCGGTTATTTTTAAATGACCGTAACGTTAATAACAACGAGGTCAGACAGTCACATCGATATCGGGCATTTTATTTGTAAACTTTTTTTTTTATTCAAATAAAAGTCAATAATTTCCACACGGCGACTCAATGAATAATCACCTAAAATATAAAAGTATGTCTCTCATGAATATCGGTTTCCAACGCAAGAATTTCACCAAGGATCTGACAGTGCAAGGTCCGGACTAAATGCCGGATGCGGTAGGACTTCAATACCACAAAGTTCTTCGTTATTATTCCTCGATATAGAAGAACCAACATTCGGTTAACCAAACCAACAGATACACAACAAGACTTTTCGTTTTCCATCGCAAGTAACGAAGATTACCTTCCGGTAAGGCGAGGAGCTGTTAATAAACCTCTACTCGTCGCGGTATTTAGCTTGAATCTCGATCAATTCAAGGGAGATAATAGATTGGTTTTCAAGTATTAAAATTTTTCATCTATACTAATTATTATAAAAAACGTACCGCGTCGTCAGTATACAAAGAGGACGATTCAAAAAACGAGTTACGACATGTCCTAAATTGGGAAGTAGGATTTTTCGCTTATGTAAATCCTCGTTATAAAACGAGTTTAGTGTTAACCGTTAGACATTTTCCCTAGGTGTAGATATATATATATATATATATATATATATATATATATATATATATATATATATATATATATATAGAAAGCGGTTATTAGTAATGATTTTTTTTCTATTTTCAATTATTAAACGACATTGAAAAAACACCCTCTTTCCTTTCTTTACCCTCTTCTATTTTACTACCCTACAAAAATCTGAACTGAAAGAAGTAGTTCGAGATAACGAATTATTTTATAGATCTAGAAGGCATTAGAACGAAAAGGGTCGGGGAGATTTTATTACAACAAAAAAAAATGTCGTTCTTTGTAACTAGAAAAAAAATCGGGTATAATGAGTTGTGTATTCATTTGTAGAATTCACGATGATATATTTATGAAAACCCTCGTAACTATTGAGAAATTATTAATTTTTTGTTTAAATGAAAGTAATATTTTTTGTTTTGAACTTATAATTTGGAAATAACTTTTTTGAAAACAAAGTTTGTATGCTGAAATGAATTTACATTCATAAATGCCTTTTGGGTTGTTTTTTTTGTGTACTGATCTCTACATAATTAAATTTCATTTTTTTGTAGTCGAAATAAATTTTTTTACGTATATTATATAAATCCATTACCGAAAACTTCTCTTCTTTTTTGTCTTGTCGTATTTTCTACACCTTTTTATAGAATCGAACAACGATGTTGAAATTTTAGTATACTAATTGTCTACATTTTATCACAAACTAAATTATCCCCACCTCAAAGAAAATTCCAAACTTACCTAATAAGTCTAGACTTGATATTTACTTTACACCATTGAATTTTGAAATTTGTAAATAAATGCAAGAATTTATAAAACAATTTTATGTCTGGATTTATATTATTGAGCAATACTTATTCATTATCACAATTTACGACAGATTTTCAAGAATTCAATGTAAAAATCTCACAAATAAATATCTAATTGTTTCATTCAGATTAGTTTTTATTTTTAGAAACCTCGTATAACTAATTTTATATAACACAAACTCTAACATACTAAACTATTCACTAACATTATTATCTAACAATCAAATTCCTTATTATTATTACTTATTAACTCCCCTGCTGCTAGACACTCGCTTTATATACTATAATCACTTTCCAGAAACTTCGACTTCCCTAAAATCTCCAATTTATCGTAAATAAACACAAAGGTCTTATTAAAAATTGTCTCTCTTTCTCACACACACACACAAATGAAGATCTAATTGTTTCATTCAGATTAGTTTTTATTTTTAGAAACCTCGTATAACTAATTTTACATAACACAAACTCTAACACACTAAACTATTATACATTATTATCTAATTTATTTAAACACCGTTTGGTTTTACATCAAATTACTTATTAACTCCCCTGCTGCTAGAGACTCGCTTTAAATACTATAATCACTTTCTAGAAATTTCGACTTCCTTGAAATCTCTAATTTATCGTAAATATACAGAAATATCTTATTTAAAATTGTCCCTTTCTCTCACAAATAAAGATGTAATTGTTGTATTCGGATTAGTTTCCATTTTTAAAACACTAATTTTTGTATTATTCTTCTTTTTTTTTAATAGTTGTTAGTCACAAAATATCTGGATGAATTTAGACACACAAAGAATCTTACTTACGTAATTTATTTATAAACACACACAAACACTAACACACTAAACTATTCACTAACATTATTATCTAATTTATTTAAACACCGTTTGGTTTTAAATTTCACTATCTCTATGACATCAGATTACTTATTGACTCCCCTGCTGCTAGAGACTCGCTTTATATACTATAATCACTTTCTAGAATCTTCGACTCCCTTGAAATCTCTAATTTAACGTAAATAAACACAAAGGTCTTTATAAAAACAATCACAGCAAAATGCAAGCAGGTCACAATAAAACGATTTACCAGCGGTTACACCAAAATTTAGCTACGATTGACATATTAGAACGGGTCCGGCTTCACGGTCTATGTCAGTAGACGAGTTTGTAACATTATTATGTATTTTTATTGATGATTTTAGACAACAAAACGTCGAATCAATTTAAAATTTCATATTTATAAGGATGATAATACAATAATTTCATAAATTCGCATCACTATTCTTGCAAAGTCTTCTAGAATGTATATAACGAATTTTTTCGGCTCGTGCAACGTAGCCCGAGATACTGTCAAGAGATGGCGTTAGAAAGCATCGACATGATGTTGTCTTTTTTATAGGTTTTCGATGGTTAGGTTCTGAACAAGCGTATGTAGTAGCATATACCCCAATAGAAGATCGAGCGTGAAAATGAACATCATATACTAGAATTTATTGACTTAAAATTAACACGTTGTGGGATAAAATATCCGTCGATTTATATAAATTACGCTATCAGAATTTGACGGAACTTTGAATATTGTGATTAACCTGTTGAAAGAAAAAAAATCGCGAAAGCTATAACTATCCTGGTACAGCGGCAACACTGTACTAATCTTTGGAACATTTAGTCCTAGAAGCTATAATAGCTTTCAGCAATACCAGGAACGTTGTTGACAACTATCTATTGTGCTAAAAAGGTTTCGAAGGGTGGTAGAAATATTTAAATTATATATGGGGTTGTCGACAGGTAAAAAAAAACCTTTTTATCTATCTAACGGATTTGTAGTTTTAATTAGAAATAAAACCGTTTAGTTCTCGTATAGAGGGATGGGAATTACTTATTGTACAGGGTGTATAAAAAAATGTTCACCGTCTATAGGATAATTTTATATGAATATGGTTTGTAAGCTGATACCTCGTATGAATTTGTTTTTATATCTGATTTTCATAGGGGGAGCTAGTTACACGATTCGTACCAAGTAGTTGAACATTTTCATGGTTAAAATTATTATTTCAAATTTCGAGAGAACTTAAACTTCAATTAATTGTTCACAAAAAAAACCGAAACTGAGTATGGTTTTCGAAATATTTTGATTGGAAAATTATGAACTGTTAACTGATACGGTTTATAGTAAGTATAAAGTTATTAATTAAACAAAAAAAAACACGAGACGAAAATTAAAATGAAAAGTAAGAGCTGTTGGACTTGTCTGTAATAGTAAAGATGTAGCTGTTGCTCTTCAAGTATCCTCCAAGTCTTGAAGAAGACTGTTTCATGAAACCGATCCAGAAGTAGATGATTAAATTGAAAGAATTGGTTCCTTATCCACCGTATAGTCCAGACCTGGCACCCAGTGACTACTAGCTACTCTCTGATCTCAAACAAATGCTCGTCGGTAAGAAATTCAGCTCAAATGATGAAGCAATTGTTGGAATTGAAGCATATTAATTCCAGTATTTTTTAAAATATTTCTCACGGTTTGTGAAATTACTCCAACGTTTCGAGCTTCAGCTTCAGACACGATTGACTGATTAATATTCAGTATAAAGTAGCTATGACTGCGCCCGTATACAATTAGAGCAATTATTCTAACAATTAACCCCGTTGGTAAATTTAAATTTCTGTTTACACTAATCGATATTTTCCTTGTGCCATTTTTGGTATTTTTTCGATTCTAGTAGTGTAACATTAAACTCTGACGTCGATTCTGTAAGCAATGTTGCCGTTTTTATGGGTGTTGCGTTAATTTTTTGGTATATATATCAAATATTAAGTGTCGGTGGCGGTGGAAGATGTCGGAATAACGTTCAAAGTTCAAATAAATTTTCGTAATTTCGTCATATACCTATCAGTTTTTGGAATTAAAAGTTATGTTTAGACTTCATTTCTACACTATACACGCTCGTCGAAACTACACTTTTGGATATACAACGTAAACAGATGGTCAAAACTTGAAGATACTGATTAGAAGCTAAAGCTGAAAATTATTAACTGTTGCCTGCCAAAAACTAATAATGAAATATTTTTTTCCTACATTAGAATACTAAAATTTTTTTTTTGGTATCAGTATCAGTTCTTGTTTCCTGATCCTAAATATGAAATTGTTAAATATCCCAAAAAGCAGCTTCTGTTTCGTTATATAAAAAGTGTTCCAGGACTTCGGGAGTCACTAGATGACGGGAAAATAATTGTGTGAAATAAAAAAATTTTTATACGACCTTCGTTTCCGAGGTATAGGCGTTTAAAGTTGCGAAATCAGAATTTATATTTAAGAATATTTGCGAAATTGTACATTCGAACATTATGAATTTTCGATAGATGATTACGTATGTCGTATGTAGTGTGTTTGACTAAATAAATCATCTTACACTACTATATGAAGACCAGGGACGGCTCATGCCCTGAGGTTAACAATCTATAACTTACAGGGATAACCTGTACAATTTAAAGATAGCAAAAATGAATTTTTCAATCGATTTTTTAACAAAAAAGTACTATTTGTTTAAATCGATTTATTTTGGTTCGCCTTAAAGAGACATTCTTGAGAAAATTATCATAAATTGTAATTATTATTAGAAAATACTTACAGGAGATATTGAATCAAACATTTATAAATGAACTGCATACTGTCGAACATCGTGTTACTTACATAAGGATATAATTGAAATGTGGAAAAATTTAGGTCAGCCTACAACTTATCAAATAAATTTCTAGATAAATAATAAGTTGGTGACACATTTGTTTGAAAAGTATTGTTTACTGATGAAGCCTCATTACGGTACAATTCGAACAAAAAATCAACGTCGATTTTGCGTCTGAATATGGTCAGAATTTCTCTAAAATGATTTCCCACCCATGTTATGCGATATTCCTCTGAGCATTCGTAGAAACATGTGGTCCATGCACGATGGAGCTCCTCTCCATTTCTCAAATGATGTGAAAAATCATCTTAATAACGTTTTTCCCAATAGGAGGATTGGTCGGGGATGTCCAATTGCATGTCCACCACGTCCCCTTGATTTGAATACAAGTGATTCATTTTTTTGAGAATCTTAAAAAATTGAATAAACTCCCATTGTGACGCTATAAGGTAGAAATATCCTTCCTAGACCCCGGAAATGTGTAGAAGTGCCCACTTCGAACACTTATTGATTTTTTTTATATTTTTATTCAACACGTAAATCAATTAAAAACGTTTGATTGTGTTTTAATACCTCCTGCAAGTATTTTCAATAAATAATTACAATTTACGATAATTTTCTTCAGAATGTCTTTTTATGGCGAACGATCTAAAAATCTCTTAAGCCATAAACGTTTTAAGAGTAGCTTTTTGATAAAAAATCATTTCTGCTATACTATGCTAAGTTATAGATTGTTAACCATTGGGCATGAGCCGCCCCTGGTCTTCATATAGTAGTGTAGGATTATTTATTTCGTCAAACACACTACGTGGACATACGTAATCATCCATTTCAAATTCATAATGTTCGAATGTATAATTTAGCAAATTATTAATTAAATATAAATTCTGATTTCGCAACTTTAAACGCCTATAACTCAGAAACAAAGGTCGTATGAGAATTTTTTTATGTCACACAATTATTTTCGCGTCATCTAGTCACTCCCGAATTTTTTGCATCTAGTTCCGGAACACCCTGTATAGGTTTCTGCACGTGCATAAAGATATCTAGTGTTTTTTCGAAATTCTTAGAGATTATGAGTTTCAAACGAAAATAAAACTTTTTTTATATTTTTTTTAATTAATATCAGTAAAAAAGAATTGAATGTTCCTAGTTTACTTTCTTAATATCAAGAGCTAAATGGGAAATTAGTATTGAGTATTATGTAGCGAATTTGTGAAATAAAATAATTTTCTTTTTTCAATAATAATAATAATAATAATAATAATAAAAATAGGCATTTTCGAATCAGTTGAAGATAGATAAAAGACATTGTAAATGATGTCTAGATTTCAAAAAATAAAGAATATAAAAGGGGTTGCATTTAAAATAAGATTGGTTAAAATACAAATCGACGGTTTCATTTATCAACGTATTTATACCATTATTTGGTATTTCAACATTGATTACTCGAATTCTAGCTAAGTCACCGTTTATACACTATTATCATGATGTACATAACTTAATGTATGTCTGGCAGATCCTGGCACTTAATTTAACATATCAATCTACTTGAAATAATGAGCTCTTTTAGACCGTTATTCGTTTCCAAAACTCTGGAGGGTTAATTTCTCGTTTATCACTTGCTTTCAAATAAGATAAATGCTATTGACAAAAACCATTTGTGACCCGAATCATTCCAATTTTGTTCTTAAACTCCCAGAGGGATTTCTCATTCTAAATCCACTCCAGATCTATACTAAATAATTTGAACTAATATATTGACGTTCTATATAGTACAAAAAAAATCATAATCAATTTTACAAGTTATATTGGTGAAATATTGTCGTTTTAAAATTTACGTCTTATAGCAAAATTATTGGTGAATTATATTAATATTAGTATTAATGTAATAAGTATATCATTGTAAACACAAATGTTAATGTATTTTTTTTCTTAACCACCCCGTATACGAGTAGATGAATATTAATGAAAATACAATCAAATATATAGTGAATAAAAAAAACTAAATATGAATAGTTTTCTTCTATAAGAAAACAATGAGGAAGGTCCTCAACACTCACTCATGCGCAGAACCGTTATACCTTATACAATTATATTATGCCTACATGAAAATACTCGTTTAAATAATTAATTTGGATTTTATTCATTACATTTACTTTAAAACTTGTGTCGTTTTTTATATAAAGGTAAATTAGAATTTGTGAGAAGGTCGAAAACAATTTGGATATTTTATGTTAATGTCTCATGACAAGCGAGTTGTTTTAGTAGGAAAATATTTGTTTTCGAACGATTTGGTTTGGATATTTAAAAAGATTATACACTCAATATAAACACGATTTAATAATTAAAAGCGATAGAAAACTGGACGGAAAATGGCAAATTCAATTTTACACCAGCAGTATGTATTGATTTGTAGAGAGTAGTTTTTTTAGTGTTATGTGGCGATTTAGATAGTATAAAGATTATAATATAGTCACACTAAAACTTACATTGAATTAAAAATAGAAGTCTACCTTGAAAACTTAAAAAGTAAACAGCACATTACATAAAAATTTAGTTATCACAGTTCACAGCCTTATCTGATTTTGTGGTACATTATCTGATGAAAAATACTCGCAGTACCTTCTTATTTATAGTCAATTTTTGTCTCATGACAATTAGACACTTTTTTAACTTTCGTTTGACGATATTATCACTATTCCATACGCGATATACGGGAACCAACATCGGACATAATTAGTTGTAAGACACAGAACGACAGTAAGTGTCAACGGGATAGACACGGAACGTAGAGTTCAGAGCGTGGCGAGCCGACTAACTTGGCTATGTCAAGTGTACTGTAGTAGTCGCCTCGTCGTGATCACGAACGTCTAGACAGTTGGATATCACACCCCCCTCTCGCTCTTTCTGCGCCCCGCACTCTTTGATAACACAGGCGACCCTGACTGATGCACATACACACGCAGTATTCATCGCCGTTGTCAAATCTCTTCATTTTTCTTTAGATTCAAATATATTACTTTTTTGACATTCGCGTTTTAATTTTGATTGTGCAAAGAACCGGAGAAAATATTTACATCAAAATGCATATTATAAGAAAAATCTATTGATAAATAAAACACCAAAGTCATCACCAAATAATCCGGATTTCTGCATGGATACATTTTAGATTAGATACGCGATTAACTAAATTTATCAGGTGCATTCGAAATATATTTCATGTCTAATACTAATGTTTTTAAGTTAATTTTTAGAAATTATATGGAAAGTAATAGATATTGAGTCTGTTGGAACCTATATTCATAGCCAAAAAATGTTTTTATTGTCCACAAATCATCTTATTTTTGATTATTGGAATATTAAGATTTTTGTTAGTTTGATAATAAATACATATTATTAAAATTTAATAATGGAAATTGGTCGTTGGCAAAACACTAATGTTGGTTTATTTCTTTTTGGTGAATATACTTGTATTGTTCAATATATTTAATTATCGTAATTATAAAGCTTAATCATAAAAAAATTTATCGAGAAAACTTCGCCCGAAATATTTCTATCTGAAGTAAAATTGAATTAGGCAACATCGCAAATCGTTATTTTTCGGAAGTTTGTATAATTAATCATTTACCAATAATTTTTTCAACTCCGCTTACTATCTTAACCTATAAGATAGACACATTCCGAATGTATTCTGAATATTTTTTGGACGTGTCAAATGCGCATGCTTTGTTCAGAATATATATTCCTCCGCTAACGATTTATGAACATCCAAAATTGTAATTTGAATTCAAAATTAGTAAAATAAAATGTATATGATTAACTGGCGGAAGGTTTATTCTGGATATTTGTAAGTAGAAAGTCAACTACTACGTTTTTGGAATACTATTACGTAGAAAACCACGTAGGTTAGAGGTTATTTTATGGTAAATAACACGAACAGGATGAATGGCGCATGCGCGAGATTAAAAATCCTTGTCCCGTGTCCGAGGATACATCGAACGTATTCAGAACACGTTCGGAATTAGAAATGTGTGCTCCACGAGCCCTATTTTGAATCCTGAACATTTGTTAGTAGAACGACGAACGCACCATTTCAAACTGCGCATGGTCGGGGATGTAAAACACTTTCGTGGAATGTTTACGATGTAACAAACGTATATAAGATGAAAAACAGTCGTCTACAAAATGATTATATAGGGTTAATGAGGATACACCATAAAATTCACTACAACGTTTATGTGACAATACCAGTTTTTATCAGTGTTATAAAATCCACTCTCTACTAAGTCTGTAGATTTCGAAAGTATCGAGAAATTTACAATTATGGCAATAATAATACGAAGCTTTTTAAGTGTTTATTCCTTATATAGTTTTTTTCTAATTTACGCGGACATATTATATGGTAGAGAGAATTTATATATAAGCTGTGTTTGAGTTTTGATATCGGCAACAACGTTGAATGTAAGTAAGTGTTCGTCGTTTCATTCCATATGGCCCACTTTACAACTACCACCAGTACATTGTATGTAGAGACGCGGCGGGTGCATTGTCAGAGAAACGAAGTTCTACAGTCACACAGGCTGCTTTATTCGTCGACACAAGGCTGGAAGAATAAATAATAATATATGTACGTGTGTATATATAAACGGTTCATGATATGGATATGGTGAAGAACCTTATTATCGTCGTACTTACATACAACAACAAGTCTCTTTTTTTCTCTCGCTCTCTCTCTCTCTCTCTTTCAGTCTGTTGTTTCAGACAAACAGTGGCGGATAAGTATCACGGTGTACATAACCCCAACCTTGGTCGTTTCCATCAGACAGTAAAAACAAACTTGTTCTTTAACCACAGAACTAGTCGCGAATAGATTTATTCGATTTAATTATAATTCACTTTTGATAACTTTGTTTCGCAATAATTGAAATTAACATACAATGTCCAATACGATAAAGTTAAACTTGCGCATTACTACCCACAGTTAGTTTTTGTAAAAGTTCAACAAACCCTATTATAAATATAGCAATGTACCCTGCGGAATACCAGAGAATACATATTGTTCCTCAATAGGTACTATTTTTTTTTTATTTTTGAAGACATCTTCAGTACTGACGATGTCTTCACTGTCTTAATTTTTACTTATTTTGACGAATTATTCAAGATACTTGAAATATTCAAATTTATTATTTAGCTTACGAACTATTGGCAAGTGAGGTAACATTTTTCAGTCGCTAAATATAATAGGAAACATTTTTATAATTGATCTAATTGTAAGTTTTATAGTCACAAGTTTATTAAGAAATTTATTTATTTGGATATGTTTCACATCTATCGGCAAGTTGTCGAAGCGATCAAATCAACGGTAAATTGAGGATTTCTGTCCAAGACTATTATTTCGTTT
This sequence comes from Diorhabda sublineata, assembly GCF_026230105.1. Classification (NCBI taxonomy): domain Eukaryota; kingdom Metazoa; phylum Arthropoda; class Insecta; order Coleoptera; family Chrysomelidae; genus Diorhabda; species Diorhabda sublineata. The sequence goes on from NC_079483.1 coordinate 7,234,320, forward strand.
GATAGTCAAACACAAGGTGGCACTGATATACAAAGAATAAAAAAAGGTTTATTACATTGGTTTTTTATTTTTATTTTATTATACTTAAATGTATTTCTATATCCTACTGGGTATCCCGAGGACGAATAAATACATACAACGAAAATTTACAAAAGTGTTCAAAAATTGAGAAAGGAAACAAATAAAATATTCATTTATGTATAAAAGCGCCATCTTTTAGCCAGTAGTCATAGCAAACATTGTTTCATTAGATAATTTCTTCCCAATTATTAGTTTAGTTTCACAGAAAACTGTAGCGTAAGTTTAACAAAAAAATTATTGTTTGAAAAACTGATAAAATGTTTTTAGCATACCAAACTAACTACTAACTACTAACTACAATTTATTTTTCGATTTTGTTTTATAGTCAAACACATATTTGGTATATACAAAGAATAAAAAAAAAGTTAATTACATTCGTTTTATAATTATACTCATATATATTTCTATTTATATCCTACAGGGTATCCGGCGGACGAATACATACATAAAACGAAAATTTACAAAAGTGTTTGAAAATTAAGAAAGAAAACAGATAAAATAATATTCATTTATGTATAGAAGCGCCATCTTTCAGCGAGTAGTCATAGCGAACCTTGTTTCATTAGATGATTTCTTCCCAATTATTAGTTTAATTAGTTTATTAACAGAAAACTGTAGCTTAAGTTTAACAAAAAAATTGAAGTTTGAAAAACTGATAAAACGTTTTTAGCATATCAAACTAAAAATTACAATTTATTTTTCGATTTTGTCTTATGGTCAAACACAAGGTGGCGCTGGTATATACAAAGAATGAAAAAAAGTTAATTACATTCATTTTATAATTATACTCACATATATTTCTATTTATATTTTATAGGGTGTCCGGCGGACGAATACATACATATAACGAAAATTTACAAATTTTTTTAAAAATTAAGAAAGCAAACAGAAAAACTAATATTCATTTATGTATAGAAACGCCATCTTTCAGCGAGTAGTCATAGCGAACGTTGTTTCATTAGATGATTTCTTCCCAATTATTAGTTTAATTTTACAGAAAACTGTAGCTTAAGTTTAACAAAAAAATTGTAGTTTGAAGAACTGATAAAACGTTTTTAGCATACCAAACTAAAAACTATAATTTATTCTTAAATTTTTGGTTTAATTAACTTTTTAAAACTGTATTTTTGCTTTTGCTATTTTGAATCCGTGTTTAATATGTACAGAAATGTTGATTGTAGTTTTTTTATGAATTCTAGCGAATCTGATCAGCATAATCAGATATTTGGATCGAAATATTGCATTGCCGACAGTTTTTTGACAACAGTGAACAGTTAAAACTATATGTTTGCTCAAAAGTAGGGTACAATCAAAATCTAAAACATACAGGTGAAACTATTAAAAGCGTGTTAAAATAATATGTTCACAAAAAAGATTTGATAAAACATATTATACGAAAAACGTTGGAAATATTTTATTGACATGATAAAACTAAACCCAACAAATGAATAAGTAGTTTTAGACATCTAAGTAATTTATTACAAGTTTATAGATTGTTTCATTCAATGTATAATTTTATGAACAAATGTGTTCATTAGTTAAGGGTTTAAAGAAAATTTGTGTTTTTGAAGTTTCGATAGAAATTTATTTATATGAACAGAGTTAACACGTTGACCGATACGGTTTTGATCTGAAAAGTTCACAAACCAATTGTAGATTTGAAATTTCGTTATGTTTTAAATATATTTTGTTGAAATATGAACTGCCTACATTGAATGCATATTTTTTAATACCATAAATACTAGTTCCTCTCAAATCAACTTTTTGCAACACCGGCAAATATTGAAAAGCGTCATCGTCGATAATTTCTATGTTATTACTTTGCAAATACAACTCCTCCAAATTTTGGATATTTACAAAAGTTCCATTCTTAATTTGTTTAATATTATTGTTACTTAAATCAATTAATTTTATATTATTTAAAGAAAAACTATGTGTAGGAATAGAAATTATCTTATTATAACTCAAATTAATATGTGTTAGATCTTTTAAATTTCGTAGTTCTTCTAAATAAATAGATTTTATATTATTATTCGATAAATCTATAGATCGTACCGTTGTAATTTGTTGTAAAAATTGTAAATCCTCTAAATGATTATTTGATATATTCAAAATAGAAACGTGTAGACCTAAAAATGCTTCATTTTCGATTATATAAATCTGAGAATGGCACAAATCCAATTGTACAATATAAGAATTTTTAAAAACACCGTTTTTTAAAGTCTTAAAATTATTATAACACAAATTCAACCTACCTAAATCATAATTTTGGAAATAATTTTCGGAGATATATTTTATCGAACAATTTGATAAATCCAAAGTTGCGTTTGTTCCCTCGATATAAAACAATTTTTGAAAATCGTAGCTGGATTTATCTAAATTTTCTATTTTAGAGTTTGTTAACGTTAATAATTTTTTAATTTTCACTTTTTCTAAGCATAGCTCACTCAAATTACCTTTGAAATAAGAAAGATTCAGATATTTAATTACCATTGGTACAGTTTCATTTTTAACGTTAGTTGCTAACAAGTTCAATTGTCGATTTCCTGAAAAATAGAATTTTTCCACCATTATTGTTCTGTTATTTTCTGGTATATTATACCAACGATAACCTGTCATATCGGTATAACTAAAATCTAAGCACAAAGACGGAATATTACTATATTTTTTTAATTTATTATAACTCAAATCCACGCACTCTATATTTTTTAAATATTCTTCGGATTCCGAAATTTCTATATTATTATATGATGCGTTAACTAAAATCAGATGCAAATTATTTTTAAAAACAATAAAATTGACACTTTCGATATTACATCCGCTCAAATCTATTACTTTTAACATCTTAAGGTGCGTAAATACCTCTGGAATAGTTGATATATTATTTTTTCTCAAATATAATTCTTCTAATTGTTCGGGAAGTTTAGTTACAAAATCCAAGTTTTCTATATTGTTTTCGCTTAAATCTAAAATTTTCAATTCGGGATAATTCGATGAAATGTCCTCGGAAACATCTTCAACTTCACATTCCGCAATTCTGATTATTTTAACCTGTTCTTTAACGTTGTCTTCAATATTTGCAAGAAAATGCTTAATTATCGAGTAGTTTAATTTCGAAAATTTCATTTCTTCCACCTCAGAATGATCTTTCGAATTATATTCAAACATCAAAGATTCTGATTCTTCACAAAAAAATGATTTGTCTATAAAATCGCATTCCTCGCTTATATGCACAGTTTTTACCAGCAATATAATAAAATATTTGATTGTTTGGTTCATTTTTGATGCGGACTACGTTTTCGAACTACTTTTAATGCGGTTATTATAACAATATTAGTTGAACCTCAATTTTAACAATAGCATCATTTACGTTTACCTAACATAACCTAACATAACCATCACGTTCATTGTTTGGAAACTATTCTACAGGATCGTATTCGGTTACTCAATGAAGTTGTCGCCAACAAAATTAATACTAGTATACAGTATTTATTCTTCGACGACTGGCATAGAATACAACAAACAAACCAGCACTCCTATGCTCCATTGACCATTTAAAAGCGTTTGACCGTATCAAACTCGTCGATATTATCAACCGATTTTGTTGTAGAAAACATAAACTCAGAAATAAAATCTTAAACAAACAAAATCCTTACTATTCAACAACAATATTGGACAAAGAGACTTGCTTATCCCATGTTATTCGATATAATAATGGACGGGATCAGGACCGGATTAAGATTTATAAGACCCGGGGTTAAAATAATTACGGGGCCTGCTTAAGGAATTCGGAAACCCGGAAAAATTCACAAAATAATATCAATACGTTAGAATTGTGGTATCAACACATGAAAAAATACATAATGTTTTCCAAATGATGGGCTATAGCCCCTCCAAGCCACTAGCTTATTCCGATGATGTGTTGATATGTGTGTAACATCAATAGAGCCCATTATATGCAAATTAGAGCTAATGCGAAAGCTTGAGTGACAGTTTCTCTTTTTGAAGACTGCTTTGGCTATAATTTTATTCCTAAAGTCGAAAAATTATTACCAATTAATAGAAATGGAAGTTGTATTTTTGCCACTAAACACTACCAGTTTGCTTCAATCAATGGACCAGGAAGTCATTAAGCTTTCTGTTGAAGACTTCTGGAAGCAATTCAATGTTTTGGATGCTGTAAGAATTATTTGATAATCTTGGAACGCGGTTTAACAAAAAACCGAAACCCGAGGAGAATCAGTTTCAGATCTTGAACAAATCTAGACAGCAAGAAATTGGACAAAGTGATTCGCTAGAACCAGTTGAATCGGTAAATCAAATGACAATTACAAACTTAACAGAAGGACTCGATTCGATTGAAAATGGATTACAAATTTTGGAAAAAAAAATAGATTCTAATGAAGAACACGTTTCTGCTATACGGGGAATAAAAAAGTACGAGGAAATTATGCATGAGAAGAAGAAAAACTTAACTCGTCAGGCAACATTGTTAGAATAAGTATATGAAGCTTTCGACATGAAAATAACTTCGGTTTAGGTTACTTCGTTCATAACAATGTAAATTGTTTTATTATCTTACACTTTATTAAACATTTTCCTTCTAAATAATTGTTTTCAGTAAACTCTGGTCCCGATAAAACATACTTCATATGCTAAGTTGAACCCCGACTTCGCGAATTCGACTCTGTATTATTATTTAATCGGAAGTTTTATTTTTAATTTTATATAATATATAACGAATACGATTTAAGAGGAAGTGACCAAAACTAATTAAGCCTGGGCAATTTAAAATGTTTTACACGCGTTTCCATCGAGTTCGGAGGAATTATTTTGCACAACACAAAAAATAGTTACTAAAATTTTGGGTTATACGTCAAATATTATAACGTTTTTCATAGAATCATGTATCTTTTTCGATCTGTCCAATAATGCACATTAACAATCACACAATGTTTGTTTTTTTATTCAAATAGTCGATGAATAATATGCGATGTGTGTTCTGAAAAACAAAGTTCATAGCTATGCCAAGCTTAATGAGCCTTTTTCCTGAGAATAGTGCAGCGAACGTGTCACCAGAGGCAGCACTAGTAGTAGGGACAAACATAAAATATTTACATGCAAAGCAATTGTATTTACGTGATATTATTTTATTATATAAAAATATAAATCTGACATAAAAAATTTTTTTTGAACTTGTATAATGCCAACAAAGCATTGCAGTTTTGCGAATTGTACGTCGGATAATCGATATCCAGAAGAGAATGTGTTTTTTATACCATTTATAAAGCCTTATGCTGATGAGGTTAGATGTAATAAATGGATACATGCTTCGAGGAGGGTGGATTTAACAGTACAAAAAATTAATAAATATGCATATGTGTGCTCTAAACATTTTATTGGGGGGAAAGGTCCTACTGAAGAAAATCCAGATCCTGTTTCTGCAACAATTAGTAAAGTAAGTAATAATAAATTTTTTTTTTTAAGTAATGTTTGTGATTGGAGTAAAATAAAAATTTTTTGATGAAATATGAATGATTTAAGATGTAGTAGGCATGAAACAATTCTAAATAAATAAAAATAAGGTAAAAAATACTATTTATTAGCAATACACATACTGATTTAGTAATTTCTTACGTGTTGCTTTTTTTTATTTTAAGGTTTTTGCTATTTACTGGGCTGATTGATTACTTTACGCTTTTCACTCGGATTTTTCGTAGATTTAGCTTTTTTATATACAGCAGTAATGATACTAGATGGATTATTTCCAGTTTTGCGACCTTGGTTCCATTCCTTGATTTTAGAAGTACAAGTTAGCGGTTCAAAACCATGTTGAAGCGTATATTCTTCTAATTTAAAAAGTAATGCGACAATATGAGAACAATTTAAAGATTCTGATGCTGGACATTGACATGCAGCATTTACTACGTTTCCATCTTCATCAAGACCTATTACCACGTCATAAATCGTAGTTTTAAAGGATGATTGGATTTTGGCCCTTAGATAATAATTATTTTTACAATAATTATCTTGTAAATCTTTTATACGATCACTGATACAGTATAATCTACCACGTTGGATGGCTTTAGAATTACCACAAACAGGCATTAAATCATCATCCATTTCTTGATCGTTGTCATCGCTCTCCTGTAAATTTTTCCCTTGTGTGATATACTCATGTATGATACCGTAACAAAATGAACGGGGAATCTGTTTCGACGGAAAGGTTTGCCAATTATCATTAGGATAGAAATTTGTATGAATGGGTAATGTTGTAGAAGAATCTGTCACTGTTGATCCAGATGTAGATGATGATGTAACTGTTAAAGATGCTTGCAAGCGTTGTTTTTTCTTGACTAGCCATATTCCTTTATCAATACCTTCAAAAATAACTCCTTCTCTTCCATTATTTATACAGTCGTTGACCCTATTGTATACCAATAAAAGATTACTAAAATATTAAATACTAACTAACTGATAAGTTTATCACTGAGAGTCATCATCTGCATATGTGTGCGAAATTATTTTTAAAATTAATTGAATGAATAAAAAATGAATAATAAATTTTTCATTGTTGATTACCATTGATTACAATAGCATATAACCTCTATTTTTTATTAAATTATATTCATTTATTATATTTAATTAAATTTATTTCATTACCGTAAATATTTGATACATATTTCACTCGGAAATAAATCTGAAAATCATAATTATTTTCAATTTCTTTTATTACAGTTTGAATCTACCGCTACTATTTTACTAGAGTCTGTATACTAACCCGTCTATTAATTCATTTTTTTTCCACTTATTTTTAAATTACGACAAGCAAGCCAGCGTTTTAATGTTACAATATTGTTATCTTTTACGGTTGCAAATTTTAATTTTGCTCCAGGAACATCGTTAAAAACATTTTTTTTCAAGTACACTTTACTGTGTGTTTATATGGGGATTTGACAGTGTTTGTCCCTACTGAACTACTAGCGCTGCTAGTGAGTAATTTTTCGTACTTCAGGAAAAAGGCTCATTAACAAACATAAATCTTTCTTTCGTTGTATAAAAATAAAAGAAACAAACATGTTACTTCGATAAATAATACGAAAATGTGTTTAATGGTGACATCTATCTATCAGACGTAAGATTATAGTTTGATCGTCATGTAAACAATCGACTAAACATCGTTTATTTAAAACCTAGTAATGGCTTCGACCAATTCTACTGATTATGTGATACAAAATAACATTTTGTAAGTAAATCGTGGAATTTATATGAAATCTTTCAAATTTGATACGTTTAATATTATTCAATTGTCACAAATCTCTTAAAAATATCACCCTGTAAATTGTTAGGTACTTTCTGTGATAATATTCAAAAATTTATCAAAAAATTCTGGATAATTCCAATTTACAAATAAATTATCATTAATCTATGTTACAATTTCAATACTTTTCACATTAATTAATTAACTATTTAAGATAATAAAAATAGTAGTATATTGGAAAAAAAACGACTTTAATAGAAAATTATTTGCAATAATTCTAAATTATAATCACAATTCACTACATTCTAGAAAATCTTTGGAGGTTCTCGAGAGAAAAGCTAGAAAAGATTGGGATAAAAAGTGGAAGTTCTATTTAGATTTCAATAAAGTATGTATTGAAAATTTGATTTTCAGTAAATTCTTATTATAAGATTTTTTCAGTTTATATTAGACGAAGCCGCTAAACTAGGTTATACTGAAAAAGAGTATAAACGAATTGTGCAACAATACAAACACAAACCTATTTTTTATCAAGAGGAGTCCGTTACTATTCCAGTAGAACCTACACAATTTGTACCTAAAACTTCTTCAGGTATTCAACTCGAAAATTTATTCCAAAGAAAGGTTTAGTAAAAGTATTTTTCAGCTTTTGTAGGTTGGAGAGCTGATAAAAAATTCTCTTTAGAAAAATTTGGTCCTTTATATATTAGTCCAAAGGTAACGCTGCCTCATCAACCTCCATGTTATACAATTTTTCTCGGTTAATGAAGAAATTTCTAAATAATAATATTATATTATTATAAAAATATGAAGAAAATAACAATAATTCTTTTTAATAACCTATACTGTCATCTACATATCATGTAATGTATTATTATTACAATTAAGCAGCAACCTTCATATTTATCGCTAAATATATATTATAATATAATCATTGTTTAATAGAGGGCAGACGAACAATTTAATTGTCGGATTAAACATGGCGGTCATTCTCATGTAGTCACAATGTCTCTATGAAGTCACTGTAATAATTGTGGATATATAAGCTGTAGCTGTAAAAATGAGTATACATATTTTAATGCCCAAGAATGTAGACAACCCAATATACATACGAAGTAAAATTTGCGACCAAAGTCGTGCTTTACATTGATTTATGGCAAAAACTGTTGTTTTATTATTATTTTTTCCATGTATCATATTGTTTTAGGACAGGGTCAAACTATAAATAAACTTGAATTTATAGAAGTAACAAATTATAAAATATTTTGGATGCGATCTCATTTTAACATGTCCAGCCATCTAGATTCTGTCTAATAAAGTTCCCATATACTTTTATAGTTTTCTTTCTATTTCCACCAGACAATAGAAACAGCACATTAATACACACTACTTCTAATAGGGGGCAGCATAAAATGACAAATGAAATTGGTCACCCGGTGACTTATCATTTCCAAATCTTTTAAAGTTACAGATATAATTAGTTGTATCGATTTAAATACCTTAGATTAAAACGAAAAGTTTGATAAGATATTATAAATAACAATAACAAATAGCAAAAAATATTTTACTATAAATCATAACTAGAGATTGATAGTTTTCATTTAATGTTCAACGATTGCAAAATTATGTAATATGAAAGTAATTTGTCATCATCAGTATGGATTTATGTTCAAACTCTAAATAAACTTAAATTTATAGCAGTATTTGAGAAATAATTTGGATGCGATTTTATTTTACCATGTACAGCCATCTAGATTCTGTCTAACAAAGCTCCCATATACTTTTATAGTTATCTTTCTATTTCTACCAGACTTTATATTAATATACACTTCTTCTAATAGGGGGCAGCATAAAATGACGAATGAATTGATCACCCAGTGGCTTATCATTTCCAAATCTTTTAAAGTTACAGATATAATTAGTTGCATCGATTTAAACACTGAAAGGGAAATCGTTTTTCACATAGAATCCATCGATTTTTTCTGATGCAGATCATAGAAGCTTCCAAGATTTTTTGATGGGAGTTTTTGTGGTAGACCTAATACCTTTAGATGACGTTTGATTTTCGGATTTGTAAATTATTGTATTTTGGCCCAATAACAAAATTTTCGTAGAAAGAAATTTCGATAGAAAATAATTAAGGTAATTTATAAAGAATAACTTTGTACATTATTAATTTATTCTATAATAACTTCGTACTATGAAATTTGCTTGGGAATATTCAATATTTATAAAGGATTCGATCGCTTTTTGTCTATTTCCTTTTGAAGCAAATCGAATGTATTGAAAAACTCGCTAACGATGCCGTCGCAGTCTTCTATAGAAGGTACTGAGGCTGCATCGCCGACAAATCCGAGATGCACTCGACTATCATAGCTCACCACAGCAAACCCAGTAGCTGAAATTAACAATAGATTTTTAAAACAAAAACACAATTAATTGATAATAAAATCATTGTTAAAAACTATTTGGAATAGATTATGATACACGAGAATTTTTCTATAATTAGCTAAATTGGACCAACTTACACATTTCATCTCGTTGTAAGGTGAAGAAATACGCGTCTTCTACGACATGTCCATTAAAAATGACAATTTTAGGAAATTCTGGTAAATTACTTATCACAGTGGCGTAACCCTTTAGAGGTAACAATCGTTTAATTAAAGGTGTTGGTAGAAATTTCAACAAATTAAACGTTATGAAATTGCTGATCTAAAACAATTTGAAAAATTACATTTGATAAAATAATAAATTCTTTAAAACAAAATGTAATTTTACCATTAGTTCGGAGGGATCCTTCATCAATTTCCTGGTAAATTTCTTGATTCCCTGCAATCTTTCCAATATAGAATGGGTATGGAGTTTGATGGGCATTTGCACAGGTACTATACCAAATTGGTTCCTCAATTGTGGTACCCCATTTATTGTTAAAGGTTTCAAATCTTTAGTTGCAACTATTGCTGTCGATATAGATTCGGGTACTTTATACAGAGCCTAAATTAAGTTTAAAAAATATTAAACAATGAGAAAAAAATGCCGAGACGTTTTCTTACTTTTTGATAATACTTGTATAGACTGGCCGATATAGCTGTTAGTATTATTTCAGAAAAACTAGTATCTCCAATCTGCTTTTTCATTGATTTGATTTTCTGAACTAAACCCTCTCCAGGTTTCTCGGTACCGTAAGAAACATTTTGCCTAAACGACGTCATTGGTCCTTCGTACGATTGACCTGTTAGCGATTTCAGTTCACCTCTGAAATTTTTCACCAGGAGATATCCTGCAACATAAAAAATAATAAATTATCAATGAACGAGAAAATTAATTGCTATATTTACCTGGTACTAAATAGAAATATAAAAGATTCTGAAGGAATTGAAAAATGGGAAGTTTTTGCCATTCCGGACTCTTCGGTATATTCTTAAGGCTTTCTTCTAGCTTTACGTCGTTTTCACCAAATGTATGTGCGAACAAATTCATAGCTGAGAGACCATCAGCTATCACATGATTTATTCTTATTAACATCGGAACTTGATATTCCTGAAAAAAAAATTTGAATCTACAAGGCAGAAGAAAGAGCTGATATACAAAGAAATTGTTATAATGGAATTTCATGATTTCGTCAAGTCTCGGCCTGTTTGATGTTTGTTCTTATTCTTTCTTCTTCCTGATGTGTGTAGGCATCATTGCCTGTTTTTCTTCACGTCATTGCCTCTGCTCAGTCACCTGGGAGGTTGTCACTCCATCTTTTCCTAGGTCTTCCAATGCTTCTTTGTCCTGCTGGTGATTTGTCCCTTGATATTTTCACAATTCGTTCTTCCGCCATGCGGTCAATGTGCTCATTCCATTTTATCTTTCTATCCAGTACCCAGTCATTGATATTATCTATCCCGCATGTTCGTCTTATGTTTTCACTCCTTTCTTTATCCAGTAGTGTTCTTCCCGCTATTCTTCGAACTATTTTCATTTCTGTAATCTCCAATATCCGTTTCGTTTTAGAGGTCTCAGGTCGGGTCTCTGCTGCATAGGATAATATAGGTCTGATTGCGGTCTTGTAAACGCGGGCTTTTGCTTCAGTTCGAATGTATTTATTTCGCCAGATTGTGTCATTTAGGTATGGTGTTGCTCTTGAGGCTCTTGTAGCTTGGTTTCTTACTTCCGTCTCCACGTCCCTGTGTCCAGATATTTCGATTCCCAGATATTTAAATTTCATTTCCTGGTGTATTATTTTGTTATCCACCACAAGCTTACATCTGATCGGTGTCTTGGAAGTAACCATTGATTTTGTCTTTGCCGCTGATATTATCTGATGTTTGTTCATTTTTAGAATTCTAGAAATGTCGTTTCTGCTATATATATATCGAGCATGTTTAGCGGAGTTAGAACGATATAGAAAAGTGATCGAATAATTTAATACTTACCAATAAGTTAAATGTAGTGTAAAGTGTTTAAATATATTATGCAGTCAAAGAAGTGTTTATAAATTCACCTCAACGATAATAATAGTATAAATAAAAAAGAAAAACATTAGAGTATTTAAGAAGCAAATCAATGAGATATGGAGTCTCTTACAAAGTATTTTCTAGGTATGAGTGCAGAGTTGTTGATAACCCAAAACGATTCTACAACAGTTTACAATTTAGATATTTGATACGACGAGTCTCATTACGAAAATTGAAATTCACCAAATTAATATTTAAGAATCCTTCTATGTCCTGCGTCACACGATATATATTTTTATAAAAGTAGTGATTGGAGATGCAGTTGAATAAGTTTGTTTGGAAATATAATTTTTAATACAAATTATAAACTGTTTTTGGATTTATCGTTTTCATTCGTTATTATCCCGCCTTCTTATTCTATAATTTCGTGTTAATTGAGACTGGTGTGTCCCCGAATATTATTCTTCAAACTACCTTTATATCATTAGATTCTTTCCATTCTTTTGTAGCTTTAACTACAATTACTTCGAAAAGTAATTTGTTGTCCGAAGGTAAAGGTTTGTAACTGTAAGAAAACATCAAGTCTTTCATTGAATTGAATTTTGTTTGTCCAATGTCTATGATAGTTATGTAATCGTCAGCGATGACACTTTCTCTTAGAAGAAACGGAAAACCTGAAAAATGATATCATTGTTATGAAATTATATAATTATTTATAGAAATATGCGAATAAATGAAAATGATCGACTTACCCAAAAAGGAATTCAATGAACACAATATTTTCGCATACTTATTAGGGTATCCTATCAATTTTTCATTTATTGTAGTTCTAATGTCGGCTACAATATTATCGTTTGAGTCTTTTAGATTTATCGTCATTATGATATTAATGAGATTGTGATATTTTTCACCTACGGCCCAATTTATATCTGAACTATCTAGTTGAATAAGCTTCGTATGGTAACGCATATTTAAATATGCAAAAACTATTTTTCTTAGAATATACATCCAAGATAAAAAGGTGAGGTAGAATGGAAATACCATCCAGGATACTAGGAAATATAAAGGTTCCATTTTATACCTGAAAAGTTTTTATTGTATTAAAAGTAATTTACTCATTCTTCATTATCAAAATATGTATTATATATGGTTCACTTACTATTAAGTTTTTTAACACAATCGTAATTAGATCTAGCGTTAACTGATTTCGAAAATTAAATAAAAAGGAAACGAAATAGTTTATCTAATCACATTTTCCTGTACTCCAGCTTTATTAATATTTCATGTCGATAAATTTATTATAATGAGGGTGAATCGTGTAAAACTGATTAAAAACACACTCGTTTTGTATTTTTTGACTTTATACATGTAAATTTGAATCGTTATAAAGAATAACACATTTGAAAATGTTTTTCAATCGAGGGAGAACCCTCTTTCTCTCGACTGGTTGTGCCGGCCATTGTATTCGCTTCACCAGACTCGGCAAAAAATTGTTGTGTCTTTCGCGCAGGGGCGGCTTCAACAGAAGGCTTTATTTAAATAAATTCTATCACAGCTCGATTTTGATAGGTAAAAAAATGACCCTTTTCATGAAATTAGTTTTTTTCCCGAGGAAAAAATGAGTACACTTACCCCGATATTGTATGAACAAACTTATAAGCAAAGGCAGATATTTAATTTTAGAATATTTTAATAAATATTAAAGTTTATATTTCTTTTATATTAAAAGTATAATTATTGAATTTGCATTGCATGAATGATACGTTCCTTAACACCTTGAACTCCTATGGACCGCACAACGTATTTGATTTCAAACCTTTCCAACCGCCCGAGGGACCGTATTTAAACGTGTTTCACACTTTGGTTGGATCGTCTTAAATCCTTTGAGCATTACTTCATAATTGGTCCACTGGTCATCTGATGATGTTGATAGAAAGATCATAATTTTTTTAACAATTTCGATGAAATGGATTAGAATTTTTTTTTAAATTGTGGAATGGAAAATGTGATTGAAATGTGTAGAAGATCAAATAATACATATTTAGAACAATTATATTTGAGGTATTTCAAAATTATTCACTTTTAAATTGTTGAAATTATTTGGAAATTCCAAAAATTCATTTAACTATGAATTAAAGCCGAGTTGGCGAATGTTTGATGTTACTTTCTTTTGGGAATTCCAAATCTTATGGATGGCTTGCATATATCTCAGAATTGGTTCTCGTTTATGGTAGGTACACACTATACCAATAGACAATCCTACAACTCCCCCAATAATTAATCCCCCACAAGTAAAATATAGGTCTCTATCTAAAGGTCCGTCCGTTCCTACAAAATATAATATAATAGTTGTTCTAAATAAACATAGAATCTTATTACTACACTTACATTTTTTTCCAAAGATATTTAAAAATGCTAGAAACACATTTGTTTCGGGTTCACAAATATAATTATTTTCTTTTTAAATTCCTCAGTAGCTGAAATTAATCTAATGGATTCCAAGCTTCTACTATTAAATATAATTTTTCTTGAGCCTTGTGATGTATTTTTCAAAGATTTCATTTGCTTTAGTTATAAGAACTCTACTTTCTACTACCTAAATTCTCATTTCTACTCATTTTACTATTGTAAATCCAATAAAAACGTCGAAATAACACAAAAACAACAACAAAACTTACTTTGAATGTCACTCAAAGGAAATTTATGCAAACTTCCTTTTACAATATGATTCCAATATAAATAAAAATTAAGAAAAGAATATTTACACTATAACCGTAAAATGAAATCCTCAACTATAACCGTAAAATGAAATCCTCAAATATAACTAGATAATATCTCTAATAATTATTCTACCTTAAAGCCGCGTTTACACCGGAGTTAATAACACGAGTTTTTAACAAAAAGTTATTAACTTAGCTGAATCCCCAAAAAAATTTCTCTTAACACAAGTTAATAACTCGTGTTTTCAACAGAAAATTCCATGTTATTAACAAGATTTATGTTATCCATCCAGAGTCGGTAAAGATCAAAGGAAATGTGTTATGTTTTAAACAAATGTTAATAACAAAAGTTAATGGCCTCTTTTAGCGCGTTAACTTTTGTTAACAACAGGTTCCTCTCTTCCCCGCAACCCCCTCGCCCGGCATCCTGCTACACGGAGCGCGCCAGAGGCCCCTCAACAAATTACAGCAGCAGACGAAACACGTGGAGACAGAGAGGTTAGTTCGTGTGTTTTGTTGACGTGAAGTATTTTTGTTTATTTTAATGATAGAAAGTGAATGGAATCAGGAGCAAGTGATTAATTTGATAGATCTGTATCGAGAGCGCCCAGTGTTGTGGGACCCAAGCAATGCTGACTTCAAAGACAGAAACTTAAAAAACTATGCTTGGACAGAAATTGGCCAAGCTCTACGCATGACGAAAGTTGAAGTTACGAACAAGATGACAAAAGTGATAGGACAATTTCAACGAGAGAGCAAGAAACAAAAAAGTGGGTCTGGAACCAACGCAAAAGTAAAGTGGTTTGGTTACGAACATCTATTGTTTTTGAGGGACAAAACCGTGCCGAGACCAATGAGCGAAGTGAGCTTGGAGAGAAACGAGGTTAGTAAAATAACACAAATAATTATCTTATATAAGAAATATATATAATTCAAAGCTACTTTTTATACAACAAGATACACTTTTCTGTATATTTGGATATAGCATTGTAATATTGTTAAATAGATGTAAAAACTATAAGAATTGTTTCATAAAAATGTATTATAATTAACGTTAACGTGTTGATTTTCACTTATGGTAGTGAGTGACATATGCCCCATGGCCTTTTAGTACGTCTTTTGCCAAGGCACTGAACCCTCAGGGCTGTTAAGATACGCACAAAATTCATTCCTTACTAGTTTTGCGATGTCAGATGGTTTTTTCGGTATTTTCTTTAATCTAAGTAGATTTTCTGATGGCAAACCAACAATTCGCCACTGTCCAGGAATTAGTTGTCCTGTTGAAGGGTCCTCTTGATCAAACGTGCCTGAAGGGGTGTATGTTCCGTTTGACGACTTGCTTCGTCTCAGGAAGTTGTGTAGATGGATACAAGCCAACACAACGTTTTGTGCACGATCAGGTTCGAGCAACAAAGGTTTTCTTAGTACCCTGAACACGACTGATATAATTCCGAACGCATTGTCCACCACTCTTCTACACCGACAGTGTCGATAGTTAAATACCCGTTTTTCACTACCTTTCTCATGCAGCCCAGGATATGTTTTCATAATGGTTGGTGTTGCAGTTCACTGCAAGTATTTGTATATATATAGTATATCTTTTTATAGAGCCGGCAACGCCGTATATTTCTTTAATTCGTTTTCGAGGCGACATCGGCTAGGGTCAGGTAACCAGTATAATAAATGACTCGAAACTAGAAACTTCTTTTTGTTTATAACCTAAATATCAAGTAATTTACAACGGTCCTTCGAGATAAAATAATTAAATTTAACATATACTCGATTGATTGGAAATCTTTCACTTCGAGTATCACCATTTTTGGTCCTTCGAGCCGGATGAAACAGCAACATTTTTGGACCTTTCGCAGCCGGGTGAAACAGCAAATAAATTGTGATAATCAACTTCAATTTACGCATAATAGTTGCGTCTACACAACGTGCATTTGGTTTGGTATTGTTCCAATCTGCCGAATAACAAACACAACTCGCTTGTCGCAGCCAGCTATCACATAAAACTACAAGGTCAGTGCTTTCCTATTTTTTGCTGACTCCTTTATGTTTACGATTTTATGCATGCCTTAGATCTGAGCGGAAAACAATACTGTTTTTTGTTACAAATTTTATTCAATTCAGGCATTTTTTCTAAAACTTGAAATAAATAAACACAAAATGTCGTACCTTCGAGAACTTTTGATAAAAAGACCATCTATTAAAGGTAGCTTAACTCGTTTTAAAAATTTTTATGACAAATTAGATACCGACAATCCAGATATACTTCAGTTAGAAATACGTTTAAATAAATTAGAAATTAATTGGGAACAATTTTGCGACATTCAAAGTCAAATTGAGGAAGATAATTTCGAGACTGAAAATTTAAAAAGACAAAATTTTGAAGATGAATACTATAATTGCATATCACTTGCCAAAGGTTTAATTGATTCATACAGACAGGAAATTCGTAAATCATCATCATCATCATCATCATCTGGTAGTTCATTACGTTCAAATAAATTAAGTAACGTTAAGCTACCTACTATAAATTTACCATGTTTTGACGGAAATTACAGTCAGTTTCTTTATTTTAAAGATACATTTAAATCAATAATTCACAACAATTCGGACATATCTGAAATTCAAAAATTTCATTATTTGTGCTTATCATTGAAGGGCGAGGCAGCAGACATAATACATTCCTTGGAAATATCCGCAGCAAATTATGATATCGCTTGGAAGCTACTCACAGAAAGATTCGAAAATAAAGTTCTTTTAGTTAATAACCATGTGAAAGCTATTTTTAATTTACCCGCGGTAAACAAAGAATCATATTTCGCCTTACGACAGCTATTTGACGGTTTCATTAAGCATACAAGAGCATTAGAAGTTCTTGAACAACCCGTAAAACATTGGGATACGTTATTAATATACATAATTTCAAATAAACTAGACTCCATTACGCGCCGCGATTGGGAAAAAAAACAAAAGGCTGAAACTTTACCGTCGCTAACTGAATTAACGACATTTTTAAGAGAAAAATGCGCACTTCTGGAAAGGATATCACCATCAACGTCATATGATAAAAATATAAAATCGAAAGCTTTCATATCAAATGAAAACTTGTAGACTTGTAGTCTATGTAAAATGAATCATCAACTGCAAATTTGCCCAGAATTTATTAAACTAACACCAAATAAACGATTCAATGTAGTTAAAGAGCATCGTCTTTGTACTAATTACCTAAAGTCTAACTGTTGAAACAGTAAGCTATATACATATATTTTTGTTTATATTCCTTTTATTCTATGATTATGTTAAAAAGGAAGATTTTTTTTATCGATGATATACTTTTCATAACCTGTGTATTGTATTATAAAGGTTGGCCTACCACGTGTAATTTCTCTTATAATTTAAATAAAGTACATACATAAATAAAGTATTTGGATGTAAATCACGACAGGTTATGGGCCCAGAGTGTTTCTCTTACCAATAAAAGTTTTTTTTCCATATATTGAAAGGTAATAAAGTATTTATTTTCAATACAAAAATGCCGGATGACATGGATACCTCTATGACATTGCCAAATACAGTGTATATGGGTCCTGCTGGAGTTCCTGGCATAGAGAAATTGGAAGGCCATAAAAATTATGATAACTGGAAGTTTCAAATGAAAATGGTACTTATCGATTATGGTTTATGGAAGTGTGTTCAAGACGAAGACAATGACCGAGATAAAGACCAAAGAGCATTAGCCAAAATAAGTCTACCTGTAAAACCAGTATGTGTTAGCCATATCCGTAGTGTTAATTCCTCTAAGGATGCATGGAATAACCTTGAAAAAGCTTTTCAAAGTGCTGGACTAAGTAGACAACTTTTTTTGAAACGAAAGTTATATAGAACCAGGTATGAAGATTTTCCTTCTATGAATGAACATGTAAGTGGCATGCTCTCACTTGTACATGAACTATCAGACATCAAAGTTGCTATTGATGATAGTGAAATAGGAATGTTACTCCTAAGTGGTTTACCTGACTCATATGAAACAATGCTGAGTGGTTATGGTGCCACTCATACCACAATAACCAGTGATGATGTCATCAAAACCTTATTAGAAGAAGATGCTCGTCGAGACTTACGAGAAAAAACATCAGCCTCTGCACTGGCTACAAAAATCTCTACAAAAACAAATATTTTTTGCCATGAATGTGGAAAAGAAGGACACATCAGGCCAAAATGCCCGAAATATAAAAAAAAATTGAAGGGTAAATTTCCGAATACCTCAGCGAGAGATAACAATAATACTAGTCTATTCACTCCTGCTGTACTAGCTGCTGGAAGTTTCAATCAAAACACATGGTATGTTGATAGTTGTGCTAGTAATCATGTCAGCTTTAATAAGGAATGGATGAAAAATTTTAATCCTGATACCGAAACTATTTTCTGTACTGCTGACAATGGAAATCTCTCGAGTAAAGGATCTGGAGACGTGGAAACTTGTTTATTCAATAAAAGGAATAACACAAGCATTGAAGGTACTATTACTAATGTAAGATATGCGCCAAATGCTGCTGTAAGCAGAATGACTGAGAAGAATTATGTTCTAATTTTTAGAGAAAATGGCTTTGAAGCCTATAAATCAGATCAAATGAAAGTTAATGGAAAAATTGAATTTACTGGATCTAAAACTGGTGGAATTTATAAGTTAGATAACTTACCTAATGAAATTATAAATAATGAACATCATTCCTATCAAGACATTCTGATGCCTGCTAATCAAATTGTCACAAAAGAAATCTGGCACAAGCGCCTGGGGCACATCAGTAATCAAAGTATTTCTTTGTTGAAAAATAATCTTGCTACTGGTATTGACTTACAGGATGATGGAAAAATAAATTCTCCCTGTATTCATTGTATTGAAGCCAAACAAACAAGGAAAAGTTTCCCAAAAGGAAGAAGAAGAAGTGCCAATGAATTGTTGCAGTTGATACATACAGACTTGTGTGGTCCAATGTCAGAGCCCAGTTGGGGTGGTTCAAGGTATGTCCTCATGTTTGCTGATGATTATTCTCGTAAGACATTTGTATATTTTTGGAAGCAAAAATCAGAATCACTTAGTAAATTCAAGGAATTTAAACAATTGGTAGAAAAGCAAGTTGGTTCTAAAATTAAAAGATTAAGGTCAGACAATGGTAATAAAAATTTCAATTATTTTCTTAAACAGGCAGGAATTATACATGAAACGACAGTACCTTATACTCCTGAACAAAATGGCGTTCAAGAAAGATGTAACCGAACTGTCATTGAAAAGGCTAGAGCTTTATTATCTGAATCTGGTCTTTCTAAATCTTTTTGGGCTGAAGCAGTGTCAACAGCCGTATATCTTAAAAACAGGAGTCCTACAAACGCTATCAGAGGTTTTACTCCTGAGCAATTATGGACTGGATCTAAGGTAGATCTCAGCCATCTCAGAATTTTTGGATGTCGTGCTCATATGCACATACCAAAACATTTTAGAGGAAAATTTGACTCCAAATCTAAACCTATGATAATGGTGGGTTATTGTGAGCATACCAAGGGATATAGATTGCTTGATCCAAACAAACCTACAAAAATTGGAAAAGCTAGAGATGTTATATTTCTTGAAAATGTTATGCCTGGAAAGAATGTTATAACCACTGAAACAAAGAAAAAAAATTTGATTTCAGAACAGATCATTCTTCCCGAACATAGTCAAATAGACCATGTATCCAAAGTGTCTTCAAATGAAGACAAAGACACAGAAAATAATTCCATACCTGATGAGGTGGTAAACTCTTTTGAGACAAGCTCTCAAGTAAATGATAATTCAATGAATTCGTTAGAGCTACCTCCAACAACTTCAGGTAGAATCAGACGTCCTCCTTTTTGGATGAAACACTATTTACATGAACCTGACAATAGTTGCATGCAATTAATTTCTAGCAATCCACTTATAGAACCTTTAACTGTAGACGAAGCCCTAAAAACCCCTGAAAAAGACAAATGGTTGGATGCCATGAATGTTGAATATGAATCCTTCCTTAATAATGATGTATGGGAGCTTGTTGATAGACCAAAAGATTCTAACATAGTGACCAATAAATGGGTTTTTAAGCTTAAAAAAGATGGCAAAAATAATCTAAGATATAAAGCATGCCTTGTGGCAAGAGGTTTTTCTCAATCATATGGGATTGACTACTTTGAGACTTTTTCTCCAGTTGCACGTAACTCCACTTTAAAATTGCTAATTGCATTATCTGCTGAATTAGACTTAATGATAGAGCATTTTGATGTCACTACTGCCTTTTTGCATGGTGAGCTCGAGGAACGGGTTTATATGGAACAGCCTGAATGTTTTATCAAAAAGGGTAGTGAGTCTAAAGTATGCCTTCTAAAAAGGGCAGTCTACGAACTTTGAAAGAGGCAAATCACAAAAGATCTATAAATGAACCTTGTCTTTTTTCAAAGATCAACGGTAGTTCAATTGTTGTTATTGTGCTTTATGTTGATGATTTTTATATATTTCATAACAATTCCTCAGAAAAACAAGAACTGTTTGATTTGTTAAATAATAATTTTGATATTAGAGATTTAGGTGCTGCACAGAATATTCTGGGCATGAAAATTTTAAGAGACAAAAACAAAAATACTATTTATTTGACTCAAAAACAATACATTATTGATATTTTGAACAAGTTTCAATTATCTGATGAAAAAGAAGTTTCTACCCCTATTGAACCAAAATTTAAAGTTGAAAATGTCCGAGAATAATATTGATGTACCATACCAGAAAGCCATAGAATGTCTTATGTATTTAGCTGTCAATTCAAGGCCTGATATAGCTTATACTGTTAGCTATTTAAGCCAATTCAACAATGGACATTCATTAGAACATTGGAATTGTATAAAGAGAGTATTCCACTATCTGAAAGCTACATCTGATTTATTGTTAACATTCAAGAAAACAAACTCTATATGCATTGAAGGCTATGTTGATGCCACTTGGGGAGATCACCAGGATGATAGACGGTCTCACACAGGCTTCATATTCAAACTAGCTGGAGGTCCTATTTCATGGGAAACCCACAAGCAGAGGACGATAGCCCTTTCATCATGTGAAGCAGAATGCATGGCTGCATCTGAGGCATGTAAAGAAGCTGTTTATCTACGTCGACTTATGAGTGAAGGGCTGTGTGACACACCAAAAGCTGTTAAGCTTTTTGTTGACAACCAAAGTGCAATAAAAATTGCGGAGAACCCAATGTTTCATAACCGTACCAAACACATTGATATTCGGTTTCATTTTATTCGTGAAGTGATTAATGATGGAAAAGTTAAGCTAGAGTATAAACCCTCAAATGAAATGATTGTCGATGAGCTTACGAAAGGATTGGGACGGATCAAACATACACAATTTGTGAGGGATATGGGTCTCATTAGAATTAAGCTTTTTTTTATAAGTACTTTAGAATATGTATATATATCTTAAGGGGGAGTGATGAAACATAAGCTGTATACATATATTTTTGTTTATGTTCGTTTTATTCTATGATTATGTTAAAAAAGAAGATTTTTTTTATCGATGATATACTTTTCATAACCTGTGTATTGTATTATAAAGGTTGGCCTACCACGTGTAATTTCTCTTATAATTTAAATAAAGTACATACATAAATAAAGTATTTGGATGTAAATCACGACAAATGCTGATTGTCGCAGTAACTCGAACTGTAAAGGTTGTCAAAAGCGTCATCATAGTTTATTACAATTCGAAAATATACAGGGTGAGTCAAATGCACCAACAACAAGCCGACAAACTAATTCGAGGGAAAACAAATCTGAAAATCAAACTGTAGTAGTAGTTCATACAAGTGTAAATACGAGTCAAGTTCTTCTATCTACAGCACTAATCAAGGTACTAGATGTATACGGAAATGCTCATATATGTCGCGTATTGCTTGATTCGGGTTCGCAATCTAACTTCATCACACAAAATCTTGTAAACCAGTTAAAGATCGAACAATCAAAAATAAACATGTCTGTTTCCGGTTTAAATAATTCGTGCAGTCAAATTAAATATTCGTCAGATGTAAACATACGTTCAAATATTAACTCAATAGAATTTAAAATAAATTGTTTAATAATACCACAAATTACAGATAATTTACCAGCATTTTCATTTGATAAAAATATTCTGGATATACCAAAAAATGTAACGCTAGCGGATCCAAACTTTAACGAATCAAGTCAAGCGGAAATGCTATTGGGCGCCAGCTTATTTTGGAAATTATTACGAATTAGACAAATATCATTAGGTCACAATAATCCAGTCCTACAAAGAACGTTGTTTGGGTGGATAATCTCAGGCGAAATTCCACAAACTATTGCAAATTACTTAACGCATTGCAACTTCATTTCAAATTCGGAAATTGACAACCAATTGAAGAAATTTTGACAAATTGAGGAGTATGAAAATGTTCCAGTTTCATGTCGTGCGTCGGAGCTGAAAATATTTTCCACAAGAAATTTTAGATAATGTTGAATATTCATTGTATCAGATTTTCTCTATCCATCAACGTTTTTTGGTATTACCACGAGTGACAAATATTTTCCACAAGAAATTTTAGATAATGTTGAATATTCTTTGTATCAGATTTTCTCTATCCATCAATACTTTTTGATATTACCACGAGCGACAAATATTTTCCACAAGAAATTTTAGATAATATTGAATATTCTTTGTATCAGATTTTCTCTATCCATCAATACTTTTTGATATTACCACGAGCGACAAATATTTTCCACAAGAAATTTTAGATAATGTTGAATATTCTTTGTATCAGATTTTCTCTATCCATCAATACTTTTTGGTATTACCACGAGTGACAAATATTTTCCACAAGAAATTTTAGATAATGTTGAATATTCTTTGTATCAGATTTTCTCTATCCATCAATACTTTTTGGTATTACCACGAGTGACAAATATTTTCCACAAGAAATTTTAGATAATGTTGAATATTCGTATCAGATTTTCTCTATCCATCAATACTTTTTGATATTACCACGAGTGACAAATATTTTCCACAAGAAATTTTAGATAATGTTGAATATTCTTTGTATCAGATTTTCTCTATCCATCAATACTTTTTGGTATTACCACGAGTGACAAATATTTTCCACAAGAAATTTTAGATAATGTTGAATATTCTTTGTATCAGATTTTCTCTATCCATCAATACTTTTTGATATTACCACGAGTGACAAATATTTTCCACAAGAAATTTTAAATAATGTTGAATATTCGTATCAGATTTTCTCTATCCATCAATACTTTTTGATATTACCACGAGTGACAAATATTTTCCACAAGAAATTTTAGATAATGTTGAATATTCTTTGTATCAGATTTTCTCTATCCATCAATACTTTTTGATATTACCACGAGTGACAAATATTTTCCACAAGAAATTTTAGATAATGTTGAATATTCGTATCAGATTTTCTCTATCCATCAATACTTTTTGATATTACCACGAGTGACAAATATTTTCCACAAGAAATTTTAGATAATGTTGAATATTCTTTGTATCAGATTTTCTCTATCCATCAATACTTTTTGATATTACCACGAGCGACAAATATTTTCCACAAGAAATTTTAGATAATGTTGAATATTCTTTGTATCAGATTTTCTCTATCCATCAATACTTTTTGATATTACCACGAGCGACAAATATTTTCCACAAGAAATTTTAGATAATGTTGAATATTCGTATCAGATTTTCTCTATCCATCAATACTTTTTGATATTACCACGAGTGACAAATATTTTCCACAAGAAATTTTAGATAATGTTGAATATTCTTTGTATCAGATTTTCTCTATCCATCAATACTTTTTGATATTACCACGAGCGACAAATATTTTCCACAAGAAATTTTAGATAATGTTGAATATTCTTTGTATCAGATTTTCTCTATCCATCAATACTTTTTGATATTACCACGAGCGACAAATATTTTCCACAAGAAATTTTAGATAATGTTGAATATTCGTATCAGATTTTCTCTATCCATCAATACTTTTTGATATTACCACGAGTGACAAATATTTTCCACAAGAAATTTTAGATAATGTTGAATATTCTTTGTATCAGATTTTCTCTATCCATCAATACTTTTTGATATTACCACGAGCGACAAATATTTTCCACAAGAAATTTTAGATAATGTTGAATATTCTTTGTATCAGATTTTCTCTATCCATCAATACTTTTTGGTATTACCACGAGTGACAAATATTTTCCACAAGAAATTTTAGATAATGTTGAATATTCTTTGTATCAGATTTTCTCTATCCATCAATACTTTTTGGTATTACCACGAGTGACAAATATTTTCCACAAGAAATTTTAGATAATGTTGAATATTCGTATCAGATTTTCTCTATCCATCAATACTTTTTGATATTACCACGAGTGACAAATATTTTCCACAAGAAATTTTAGATAATGTTGAATATTCTTTGTATCAGATTTTCTCTATCCATCAATACTTTTTGATATTACCACGAGCGACAAATATTTTCCACAAGAAATTTTAGATAATGTTGAATATTCTTTGTATCAGATTTTCTCTATCCATCAATACTTTTTGGTATTACCACGAGTGACAAATATTTTCCACAAGAAATTTTAGATAATGTTGAATATTCTTTGTATCAGATTTTCTCTATCCATCAATACTTTTTGGTATTACCACGAGTGACAAATATTTTCCACAAGAAATTTTAGATAATGTTGAATATTCGTATCAGATTTTCTCTATCCATCAATACTTTTTGATATTACCACGAGTGACAAATATTTTCCACAAGAAATTTTAGATAATGTTGAATATTCTTTGTATCAGATTTTCTCTATCCATCAATACTTTTTGGTATTACCACGAGTGACAAATATTTTCCACAAGAAATTTTAGATAATGTTGAATATTCGTATCAGATTTTCTCTATCCATCAATACTTTTTGATATTACCACGAGTGACAAATATTTTCCACCAGAAATTTTAGATAATGTTGAATATTCTTTGTATCAGATTTTCTCTATCCATCAATACTTTTTGGTATTACCACGAGTGACAAATATTTTCCACAAGAAATTTTAGATAATGTTGAATATTCTTTGTATCAGATTTTCTCTATCCATCAATACTTTTTGATATTACCACGAGTGACAAATATTTTCCACAAGAAATTTTAGATAATGTTGAATATTCGTATCAGATTTTCTCTATCCATCAATACTTTTTGATATTACCACGAGTGACAAATATTTTCCACAAGAAATTTTAGATAATGTTGAATATTCTTTGTATCAGATTTTCTCTATCCATCAATACTTTTTGATATTACCACGAGCGACAAATATTTTCCACAAGAAATTTTAGATAATGTTGAATATTCGTATCAGATTTTCTCTATCCATCAATACTTTTTGGTATTACCACGAGTGACAAATATTTTCCACAAGAAATTTTAGATAATGTTGAATATTCTTTGTATCAGATTTTCTCTATCCATCAATACTTTTTGGTATTACCACGAGTGACAAATATTTTCCACAAGAAATTTTAGATAATGTTGAATATTCTTTGTATCAGATTTTCTCTATCCATCAATACTTTTTGATATTACCACGAGTGACAAATATTTTCCACAAGAAATTTTAGATAATGTTGAATATTCTTTGTATCAGATTTTCTCTATCCATCAATACTTTTTGATATTACCACGAGCGACAAATATTTTCCACAAGAAATTTTAGATAATGTTGAATATTCTTTGTATCAGATTTTCTCTATCCATCAATACTTTTTGATATTACCACGAGCGACAAATATTTTCCACAAGAAATTTTAGATAATGTTGAATATTCGTATCAGATTTTCTCTATCCATCAATACTTTTTGATATTACCACGAGTGACAAATATTTTCCACAAGAAATTTTAGATAATGTTGAATATTCTTTGTATCAGATTTTCTCTATCCATCAATACTTTTTGATATTACCACGAGCGACAAATATTTTCCACAAGAAATTTTAGATAATGTTGAATATTCTTTGTATCAGATTTTCTCTATCCATCAATACTTTTTGGTATTACCACGAGTGACAAATATTTTCCACAAGAAATTTTAGATAATGTTGAATATTCTTTGTATCAGATTTTCTCTATCCATCAATACTTTTTGGTATTACCACGAGTGACAAATATTTTCCACAAGAAATTTTAGATAATGTTGAATATTCGTATCAGATTTTCTCTATCCATCAATACTTTTTGATATTACCACGAGTGACAAATATTTTCCACAAGAAATTTTAGATAATGTTGAATATTCTTTGTATCAGATTTTCTCTATCCATCAATACTTTTTGGTATTACCACGAGTGACAAATATTTTCCACAAGAAATTTTAGATAATGTTGAATATTCGTATCAGATTTTCTCTATCCATCAATACTTTTTGATATTACCACGAGTGACAAATATTTTCCACAAGAAATTTTAGATAATGTTGAATATTCGTATCAGATTTTCTCTATCCATCAATACTTTTTGATATTACCACGAGTGACAAATATTTTCCACAAGAAATTTTAGATAATGTTGAATATTCTTTGTATCAGATTTTCTCTATCCATCAATACTTTTTGGTATTACCACGAGTGACAAATATTTTCCACAAGAAATTTTAGATAATGTTGAATATTCTTTGTATCAGATTTTCTCTATCCATCAATACTTTTTGGTATTACCACGAGTGACAAATATTTTCCACAAGAAATTTTAGATAATGTTGAATATTCGTATCAGATTTTCTCTATCCATCAATACTTTTTGGTATTACCACGAGTGACAAATATTTTCCACAAGAAATTTTAGATAATGTTGAATATTCTTTGTATCAGATTTTCTCTATCCATCAATACTTTTTGATATTACCACGAGCGACAAATATTTTCCACAAGAAATTTTAGATAATGTTGAATATTCTTTGTATCAGATTTTCTCTATCCATCAATACTTTTTGATATTACCACGAGCGACAAATATTTTCCACAAGAAATTTTAGATAATGTTGAATATTCTTTGTATCAGATTTTCTCTATCCATCAATACTTTTTGATATTACCACGAGCGACAAATATTTTCCACAAGAAATTTTAGATAATGTTGAATATTCTTTGTATCAGATTTTCTCTATCCATCAATACTTTTTGATATTACCACGAGCGACAAATATTTTCCACAAGAAATTTTAGATAATGTTGAATATTCGTATCAGATTTTCTCTATCCATCAATACTTTTTGATATTACCACGAGTGACAAATATTTTCCACCAGAAATTTTAGATAATGTTGAATATTCTTTGTATCAGATTTTCTCTATCCATCAATACTTTTTGGTATTACCACGAGTGACAAATATTTTCCACAAGAAATTTTAGATAATGTTGAATATTCTTTGTATCAGATTTTCTCTATCCATCAATACTTTTTGATATTACCACGAGTGACAAATATTTTCCACAAGAAATTTTAGATAATGTTGAATATTCGTATCAGATTTTCTCTATCCATCAATACTTTTTGATATTACCACGAGTGACAAATATTTTCCACAAGAAATTTTAGATAATGTTGAATATTCTTTGTATCAGATTTTCTCTATCCATCAATACTTTTTGATATTACCACGAGTGACAAATATTTTCCACAAGAAATTTTAGATAATGTTGAATATTCGTATCAGATTTTCTCTATCCATCAATACTTTTTGATATTACCACGAGTGACAAATATTTTCCACAAGAAATTTTAGATAATGTTGAATATTCTTTGTATCAGATTTTCTCTATCCATCAATACTTTTTGATATTACCACGAGTGACAAATATTTTCCACAAGAAATTTTAGATAATGTTGAATATTCTTTGTATCAGATTTTCTCTATCCATCAATACTTTTTGGTATTACCACGAGTGACAAATATTTTCCACAAGAAATTTTAGATAATGTTGAATATTCGTATCAGATTTTCTCTATCCATCAATATTTTTTGGTATTACCACGAGCGACAAATATTTTCCACAAGAAATTTTAGATAATATTGAATATTCTTTGTATCCGATTTTCTCTATCCATCAATATTTTTTGGTATTACCACGAGCGACAAATATTTTCCACAAGAAATTTTAGATAATATTGAATATTCTTTGTATCCGATTTTCTCTATCCATCAATATTTTTTGGTATTACCACGAGCGACAAATATTTTCCACAAGAAATTTTAGATAATATTGAATATTCTTTGTATCCGATTTTCTCTATCCATCAATATTTTTTGGTATTACCACGAGCGACAAATATTTTCCACAAGAAATTTTAGATAATATTGAATATTCTTTGTATCCGATTTTCTCTATCCATCAATATTTTTTGGTATTACCACGAGCGACAAATATTTTCCACAAGAAATTTTAGATAATATTGAATATTCTTTGTATCCGATTTTCTCTATCCATCAATATTTTTTGGTATTACCACGAGTGACAAATATTTTCCACAAGAAATTTTAGATAATGTTGAATATTCTTTGTATCAGATTTTCTCTATCCATCAATACTTTTTGGTATTACCACGAGTGACAAATATTTTCCACAAGAAATTTTAGATAATGTTGAATATTCGTATCAGATTTTCTCTATCCATCAATATTTTTTGGTATTACCACGAGCGACAAATATTTTCCACAAGAAATTTTAGATAATATTGAATATTCTTTGTATCCGATTTTCTCTATCCATCAATATTTTTTGGTATTACCACGAGCGACAAATATTTTCCACAAGAAATTTTAGATAATATTGAATATTCTTTGTATCCGATTTTCTCTATCCATCAATATTTTTTGGTATTACCACGAGCGACAAATATTTTCCACAAGAAATTTTAGATAATATTGAATATTCTTTGTATCCGATTTTCTCTATCCATCAATATTTTTTGGTATTACCACGAGCGACAAATATTTTCCACAAGAAATTTTAGATAATGTTGAATATTCTTTGTATCAGATTTTCTCTATCCATCAATACTTTTTGGTATTACCACGAGTGACAAATATTTTCCACAAGAAATTTTAGATAATGTTGAATATTCTTTGTATCAGATTTTCTCTATCCATCAATACTTTTTGGTATTACCACGAGTGACAAATATTTTCCACAAGAAATTTTAGATAATGTTGAATATTCTTTGTATCCGATTTTCTCTATCCATCAATACTTTTTGGTATTACCACGAGTGACAAATATTTTCCACAAGAAATTTTAGATAATGTTGAATATTCTTTGTATCAGATTTTCTCTATCCATCAATACTTTTTGGTATTACCACGAGTGACAAATATTTTCCACAAGAAATTTTAGATAATGTTGAATATTCTTTGTATCCGATTTTCTCTATCCATCAATATTTTTTGGTATTACCACGAGCGACAAATATTTTCCACAAGAAATTTTAGATAATGTTGAATATTCTTTGTATCAGATTTTCTCTATCCATCAATACTTTTTGGTATTACCACGAGTGACAAATATTTTCCACAAGAAATTTTAGATAATGTTGAATATTCTTTGTATCAGATTTTCTCTATCCATCAATACTTTTTGATATTACCACGAGTGACAAATATTTTCCACAAGAAATTTTAGATAATGTTGAATATTCTTTGTATCAGATTTTCTCTATCCATCAATACTTTTTGATATTACCACGAGTGACAAATATTTTCCACAAGAAATTTTAGATAATGTTGAATATTCTTTGTATCAGATTTTCTCTATCCATCAATACTTTTTGATATTACCACGAGTGACAAATATTTTCCACAAGAAATTTTAGATAATGTTGAATATTCTTTGTATCAGATTTTCTCTATCCATCAATACTTTTTGATATTACCACGAGCGACAAATATTTTCCACAAGAAATTTTAGATAATGTTGAATATTCTTTGTATCAGATTTTCTCTATCCATCAATACTTTTTGATATTACCACGAGCGACAAATATTTTCCACAAGAAATTTTAGATAATGTTGAATATTCTTTGTATCAGATTTTCTCTATCCATCAATATTTTTTGGTATTACCACGAGTGACAAATATTTTCCACAAGAAATTTTAGATAATGTTGAATATTCTTTGTATCCGATTTTCTCTATCCATCAATATTTTTTGGTATTACCACGAGCGACAAATATTTTCCACAAGAAATTTTAGATAATGTTGAATATTCGTATCAGATTTTCTCTATCCATCAATACTTTTTGGTATTACCACGAGTGACAAATATTTTCCACAAGAAATTTTAGATAATGTTGAATATTCTTTGTATCAGATTTTCTCTATCCATCAATACTTTTTGATATTACCACGAGTGACAAATATTTTCCACAAGAAATTTTAGATAATGTTGAATATTCTTTGTATCAGATTTTCTCTATCCATCAATACTTTTTGATATTACCACGAGTGACAAATATTTTCCACAAGAAATTTTAGATAATGTTGAATATTCTTTGTATCAGATTTTCTCTATCCATCAATACTTTTTGATATTACCACGAGTGACAAATATTTTCCACAAGAAATTTTAGATAATGTTGAATATTCTTTGTATCAGATTTTCTCTATCCATCAATACTTTTTGATATTACCACGAGTGACAAATATTTTCCACAAGAAATTTTAGATAATGTTGAATATTCGTATCAGATTTTCTCTATCCATCAATACTTTTTGATATTACCACGAGTGACAAATATTTTCCACAAGAAATTTTAGATAATGTTGAATATTCTTTGTATCAGATTTTCTCTATCCATCAATACTTTTTGATATTACCACGAGCGACAAATATTTTCCACAAGAAATTTTAGATAATGTTGAATATTCGTATCAGATTTTCTCTATCCATCAATACTTTTTGATATTACCACGAGCGACAAATATTTTCCACAAGAAATTTTAGATAATATTGAATATTCTTTGTATCCGATTTTCTCTATCCATCAATATTTTTTGGTATTACCACGAGCGACAAATATTTTCCACAAGAAATTTTAGATAATGTTGAATATTCTTTGTATCAGATTTTCTCTATCCATCAATACTTTTTGGTATTACCACGAGTGACAAATATTTTCCACAAGAAATTTTAGATAATGTTGAATATTCTTTGTATCAGATTTTCTCTATCCATCAATACTTTTTGATATTACCACGAGCGACAAATATTTTCCACAAGAAATTTTAGATAATGTTGAATATTCTTTGTATCAGATTTTCTCTATCCATCAATACTTTTTGGTATTACCACGAGTGACAAATATTTTCCACAAGAAATTTTAGATAATGTTGAATATTCGTATCAGATTTTCTCTATCCATCAATACTTTTTGGTATTACCACGAGTGACAAATATTTTCCACAAGAAATTTTAGATAATGTTGAATATTCTTTGTATCAGATTTTCTCTATCCATCAATACTTTTTGATATTACCACGAGTGACAAATATTTTCCAGAAGAAATTTTAGATAATGTTGAATATTCGTATCAGATTTTCTCTATCCATCAATACTTTTTGATATTACCACGAGTGACAAATATTTTCCACAAGAAATTTTAGATAATGTTGAATATTCTTTGTATCAGATTTTCTCTATCCATCAATACTTTTTGATATTACCACGAGCGACAAATATTTTCCACAAGAAATTTTAGATAATGTTGAATATTCGTATCAGATTTTCTCTATCCATCAATACTTTTTGATATTACCACGAGCGACAAATATTTTCCACAAGAAATTTTAGATAATATTGAATATTCTTTGTATCCGATTTTCTCTATCCATCAATATTTTTTGGTATTACCACGAGCGACAAATATTTTCCACAAGAAATTTTAGATAATGTTGAATATTCTTTGTATCAGATTTTCTCTATCCATCAATACTTTTTGGTATTACCACGAGTGACAAATATTTTCCACAAGAAATTTTAGATAATGTTGAATATTCTTTGTATCAGATTTTCTCTATCCATCAATACTTTTTGATATTACCACGAGCGACAAATATTTTCCACAAGAAATTTTAGATAATGTTGAATATTCTTTGTATCAGATTTTCTCTATCCATCAATACTTTTTGGTATTACCACGAGTGACAAATATTTTCCACAAGAAATTTTAGATAATGTTGAATATTCGTATCAGATTTTCTCTATCCATCAATACTTTTTGGTATTACCACGAGTGACAAATATTTTCCACAAGAAATTTTAGATAATGTTGAATATTCTTTGTATCAGATTTTCTCTATCCATCAATACTTTTTGGTATTACCACGAGTGACAAATATTTTCCACAAGAAATTTTAGATAATGTTGAATATTCTTTGTATCAGATTTTCTCTATCCATCAATACTTTTTGGTATTACCACGAGTGACAAATATTTTCCACAAGAAATTTTAGATAATGTTGAATATTCTTTGTATCAGATTTTCTCTATCCATCAATACTTTTTGGTATTACCACGAGTGACAAATATTTTCCACAAGAAATTTTAGATAATGTTGAATATTCTTTATATCAGATTTTCTCTATCCATCAATATTTTTTGGTATTACCACGAGCGACAAATATTTTCCACAAGAAATTTTAGATAATGTTGAATATTCTTTGTATCAGATTTTCTCTATCCATCAATATTTTTTGGTATTACCACGAGCGACAAATATTTTCCACAAGAAATTTTAGATAATATTGAATATTCTTTGTATCCGATTTTCTCTATCCATCAATATTTTTTGGTATTACCACGAGCGACAAATATTTTCCACAAGAAATTTTAGATAATGTTGAATATTCTTTGTATCAGATTTTCTCTATCCATCAATACTTTTTGGTATTACCACGAGTGACAAATATTTTCCACAAGAAATTTTAGATAATGTTGAATATTCTTTGTATCAGATTTTCTCTATCCATCAATACTTTTTGGTATTACCACGAGTGACAAATATTTTCCACAAGAAATTTTAGATAATGTTGAATATTCTTTGTATCAGATTTTCTCTATCCATCAATACTTTTTGGTATTACCACGAGTGACAAATATTTTCCACAAGAAATTTTAGATAATGTTGAATATTCTTTGTATCAGATTTTCTCTATCCATCAATACTTTTTGATATTACCACGAGCGACAAATATTTTCCACAAGAAATTTTAGATAATGTTGAATATTCTTTGTATCAGATTTTCTCTATCCATCAATACTTTTTGGTATTACCACGAGTGACAAATATTTTCCACAAGAAATTTTAGATAATGTTGAATATTCGTATCAGATTTTCTCTATCCATCAAGACTTTTTGATATTACCACGAGTGACAAATATTTTCCACAAGAAATTTTAGATAATGTTGAATATTCTTTGTATCAGATTTTCTCTATCCATCAATACTTTTTGGTATTACCACGAGTGACAAATATTTTCCACAAGAAATTTTAGATAATGTTGAATATTCGTATCAGATTTTCTCTATCCATCAATACTTTTTGATATTACCACGAGCGACAAATATTTTCCACAAGAAATTTTAGATAATGTTGAATATTCTTTGTATCAGATTTTCTCTATCCATCAATATTTTTTGGTATTACCACGAGCGACAAATATTTTCCACAAGAAATTTTAGATAATATTGAATATTCTTTGTATCCGATTTTCTCTATCCATCAATATTTTTTGGTATTACCACGAGCGACAAATATTTTCCACAAGAAATTTTAGATAATGTTGAATATTCTTTGTATCAGATTTTCTCTATCCATCAATATTTTTTGGTATTACCACGAGCGACAAATATTTTCCACAAGAAATTTTAGATAATGTTGAATATTCTTTGTATCAGATTTTCTCTATCCATCAATATTTTTTGGTATTACCACGAGCAACAAATATTTTCCACAAGAAATTTTAGATAATATTGAATATTCTTTGTATCCGATTTTCTCTATCCATCAATATTTTTTGGTATTACCACGAGCGACAAATATTTTCCACAAGAAATTTTAGATAATGTTGAATATTCTTTGTATCAGATTTTCTCTATCCATCAATATTTTTTGGTATTACCACGAGCGACAAATATTTTCCACAAGAAATTTTAGATAATGTTGAATATTCTTTGTATCAGATTTTCTCTATCCATCAATATTTTTTGGTATTACCACGAGCGACAAATATTTTCCACAAGAAATTTTAGATAATATTGAATATTCTTTGTATCAGATTTTCTCTATCCATCAATACTTTTTGATATTACCACAAGTGACAAATATTTTCCACAAGAAATTTTAGATAATGTTGAATATTCTTTGTATCAGATTTTCTCTATCCATCAATATTTTTTGGTATTACCACGAGCGACAAATATTTTCCACAAGAAATTTTAGATAATATTGAATATTCTTTGTATCAGATTTTCTCTATCCTTCAATACTTTTTGATATTACCACAAGTGACAAATATTTTCCACAAGAAATTTTAGATAACGTTGAATATTCTTTGTATCAGATTTTCTCTATCCATCAATACTTTTTGATATTACCACGAGCGACAAATATTTTCCACAAGAAATTTTAGATAATGTTGAATATTCTTTGTATCAGATTTTCTCTATCCATCAATACTTTTTGGTATTACCACGAGTGACAAATATTTTCCACAAGAAATTTTAGATAATGTTGAATATTCGTATCAGATTTTCTCTATCCATCAATATTTTTTGGTATTACCACGAGTGACAAATATTTTCCACAAGAAATTTTAGATAATGTTGAATATTCTTTGTATCAGATTTTCTCTATCCATCAATACTTTTTGGTATTACCACGAGTGACAAATATTTTCCACAAGAAATTTTAGATAATGTTGAATATTCTTTGTATCAGATTTTCTCTATCCATGAATACTTTTTGGTATTACCACGAGTGACAAATATTTTCCACAAGAAATTTTAGATAATGTTGAATATTCTTTGTATCAGATTTTCTCTATCCATCAATACTTTTTGGTATTACCACGAGTGACAAATATTTTCCACAAGAAATTTTAGATAATGTTGAATATTCTTTGTATCAGATTTTCTCTATCCATCAATACTTTTTGGTATTACCACGAGTGACAAATATTTTCCACAAGAAATTTTAGATAATGTTGAATATTCTTTGTATCAGATTTTCTCTATCCATCAATATTTTTTGGTATTACCACGAGCGACAAATATTTTCCACAAGAAATTTTAGATAATATTGAATATTCTTTGTATCAGATTTTCTCTATCCTTCAATACTTTTTGATATTACCACAAGTGACAAATATTTTCCACAAGAAATTTCAGATAATGTTGAATATTCTTTGTATCAGATTTTCTCTATCCATCAATACTTTTTGGTATTACCACGAGTGACAAATATTTTCCACAAGAAATTTTAGATAATGTTGAATATTCTTTGTATCAGATTTTCTCTATCCATGAATACTTTTTGGTATTACCACGAGTGACAAATATTTTCCACAAGAAATTTTAGATAATGTTGAATATTCTTTGTATCAGATTTTCTCTATCCATCAATACTTTTTGATATTACCACGAGCGACAAATATTTTCCACAAGAAATTTTAGATAATGTTGAATATTCTTTGTATCAGATTTTCTCTATCCATCAATACTTTTTGGTATTACCACGAGTGACAAATATTTTCCACAAGAAATTTTATATAATGTTGAATATTCTTTGTATCAGATTTTCTCTATCCATCAATACTTTTTGGTATTACCACGAGTGACAAATATTTTCCACAAGAAATTTTAGATAATGTTGAATATTCTTTGTATCAGATTTTCTCTATCCATCAATACTTTTTGATATTACCACGAGTGACAAATATTTTCCACAAGAAATTTTAGATAATGTTGAATATTCTTTGTATCAGATTTTCTCTATCCATCAATACTTTTTGGTATTACCACGAGTGACAAATATTTTCCACAAGAAATTTTAGATAATGTTGAATATTCTTTGTATCAGATTTTCTCTATCCATCAATACTTTTTGGTATTACCACGAGTGACAAATATTTTCCACAAGAAATTTTAGATAATGTTGAATATTCTTTGTATCAGATTTTCTCTATCCATCAATACTTTTTGGTATTACCACGAGTGACAAATATTTTCCACAAGAAATTTTAGATAATGTTGAATATTCTTTGTATCAGATTTTCTCTATCCATCAATACTTTTTGGTATTACCACGAGTGACAAATATTTTCCACAAGAAATTTTAGATAATGTTGAATATTCGTATCAGATTTTCTCTATCCATCAATACTTTTTGGTATTACCACGAGTGACAAATATTTTCCACAAGAAATTTTAGATAATGTTGAATATTCTTTGTATCAGATTTTCTCTATCCATCAATACTTTTTGATATTACCACGAGCGACAAATATTTTCCACAAGAAATTTTAGATAATGTTGAATATTCTTTGTATCAGATTTTCTCTATCCATCAATACTTTTTGGTATTACCACGAGTGACAAATATTTTCCACAAGAAATTTTAGATAATGTTGAATATTCGTATCAGATTTTCTCTATCCATCAATATTTTTTGGTATTACCACGAGTGACAAATATTTTCCACAAGAAATTTTAGATAATGTTGAATATTCTTTGTATCAGATTTTCTCTATCCATCAATATTTTTTGGTATTACCACGAGTGACAAATATTTTCCACAAGAAATTTTAGATAATGTTAAATATTCTTTGTATCAGATTTTCTCTATCCATGAATACTTTTTGGTATTACCACGAGTGACAAATATTTTCCACAAGAAATTTTAGATAATGTTGAATATTCTTTGTATCAGATTTTCTCTATCCATCAATACTTTTTGATATTACCACGAGCGACAAATATTTTCCACAAGAAATTTTAGATAATGTTGAATATTCTTTGTATCAGATTTTCTCTATCCATCAATACTTTTTGGTACTACCACGAGTGACAAATATTTTCCACAAGAAATTTTAGATAATGTTGAATATTCTTTGTATCAGATTTTCTCTATCCATCAATATTTTTTGGTATTACCACGAGTGACAAATATTTTCCACAAGAAATTTTAGATAATGTTAAATATTCTTTGTATCAGATTTTCTCTATCCATGAATACTTTTTGGTATTACCACGAGTGACAAATATTTTCCACAAGAAATTTTAGATAATGTTGAATATTCGTATCAGATTTTCTCTATCCATCAATATTTTTTGGTATTACCACGAGCGACAAATATTTTCCACAAGAAATTTTAGATAATATTGAATATTCTTTGTATCCGATTTTCTCTATCCATCAATATTTTTTGGTATTACCACGAGCGACAAATATTTTCCACAAGAAATTTTAGATAATGTTGAATATTCTTTGTATCAGATTTTCTCTATCCATCAATATTTTTTGGTATTACCACGAGCGACAAATATTTTCCACAAGAAATTTTAGATAATGTTGAATATTCTTTGTATCAGATTTTCTCTATCCATCAATATTTTTTGGTATTACCACGAGCGACAAATATTTTCCACAAGAAATTTTAGATAATATTGAATATTCTTTGTATCCGATTTTCTCTATCCATCAATATTTTTTGGTATTACCACGAGCGACAAATATTTTCCACAAGAAATTTTAGATAATGTTGAATATTCTTTGTATCAGATTTTCTCTATCCATCAATATTTTTTGGTATTACCACGAGCGACAAATATTTTCCACAAGAAATTTTAGATAATGTTGAATATTCTTTGTATCAGATTTTCTCTATCCATCAATACTTTTTGGTATTACCACGAGTGACAAATATTTTCCACAAGAAATTTTAGATAATGTTGAATATTCTTTGTATCAGATTTTCTCTATCCATCAATATTTTTTGGTATTACCACGAGCGACAAATATTTTCCACAAGAAATTTTAGATAATATTGAATATTCTTTGTATCAGATTTTCTCTATCCATCAATACTTTTTGATATTACCACAAGTGACAAATATTTTCCACAAGAAATTTTAGATAATGTTGAATATTCTTTGTATCAGATTTTCTCTATCCATCAATATTTTTTGGTATTACCACGAGCGACAAATATTTTCCACAAGAAATTTTAGATAATGTTGAATATTCTTTGTATCAGATTTTCTCTATCCATCAATACTTTTTGGTATTACCACGAGTGACAAATATTTTCCACAAGAAATTTTAGATAATGTTGAATATTCTTTGTATCAGATTTTCTCTATCCATCAATATTTTTTGGTATTACCACGAGCGACAAATATTTTCCACAAGAAATTTTAGATAATATTGAATATTCTTTGTATCAGATTTTCTCTATCCATCAATACTTTTTGATATTACCACAAGTGACAAATATTTTCCACAAGAAATTTTAGATAATGTTGAATATTCTTTGTATCAGATTTTCTCTATCCATCAATATTTTTTGGTATTACCACGAGCGACAAATATTTTCCACAAGAAATTTTAGATAATGTTGAATATTCTTTGTATCAGATTTTCTCTATCCATCAATACTTTTTGGTATTACCACGAGTGACAAATATTTTCCACAAGAAATTTTAGATAATGTTGAATATTCTTTGTATCAGATTTTCTCTATCCATCAATATTTTTTGGTATTACCACGAGCGACAAATATTTTCCACAAGAAATTTTAGATAATATTGAATATTCTTTGTATCAGATTTTCTCTATCCATCAATACTTTTTGATATTACCACAAGTGACAAATATTTTCCACAAGAAATTTTAGATAATGTTGAATATTCTTTGTATCAGATTTTCTCTATCCATCAATATTTTTTGGTATTACCACGAGCGACAAATATTTTCCACAAGAAATTTTAGATAATATTGAATATTCTTTGTATCAGATTTTCTCTATCCTTCAATACTTTTTGATATTACCACAAGTGACAAATATTTTCCACAAGAAATTTTAGATAATGTTGAATATTCTTTGTATCAGATTTTCTCTATCCATCAATACTTTTTGGTATTACCACGAGTGACAAATATTTTCCACAAGAAATTTTAGATAATGTTGAATATTCTTTGTATCAGATTTTCTCTATCCATGAATACTTTTTGGTATTACCACGAGTGACAAATATTTTCCACAAGAAATTTTAGATAATGTTGAATATTCTTTGTATCAGATTTTCTCTATCCATCAATACTTTTTGGTATTACCACGAGTGACAAATATTTTCCACAAGAAATTTTAGATAATGTTGAATATTCTTTGTATCAGATTTTCTCTATCCATCAATACTTTTTGGTATTACCACGAGTGACAAATATTTTCCACAAGAAATTTTAGATAATGTTGAATATTTGTATCAGATTTTCTCTATCCATCAATACTTTTTGATGTTACCACGAGTGACAAATATTTTCCACAAGAAATTTTAGATAATGTTGAATATTCTTTGTATCAGATTTTCTCTATCCATCAATACTTTTTGGTATTACCACGAGTGACAAATATTTTCCACAAGAAATTTTAGATAATGTTGAATATTCGTATCAGATTTTCTCTATCCATCAATACTTTTTGATATTACCACGAGTGACAAATATTTTCCACAAGAAATTTTAGATAATGTTGAATATTCTTTGTATCAGATTTTCTCTATCCATCAATATTTTTTGGTATTACCACGAGTGACAAATATTTTCCACAAGAAATTTTAGATAATGTTGAATATTCTTTGTATCAGATTTTCTCTATCCATCAATACTTTTTGATATTACCACGAGTGACAAATATTTTCCACAAGAAATTTTAGATAATGTTGAATATTCGTATCAGATTTTCTCTATCCATCAATACTTTTTGATATTACCACGAGTGACAAATATTTTCCACAAGAAATTTTAGATAATGTTGAATATTCTTTGTATCAGATTTTCTCTATCCATCAATACTTTTTGATATTACCACGAGTGACAAATATTTTCCACAAGAAATTTTAGATAATGTTGAATATTCTTTGTATCAGATTTTCTCTATCCATCAATATTTTTTGGTATTACCACGAGTGACAAATATTTTCCACAAGAAATTTTAGATAATGTTAAATATTCTTTGTATCAGATTTTCTCTATCCATGAATACTTTTTGGTATTACCACGAGTGACAAATATTTTCCACAAGAAATTTTAGATAATGTTGAATATTCGTATCAGATTTTCTCTATCCATCAATACTTTTTGATATTACCACGAGTGACAAATATTTTCCACAAGAAATTTTAGATAATGTTGAATATTCTTTGTATCAGATTTTCTCTATCCATGAATACTTTTTGGTATTACCACGAGTGACAAATATTTTCCACAAGAAATTTTAGATAATGTTGAATATTCGTATCAGATTTTCTCTATCCATGAATACTTTTTGATATTACCACGAGTGACAAATATTTTCCACAAGAAATTTTAGATAATGTTGAATATTCTTTGTATCAGATTTTCTCTATCCATCAATATTTTTTGGTATTACCACGAGTGACAAATATTTTCCACAAGAAATTTTAGATAATGTTAAATATTCTTTGTATCAGATTTTCTCTATCCATGAATACTTTTTGGTATTACCACGAGTGACAAATATTTTCCACAAGAAATTTTAGATAATGTTGAATATTCGTATCAGATTTTCTCTATCCATCAATACTTTTTGATATTACCACGAGTGACAAATATTTTCCACAAGAAATTTTAGATAATGTTGAATATTCTTTGTATCAGATTTTCTCTATCCATGAATACTTTTTGGTATTACCACGAGTGACAAATATTTTCCACAAGAAATTTTAGATAATGTTGAATATTCGTATCAGATTTTCTCTATCCATGAATACTTTTTGATATTACCACGAGTGACAAATATTTTCCACAAGAAATTTTAGATAATGTTGAATATTCTTTGTATCAGATTTTCTCTATCCATCAATATTTTTTGGTATTACCACGAGCGACAAATATTTTCCACAAGAAATTTTAGATAATGTTGAATATTCTTTGTATCAGATTTTCTCTATCCATCAATACTTTTTGGTATTACCACGAGTGACAAATATTTTCCACAAGAAATTTTAGATAATGTTGAATATTCTTTGTATCAGATTTTCTCTATCCATCAATACTTTTTGATATTACCACGAGTGACAAATATTTTCCACAAGAAATTTTAGATAATGTTGAATATTCTTTGTATCAGATTTTCTCTATCCATCAATACTTTTTGATATTACCACGAGTGACAAATATTTTCCACAAGAAATTTTAGATAATGTTGAATATTCTTTGTATCAGATTTTCTCTATCCATCAATACTTTTTGGTATTACCACGAGTGACAAATATTTTCCACAAGAAATTTTAGATAATGTTGAATATTCTTTGTATCAGATTTTCTCTATCCATCAATACTTTTTGGTATTACCACGAGTGACAAATATTTTCCACAAGAAATTTTAGATAATGTTGAATATTCTTTGTATCAGATTTTCTCTATCCATCAATACTTTTTGGTATTACCACGAGTGACAAATATTTTCCACAAGAAATTTTAGATAATGTTGAATATTCTTTGTATCAGATTTTCTCTATCCATCAATACTTCTTGGTATTACCACGAGTGACAAATATTTTCCACAAGAAATTTTAGATAATGTTGAATATTCTTTGTATCAGATTTTCTCTATCCATCAATACTTTTTGATATTACCACGAGTGACAAATATTTTCCACAAGAAATTTTAGATAATGTTGAATATTCTTTGTATCAAATTTTCTCTATCCATCAATACTTTTTGGTATTACCACGAGTGACAAATATTTTCCACAAGAAATTTTAGATAATGTTGAATATTCTTTGTATCAGATTTTCTCTATCCATCAATACTTTTTGATATTACCACGAGTGACAAATATTTTCCACAAGAAATTTTAGATGTTGAATATTCTTTGTATCAGATTTTC
The DNA here is from genome assembly GCF_026230105.1 of Diorhabda sublineata. Lineage (NCBI taxonomy): Eukaryota > Metazoa > Arthropoda > Insecta > Coleoptera > Chrysomelidae > Diorhabda > Diorhabda sublineata. Next base: position 7,277,132 of record NC_079483.1, read on the forward strand.
TCTATCCATCAATACTTTTTGGTATTACCACGAGTGACAAATATTTTCCACAAGAAATTTTAGATAATGTTGAATATTCTTTGTATCAGATTTTCTCTATCCATCAATACTTTTTGGTATTACCACGAGTGACAAATATTTTCCACAAGAAATTTTAGATAATGTTGAATATTCTTTGTATCAGATTTTCTCTATCCATCAATACTTTTTGATATTACCACGAGTGACAAATATTTTCCACAAGAAATTTTAGATAATGTTGAATATTCTTTGTATCAGATTTTCTCTATCCATCAATACTTTTTGGTATTACCACGAGTGACAAATATTTTCCACAAGAAATTTTAGATAATGTTGAATATTCTTTGTATCAGATTTTCTCTATCCATCAATACTTTTTTATATTACCACGAGTGACAAATAATTTCCACAAGAAATTTTAGATAATATTGAATATTCTTTGTATCAGATTTTCTCTATCCATCAATACTTTTTTATATTACCACGAGTGACAAATATTTTCCACAAGAAATTTTAGATAATGTTGAATATTCTTTGTATCAGATTTTCTCTATCCATCAATACTTTTTTATATTACCACGAGTGACAAATATTTTCCACAAGAAATTTTAAATAATGTTGAATATTCTTTGTATCAGATTTTCTCTATCCATCAATACTTTTTGGTATTACCACGAGTGACAAATATTTTCCACAAGAAATTTTAGATAATGTTGAATATTCTTTGTATCAGATTTTCTCTATCCATCAATACTTTTTTATATTACCACGAGTGACAAATAATTTCCACAAGAAATTTTAGATAATATTGAATATTCTTTGTATCAGATTTTCTCTATCCATCAATACTTTTTTATATTACCACGAGTGACAAATATTTTCCACAAGAAATTTTAGATAATGTTGAATATTCTTTGTATCCGATTTTCTCTATCCATCAATACTTTTTGGTATTACCACGAGTGACAAATATTTTCCACAAGAAATTTTAGATAATGTTGAATATTCTTTGTATCAGATTTTCTCTATCCATCAATACTTTTTTATATTACCACGAGTGACAAATATTTTCCACAAGAAATTTTAAATAATGTTGAATATTCTTTGTATCAGATTTTCTCTATCCATCAATACTTTTTGGTATTACCACGAGTGACAAATATTTTCCACAAGAAATTTTAGATAATGTTGAATATTCTTTGTATCAGATTTTCTCTATCCATCAATACTTTTTTATATTACCACGAGTGACAAATATTTTCCACAAGAAATTTTAAATAATGTTGAATATTCTTTGTATCAGATTTTCTCTATCCATCAAGACTTTTTGGTATTACCACGAGTGACAAATATTTTCCACAAGAAATTTTAGATAATGTTGAATATTCTTTGTATCAGATTTTCTCTATCCATCAACTTTTTTTGATATTACCACGAGTGACAAATATTTTCCACAAGAAATTTTAGATAATGTTGAATATTCTTTGTATCAGAGTTTCTCTATCCATCAATACTTTTTGGTATTACCACGAGTGACAAATATTTTCCACAAGAAATTTTAGATAATGTTGAATATTCTCTGTATCAGATTCTCTCTATCCATAAACACCTTTCAGGATTACAAATGAAGATTATTTCTAATATATAAAATTCTCGTGTCGCGGCTTTCCCGATTCTCATGAAATTTTGTGTGTATATTGGGTAGGTGTGAGAATCGGACATCTATTTTTCATCCCCCTAAGTGTTAAGGGTAATCCACCCCTAATTTTTTTTTCCATTTTAGATAATTTTTTTTAAATTTTTTTATGATACAGCATTAGTAAATGCATATAACCCTGAATTGTCAACCCTTTACAAGCTACCTCTATTTTACCATCGCGATTTTCATTTTTAATTTCTTTTTTTTTTTTTCTCAATTCAATTTGATCTTCCGCCTTCACGGTTGATAACCGATCAACGATCAATCGATCAGTTGTCCCCGCTAGATGTCTACTTGGGTCACCTCTCATCCAGCAAACATCACGGAGTAGAGATGAGAAGGAAGCCGGTCTCCTGTCTTACTCAATATACAGTTTTCGTTGTGTATCGATCGTAGCAGTGACTTGTACGTATTATTTTAATTTTTCTGTGCATCTATTACGTTAATTTTACTCTTATCGTGAATTTATTATTAATTTCCAGTGCAATAATTATTTTTTCATATTCATATAAATAAACACGTTTTGTGATCTCCGGCCAACAACGGCCATTACCGTACCTGTATATATTGTACTTAACGCTTTTTGAAAATAGTTTTAATAATCGTGTACGAGTTTAATAAATATACCTTTTTCATTATTGTGAAAGGTAAGTCAAATAATAAACAAATGAATACAATATAATTTATTACCAGAAATAAATATATATATATATATATATATATATATATATATATATATATATATATATATCCCCTTTTATAGCGTTATACGCCTTTGGGTTCCTAATCTCCAGGCCTGTCTATCTTGCCAGTCGTCGACTGCTAGGTTCCTTTCGGACATTGCTCTAGTGATTCCTTGTAGCCATGTTCTAGGTGGTCTTCCCCTCTTTCTTTTTTCTTTGGGGGTCCATTCTAATATTATTCTTGGTAGTCGTTCTCTTCCCATTCTCTTAACGTGTCCGTACCAAATCAACTGTTTCTTTTCTATATCTTCTACTAAAGTTCTTTCTACTTTCAATTGTCTTCTTATTTCCTCGTTTCTTATATGTTCCGTTCTAGATATTCTTGCTGCTCTCCTCCAGAAATCCATTTCCACTGCATTTAAGTTATTTTTTTGCTTTTCTGTAAGTTGCCAAACCTCGGAGCTATATGTAATTATTGGTTGTAAAATGGCGTTGTATATTCTCTTTTTTGTTTCTGGTCTAATATTCTTTTGCCACAGCACTGAGTTCAGGGCTCTTATTACTTTTCTTCCTTTGGTTATTCTGTCCCTAATTGTTTCCTCGTTTCGTCCTGTTGTTGTTAGTTTTACACCTAGGTATATGCATTCCTTACAGTTTTTAATTATTTTTCCCTCTAGATCTAAATTCCCAGGTGAATCTTCTGATCCTATACATATGTATTGTGTCTTCTCCGTGCTAACCTGTAGACCCCACTTTTGGTATTCTTCTATAAGTTTTCTAGACATGTACTCCAGAAATAAATAATAGTTTAAAAAAACACGCTTTAAAGAAAATCCAACTCAAAAATAGAAAATAAATTTTAATAAATTTCAGTACAGTCAGCAATGCCAAAAAGACGTAAAGGGGCCAATTTGAGTCGTAGAACAACCAATTCAACAGATATACGAGCACGAAGGTCTGGCGAACAAATCCAACAAAATAATACATATGTGCGTGCCAGCATGGCGCAGTTACGTGAATCACTATCGCAAGAGGCGCGAGATGAACGAAATCAGACAATTAGAACGAAGAGAAACGCGCAGATTCATAGTAAACAGACGTAGAGGCATTGACCAACAAGTTCTTCGAGCATTTATATCAGATTCATTTCTTCGACTAGCATTCCAATATGAGCCTGATGTTGAATATTACGCTCATTCCAAAGTGGTTATTGGTTCTTTGGACAAGGAATGACCGCATTGTCATGCACTTAAATTTAAAAATGAGCCAGTTGGGATGTGTTGCTCATTAGGAGTACAAGTACAACTAACCGAAATTAAAACACCACCTGAATCATTACACGGTTTACTTATCGGTATAGATCCAGATTCTAGCCTTTTCCTAAAGTCAATTCGCACATTCAATTCATGTTTTCAAATGACGTCGTTTGGAGCAACAGAAATAGTTAACAATATTGCTGCAAACGGACAACAATTTAATTCCACGTTCAAAATCAAAGGCCAAATTTATCACAAAGTGGGCTCATTGCTGCCAATGCCAAACGAATCTCATAAATTTTTACAAATTTACTTTATGGGTGGCGAAGACTCCGAACGTGCACTCGCCAATCGCGTGGATGCACGTTGCGATTACCACAATCTCAATTCACCTTTTGCCAGGCGTATCGTCGCCGACCTGGACGCTCTGTTAAGATGAGCATAATGAATTATTGAAATTTATCAAATCACACATGCACAAACTACAAAGTGACAATCATGCTATTGTCATCAATACTGATAGAACACCAGCTGGAGAGCATGTACGTAGATTCAACGCACCTGTTGTTGACGACGTTGCTGGAATCATGGTTGGTGACCGTACAGCTACGCGACAAATCGTGATTCGAAGAAGAAATAATAATCTTCAATTCATTAGTGATACCCACCGTTCTTATGACGCTTTCCAATATCCACTAATTTTCTGGAAGGGACAAGACGGATATTGCGTAAACATTAAACAACGAGATTCCGTAACAGGTAATTCATTCATTATTAAAAACATAATTATTATTGTAGAATATGTCGTGAGCCAAGCCAACAATTTATGGTCGACATGTATGTGAAGATAGAGAGTGAACAACTACGATACTTGCGATATAATCAACAGAAGCTGCGTGCGGAAGAATATATTCACCTGCGAGATGTTATTGCGAAAAACGCTGACACTGCCGAAATTGGTAACTCTGTTATCTTACCATCATCGTATGTAGATAATTCACGTCACATGTAAGAGTACATACAGGATGCTATGACTTTCGTGCGTGAATATGGACGACCGTGTCTTTTTATTACTTTTACATGTAATCCAAAATGGCAGGAAATTACATCATTACTATTACCAGGGCAAAATGCAATACATCGTCGTGTGTTTAAACAAAGTCTTTAATCAGCTTTTTACGAAGTTGCATGTATTTGGTCCCACACGTTGTTGGATGTATTCAGTTGAGTGGCAAAAGCGTGGATTACCTCATGCTCACATTTTAATTTGGTTCGTCGACAAAATACATGCTGAAGACATCGATAGTTCAATTTCTACAGAGATTCCAGATCCATTTACTGATCAATTACTACTTGATATTGTTACTACAAACGTGATTCATGGTCCGTACGGAATTCTGAATCGTTCATCACCTTGCATGGTAGACGGAAAATGTACTAAGCGTTTTCCTAAAGATTTCATAAACGATACGGTAACACATACAGGGTTTGTCCGGAAAGTAATAGGACTGATTTTCTTCCGCCGCGATTGTACTTCAGAGCGTGCGCGCACCGAATGGATTCGGTAGAGGGCGTTCCTAGCTAACAAACGAGCGGTTGGTCAGTTGTCTCCGAGCACCTGGAGAGTCAGGACAGGCATTTTCGCGCGACGTGTTTCTGTGAGTTATGCAAGCCGAAAATGCAGCGTTCGTTAGAGTAGAGGTACGCGATTAAATTCTGTGTGAAACTCGGTAAATCTGCGACGGAGACGTTTGATATGATCAAGCAGGCTTACCCAGATGTTGCTTTAGCAAGAAGTGGTGTGTTTCAGTGGCACCAGGCCTTTTTGGAGGGCCGGGAAGAGGTCGCCGATGAAGACCGTGATGGAAGACCTTCGACTTCGACAAACACCGACAATGTGACTCGTGTGCGCAAAATTTTGAACACAGACCGTCGACAAAGTATTCGTTTGATTGCCCAGATGTTAAATTTACCAAAATCTGTGGTTCATGACATTGTGACGGAGCATTTGAACATGCGCAAGGTGTGCGCGAAGATGGTCCCAAAAGTGCTCACTGACGACCAGAAATTGCGGCGAGTGGAAGTGTGCCAAGAAAATTCGAACATGTGTGAAAGTGACCCCCAATTTTTGAATAACGTAATCACAGGTGACGAGTCATGGATCTTTGAGTATGATCCCGAGACAAAGAGGCAATCTTCCGAGTGGCAGTCACCGGCGTCTCCTCGCTCAAAAAAGGGAAGAATGAGCAAATTCAAAGTGAAAACGATGCTCATTGCGTTTTTTGACATCAAAGGCATCGTCCACCATGAATTTGTTCCTCCTGGACAAACCGTCAATGCCAAGTTTTACGTGGAAGTGCTCAAGAGACTCAAACGAAGGGTCAATCGGGTCCGACAAGACATCGCAGCAGACTGGAAGTTGCACCACGACAACGCCCCGGCTCACACCGCCTTTCTTGTGAACAGCTACCTGACTAAGGCCGGCATTCCAACGCTTCCGCAGCCGCCCTACAGCCCAGATGTGGCCCCCCGGACTTCTTTTTGTTTCCTCGCCTGAAAAGGCCGATGAAAGGCAAGCATTTCGAGACGGCAGAGAGGATCCAAGCAGCAAGCACCGCGGCTCTCAAGGTTATTCTGGAGAATGCCTTCCGTGACGTCTTCAATGCTTGGAAATCGCGCTGGCAGCGCTGCATCGACGCACAAGGAGCCTATTTTGAAAGTTTTTAAAGAATTGTAACGATTGGCTCAATAAATTTTTTTAAATCGACTCAGTTCTATTACTTTCCGGACAAACCCTGTATTGACGGATATCCAATATATCATCGAAGAAGTACTGAAAATGGCGGACAATCGTTCAATAAATCTATCAGTAACGAAGACATCGACATTGACAATCGTTGGGTGGTACCATATTCACCTCTGCTCAGCAAAACATTCAATGCTCATATTAATGTTGAGTCATGCAGTTCGGTGAAAAGTATCAAATATATTTGCAAATATGTTAATAAAGGAAGTGATATGGCTGTATTTAGAATTGAACATATTAATGTCAATGCTCCTCCGTTGAATGAAAATGATGAAATTACGAATTACCAAATTGGCCGGTATATCAGTTCCAATGAAGCTGTCTGGCGTATTTTTGGTTTCCAAATTCATGAAAGAGATCCAGCAGTTATCCATTTAGCTGTCCATCTTGAAAACGGCCAGCGCATATATTTCACGGACGATACAGCACTTGATTGTGCTATCAATCCACCAAAAGCCACGTTCACTGAATTTTTTGAACTGTGCAATCGTACGGATGCGTTTGGTGCCTTCGCACAAACACTGCTCTATTCTGAAGTTCAGCGATATTTTACATGGGCTCAATCGAAAAAATGGATGCCCCGCAAGAAAGGGACACCAGTTGATGCGTGGCTCGGTTTATTTAAATCAAATAATTTGGGACGTGTATATACAGTCAATCCAAGGCAGACTGAGTGTTTCTATCTGCGACTGCTGTTGGTTAATGTCACTGGACCATTGTCATTTCAAGATATACGCAAGGTAGATGGACAACAGTATCCAACGTATAAAGATGCATGCCTTGCACTAGGCTTACTAGAAGATGACAATCAATGGGACAGTATGCTTGCTGAAGCAGCATTAAACTGTACAGGAACACAAAGTCGTCTACTATTTGCTATAGTATTGACTACATGTTTCCCGGCTCGAGCGCAAATGTTGTGGGATAATCACAAAGATTCAATGACTGATGACATTTTGTATCGATATCGTACAAGGTACAACGATCTAACGATATCATTCAGTGATGCAATGTACAATGAATAATTAATTGCTATCGAGGATCTTTGCATTGCTATTGCGAATTTACCAATCATTCATTTCGGTATGAGTTCATCGAATCGAAGTGCATCCGATTAACTCAACACAGATATGAATCGTGAACTGCAGTACAATACTGTGGAAATGGCATGCATTGTTAGTCGCAATGTTCCATTACTAAATGATGAACAAAAAATTATTTACGACCGCATTATGCTGGTAGTTTCGGCAGGACAAGGAGGATTCTTTTTTTTTTGGATGCACTAGGTGGAACTGGCAAAACGTTCCTTATTTCGCTACTTCTTGCCGAGATACGATCAAAAAATGGCATCATCAAACAACGATAAAATATTTGGCGGCACTTTGTTACTCCTTTCAGGTGATTTCAGGCAAACACTTCCTGTTATTCCACGTTCAACGTACGCTGATGAAATCAACGCTTGCTTAAAATCATCGCGACTATGGCGTAATGTTGAAAAAGTACAACTGACGGTGAACATGCGCGTTCAAATGCTTCAGGATCCGTCCGCCGAAACATTCTCTAAACAACTGTTAGATATTGGCGATGGGAAAGTTGTTGTACATGAAAATACTGGATGCATTAAATTACAGACGGACTTCTGCACAATCATCGACTCGCAAAATACTCTCATCGATCGCATATTTCCCGACGTACACACACAATATATAAATCATAAGTGGCAAGTAAAAATGTGGACGTCAATGGATTAAATTTAAAGATACAACAGTTGTTACCCGGGGACTTGTCATATAAATCTATCGATGCAGTTTGTGATACCAACGAGACTGTGAATTATCCAATTAAGTTTTTAAATTCGTTGGATTCGCCAGGCATGCCACCACACAATTTACAATTGAAAGTTGGATCACAGATTATTCTCCTTCGTAACTTAAACCCACCACGGCTATGTAATGGCACACGATTAGTCATTAAAACATTAATAAAAAACGTTATAGAAGCCATCATCTTGAATGGCAAGCTTCAAGGCGAAAATGTGTTGCTGCCACGAATCCCTATGATCCCGACAGATGTGCCAATTCAATTTAAACGTATTCAGCTTCCGATCAGATTGGCATTTGCAATGATTATCAATAAGTCCCAAGGCCAGACATTGTCTGTATGTGGTTTAGATTTGGACACACCATGCTTTTCCCATGGACAACTATATGTGGCATGTTCTCGCGTGGGAAAACCATCAACTTTGTTTGTGTTGGCTAAAGACGGACTAACCAAGAATATTGTACACTCTATTGCGCTAAGAGATTAATTTTTTTTTCAACTGCCATAATTGATAGTTAAAATATGAATAATTATTTTTGATATTTAGATAACTAGCAAGAATTGTAATTTAAAATATATTCTCTACATTAATTTATTACCCTACATAAAGCTTTCTTTTATTGTTTATAACGCTTTCGATTATAAGTACATCCCCGAACACTTATAGTAGATAATTATTTTTATTGACCCAGAATAACGTTTCCTACAAATAATAATGTACATGGCAAAACAACGTTTGCCGGGTCAGCTAGTATATATATAAACATACAATAATGCATCTAAAGATTCTTGATTTTACGTCTCTTCTGTTTCAAAATTAGTTTTTTTTTGAGAGTTTTTAAAAGAAAAGATAAATTTTGACGCTTTGACTTTTCTTTAAGTCTTTATCAAAATATGATATTGACACTGACAATTTGCTTATTTATATTGATCCATAGATCACCCTCATCATGAATATCAAAATAAGAACTTTGTTCCTATAAGAAAAATTAATTTTTTCTGTTGAGCAGAATCATCATATTTTGACGTCAAGAATCTACAGTTCAGAGATTGGACATTCTTAATGAATCACCCTGTATATATATATATATATTCTGCATTTCCAAGGAATTATGAGCAAGATGCCTTGACTACAAATGCAATTGAAGTTGCAGAGAATCATCTATTAGCTTTTAAAATAATAATTTAAAGATAATGCACAGAGCAGCGATGATTCTTCCATGTTGATTCATATGAAAAATAAGATTACAAAAAAATACTGGTGAGGAGGTTGGTAGATTATTTTGGCGAGTCTCTACAGATTTCACTTTGTTTTTTTGGAGTGGAGAATCATCTATCAACTTAAATTTCTAGTTAACGCGTAGAGCAGCGATGATTCTTCAAAAGGGATTAGTTTCAAATTTGATGTTTCTGTACTATTTCGGCTCATCAATACAATGCTCAGCACACTGCCATAATTGAATATTCAATTGATAAATTTTTGTTTTGTCATGAAATTTACAATTTGATAAAAAATTTAGATAAATCTATTCTTCAAATTTCCTCTATTGCTGTAGCTTCTGTTATAGTGTAGAATTTATATGTCTGTTCCTTTGGTTATATCTGCCTTTAAGCTGAAAATTCTAGAGGTACACGAGTGATTAAAACAAAAGCAAAAACAGTTCTAGGTATTCTTCAACTGTCTAGAGTAAAAATCAAAAAGTAATACATGGAAAAATGGAGTCTTCTAAATTTTCTTAACCAGGTGCGATTGAAGGTGATCGTCATTTGTGAAAGTTTGACCATTCAAATCAGATGGTGCCAAATCAGGGCTGTATGGGGAATGTGCCATCACTTCCCAGCCAAGCTCCAATAGTTTCCCACGAGTTGCCAAGGATGTGTGGGCCCTTGGATTATCATAATGGAACACTGAACCTTTCCGATTAGACAATTCTGGCCGTGTTTCTTTAATGGCTTCATACAGTTTCGTTAATTGTTGATAGTAAACTTCAGAATTGATTGTTTGGTTCCTTGGAAGCAGCTCAAAAAACACAACAATGTGACCGGCAAAGTACAGCACTAACAAAAGTTACTAAAAAATGGAGCAAGTCTCTCTATCAGTAAAAAGCGAAAGTACTTAGTTGCCAAATTAAAAAAAATACTAAAGTTTTTTAAACTGGAAACTACATTCATTGAACAATTGTTATTAAACATTTGTAAAAAGAATTTTCCATTGATAATGTATGGTCCATAAATTAAACTGTAGGTACTGGCATAATTGAGGGTCCCCTTTTCATCTCAGAAGGGTTCTTTGGTTAGAATCAAACAACAACAAAATCTTATTCATGTTGTTTTTCTAGATGATACATTTTTGTTATATTTAAATGAATGAAGGATCCTCAGAACACTGTGTTGAAAATGCCGGTTTGTCCTGCAATTTCTATTGTTTTTAGGCGGTGGTCCCTTAGAACACTTTCTTCCACTAATTTAATGTTTTCTTGAATAGTCACCGTCTCAGAACCTCCCGCACTTGTGTCATCTTACAACGATTCGATTACGACGCTTTTTGTTGAAGCGTGAATAAAGATTTCTGCGAACACACACTATTTACAAAATAATGCCTTAAACTCATGGACTTATAAACTATACGTTTTACCTTATAATGCTTAACTTTAAGCGAATTTGGTTGTACACTTTTCCTCTTCATATCAAACTATATAGGATTGACTTGGGTGTTTTTTCTGACCTAATCATCAACAATTTCTTCAGGAATCTAGGACAAGAAAGAAACTATTTTTTCTAGCATTGGAAAAAATTGACTGACAAAATTTTATTCAATGATATTCAATAATATTATTGAAGTTTACTACTTAAGAATCGATTTGCATATATAAGGGGCCTGGTATGAGAAAAATGTGAGGAGTAAAATCTATCGATGAATGACCTCGTTACGTTTTTGGTGCGCACCCTATGATGCGCAACTTTCTAATTTGTCAGTGTCGACATACTTATATTGCTGTTTTTATTATGAATATCAATAATTCATATTGTTATTGTGACGTCATTGTATTCCGCTAAAGTGAACTGAAAGTATTTTCAAATAACTATGGCGGAAAGAGGTGTAGATGATATTGCCGGAACATCTAACAAACACGTGGTTGCAAGGTACGTTATAATTCATGTATTATATGTATGAGCATGTGCAATTTGTATTTATTATATATTTTAATAATTATTGATGTAGTAAAAGGGCACTAGATCTAAACGAAGGAAAGACTAAGTATAATATACACCATATCATGGAGTTGAAATAAAAAACAAAATGATGCTGAACACAAGAATATAGTAATAGGGAAATATATATACGAGGTGGTTAAAAATTTTAAATACTTGGGAGTAAAAGTTAACAACCAAAATGAACGAGGAGAGAAAACCATTCAAAGAAACGTAATTACGTTACTGCTACGAATGAATTAAATATTCCTTGAAATTTCCATTTCTTGTTCACCTAAATGTTTCACAATTCGGAGAGCAAATTCTGGGTACGTTACCATTGATTTGGGAGGGGTATTTTTCTATGAAGTTTAACTCTTAAGTTTTGACTCGGTTTTCACTTTCCGTTCTAGTTGTGTTTGTTCAGTTTTGTGCGACGCATCTAAATGTTTCTCTGACGGTTTTTGTGCAGTTTACATTCCGCTTTCCAATATGCCGACAAAATCAGACGTATGGGAATATTTCAAGAAGGATCAGGAAGGTAAACCTATCGTGACATGTTTGATTTGCAGAATTGCACTAAAATTTTCCTCCAAAACTAAAAACCTCCGAGAGCGTCTTGTCAGACGACACGGGGATGTTTACCTCCAAAAACGTACCCGGGACGAAGCGCAAGAAGACGAACCTTCGACTTCAATTGCTGCTAATTCAAGTAAGTCTAAGCAGAGTGAATTATCAACATTTTTAGTGGATAAGAGTGTGTGAAAAACATATCCATTGCTCTTGCTCTTGATTTAGAATCATTTCATATCGTCAACTGACCCGGATTTAGATATTTAATGAACGCAATGGATCCCCGCTATCCGATAATAGAACGCAATCGACTTTCAAACAATATGCTCCCGGAAATGTACCACTCCATTCGAAATGAACTAATAGAATTTTTTAAAAATGTGGATCGTGTGTCCGTCACATCGGACATGTGGACATCAATTGCCCATGATTCCTATATAACAATTACGGCACATTTTATAGATAGTAGTTGGGATCTCCGTAGTTGTGTCCTCATCACATCCGCTATGAAAGAGCGGGATTCTTCGGAAAATATTTCGGCCACTCTACTCCAATGTTTCAAGGAATACGGAATAGAAAAAAAAAAATGTATGTTTAGTAACCGACAATGCCGCTAATATGATCAAGGCAGCAGAAATAACCAAATTAAAGCATCTAAACTGTTTTGCCCACATCCTCCAGCTAGTGGTGAATGACGCACTTAGAGCTTCCGAAATTGAAAATATGCTGACTAAAGCTCGGGATTTAGTTCGCACATTTCGAAGCAGTAATGTCGCGCAAGAAGTTTTGAAAGAAGAGCAACAGAAAGCGTCGAAGGAGCCGTTGAATTTAATTCAAGATGTCCCCAAGCGTTGGAATAGCACGTACTTAATGATTGCAAGAATACTGGAAATTGGTGAACCCCTTCTTGTGGCATCGACCAAGTGCGACAAAACGTTCGACTGAAATTAAATTTTTACGAGATTTGGTTACTTTATTAAGTCTTTTCAATGATGCCACTCGAGAAATTTCGGGGGAGAATTACATTACGGGGTCTATCGTGATTCCAATTGTGTATTGTTTATTTGATGAACTGGAAGCCAGAAGAAATAAATTAACTACAAAGGATGGAGAAACCATTTTATTTCAGCTCAGAGAAAGCATGGCTAAGAGACTCTCGTCATATGAATCAAGAGCAGTCACATCGTTATCTACAATACTTGATCCTCGATGGAAAAAACGCCTTTCAGAATCTCTTCCAATATCGATCAAGCCCAGACAAAATTACAAAATGCTATCGGCCACGTCATAATCAACTAGCAAAAGATTACAGTATCACAAGATTCCACAGAAAATATTTAGTGAATAGTGCCGGGACAAGCAAGCTTAGGGATTCTCGGAAGCTTAGAAAAAAGAAAGATGAGACTCGATCCCCTATAAATGCCACAATAAGCACAATACTGCTGACAAAATCATATTTGAAGAACATTCGCTCGAACATTCCCCGAATTTGGAAACACTCAACTCAATTACCGAAAGGTCGGCGAAACTGTATGCGAGCGTAGGAGTAGGCTGTCTCAAATTTGTGGGTGTTAGAATAATAATTTTTTGGTTTATTTTTAGCTTTTATCAGCGTTTTTCGTTTAATGTAAATATGTATGAGCTAGATAAATGATATTTTTTTAGTAATCAATTTTGGTTGCTTTGTGAAGTTTTCTTCGATTTAAAAAAATGTCTGTAACTTGATTTTAAATTGTATTTCTTTTATTATGTTTCTCAAAATAAATATTATTATTCAAGTTTATAATGTTATTTTTTTAATTTTTCCATTTCATATTGGTTTGATGCCTAACAATCGAAGCTTGAGAAGTTAAATTTAAAGTTACTAAACTATCGATAGCATTCCAACAATAGTATCGGAACTATCGACAGCTTCAACTATCGAACTATCGGCAACCCTAGATCAGGGTCTGTGCACTAGAATAGAAGAAGTTCAGGACGATTTTCAACGCCATCTCTGCGACTGGCTCACATCTAAAAGCTTACTTTTTGATGTTTCATTTTTGAATGTTTGTCAATCTGGATTCTGAAACTAAGTTGCGATGATGTATCGAGAAACAACCTAAGATTATTGAATGAAGAACGTCCATCTTGCAAAGGTGTTTGATATTGTTTGTTTATTAGCTATTTGCATTTTTGTGCATTTAAAAGTTATTATTTGTTGCGAACTGTGCTGCCGTGTTTACTTACTCAATATGAGTAAACGAGCAAATGCCTGCTGTGTACCAGAATGCACGAATAAGCAAGCGAAAAGGTGAGAGTAATATTTACTATTTATCAACAAAAATAATTAAATTGAAATCAAGTTCATCCCTATACGAGAATAACTCTTTTCTTCCTAACTTCATTAATTTGTAGTTAAGAAATCATTTTGTTGAATGGTTAAATATGTTGAATGATTTTATCCTTATTTTACTTTTTTATAGACATTCCATTCCTACGAATGAAGACGTTTGCAGAATTTGGTTGCAAAGAATAAATAACCCCAAGTTAATGCTTGCAGATACAGTATTATCATCACATAGAATATTTACTGGTACTGGTAAGTACTCATATTTACTGAGACAATAAACCTCTTATGAATTATAGTGAAAAGTAATGCAGAGGAAAAGAATTACTAAGCTTAAGCATTAATTAAAGGGTGGCAGATATATCCGTGTACATAATCTTTGTTGCCGACTTTCAGACATTACTTTTTTATTGTTTTGATATCAGTTTAAAAAGAAATCACCACCAACATCGGTGCAATAACGCGAATAATATTTCCATAACTAAAGAACAATGATGTTGTAAACAATACCACCAATACAGACTAATTACAAACTCATAACCTCACTAAATTAAGGAATTAAACAAAAAAGTTGAAGGTTGGCGAACTCTTAGTTTAATTTTAATTTAAATTTACAGTTAATTTTCTACATGAACTACAAGCAGCATTTCAGTGCCCTTCAACTAGTAATTTGAATTAATAAATAACATATTTTGTGTAAATTATTATTATAAATGATATTACTTTCAAATCCCGATTTGTCTACATTTAACTTTAGTAAGGAGAAAAGGGCTATTACAATAACCTCAATATTTATATATTTCTCAGACCATTTGATATGTTTATGTTTCTAAATGTCTTAATTTTTCTGTTATTTTATTTTAGGTTTGTATTTGTTTAATTAGAAGCAGAATACACGCATTTTTTTTAGAACATATAATTTTTTTATTTTTCTACTCGCTAAGGTTACTAAAAATATTCTTCTTCTTCTTTTTTACATCATTTTTATTATACCTCTTCTTCTACTTCTTGGAGATCTGTCGATCTGTTAATTCTAAAGCTGCCTCTGCATCTTTTCCTGAGAGGTGGATTACCAACTATCTTTCCACCTTTTAGGTGGTCTCCCGGGAGGCCTTGAGACGGGCGGGTTGTTTTCTAGGACTATTCTCGGAAGTCTGTTCTCGTCCACCCGTCTTACTCGGTTGTACCACTGCCTCTTACGTTGTCTTCCCCATCTCACAATGTCTTGCTCTTTGACATCTATATTTCTTACTCTGTCTTTTCTTGTTTTCCCCACTATTGTTCTCAGTGTTTTCATCTCGGCTACTCTCAGCATTTGTTTCTTGTTGGTGTCCTCGCGGACTTTTTGTAGATTCTAATTTTGCTATCTTTGCATATGTACGGGTTGGACCAGACTATATCTCGTAGGCATCCTGATAGTGCGGATGCTTTGTTAATCTGGCTTCTTAGGTCTTTAACTGAGTCCTGGGTACTTGATATGTCTATGCCCAGATATCTGAATTGCATAGCTTGTTCTATGGGATTGTCCTCCACCACCAGCTTACATCTGAGCGGATCCTTCGTGATTGTTATACATTTGGTTTTGCTGATAGAAATATTGAGTTGGCGGCTTACCAAGAAGAACTGGAAGAGTTGTCTCTGTAGATCGTTTTCTTATTCGGCGATGATTGCTGCATCATCGGCGTAGCATAGACATGTTACTTTGTTTATAATTTTATCCATGAGGAGATTAAACAAGAAGGGACTTAGACTGTCACCCTATCTTATTATACTAAACTATCAAATAAGGCCACTGATAAAATGGGTACATATTAATTTTTTTTTATAAAGTATTACCTTTCTCAACACCTTATCCTAATATTTATAAAAAAATAATTATAAAAGTTATTTTAATAATAAAACTTATAAATCTGACCTAACTCACTCAACTAGCAAATTCTTATGTTTTACAAATTTGACATTATTTAATGGTTTTGTTAAAATATCTGCAATATTATTTTCAGTACACGAGTATTTAACGAAAATTAAACCATCTCAAATTTTCTCATGTATAAAATGATATCTAACGTCAATGTATTCAGATCTTATATTGAACTGTGCGTTTTTTATTATGCTTACTGCACTTTGATTGTCAATGTTTAAAGTAATTTTTGAATCTTGAAAAATTAAACTTTTTAATAATACCTTCAAAAACAATAACTCTTTAACACATTCAGCGGCTACTATGAATTCAGCTTCAGTCGAGCTCAATGCTACTATGGGTTGCTTCCTGGAACACCAGCTTATTGGTCCACCAGAATAAAAAACAACATACCCCGTTGTTTTGTCTCCAGCAAAATCATATAATTTTCTTTCAAAAATTTTGTGAAATACTCATTCCATCTCATAGGTGTTTGTTTAAGCACGTTTAATGATTTCTTTAGTTTACAAACTTTGTCATCTTGCTTCTCATATCCTTCAGGTATCTGCATATAAATGTCTTCATTCAACATATACAAAAAGCTGTCTTTATGTCCAATTTTCTTATTTCATATTCTTTTTGCGCTGAAATTGCTAGCATCAGTTGCAGTGTACTGACTTGTACAACCGGACTAAAGATCTCTTCATAATCTATACCTTTCTGTTGTTGACACCCACTTACAACTAATCTGGCTTTGTATGTTCTATGGTACTTAATCTCGAATACCGGTGTGTTTGTCAACATTTTCTTTCCACTTGCTTGATTTTTGTCTATGTATTCCCAGGTATTATTTTTCTTTAAAGATTCTTTTTCTTCTTCTATAGCATGTTTCCATAAATCAACGTCTTGACCTTCAGTTGCTTCATTGTATGTTAATAAAACATAATCTTCAAAATGCTTTGATTTATTTATTTTTCTTCCTCTTCTTTACCTTGTCCCAAATTAAAATTTTCTTCATCACTGTTTTCAAAAATGTTTTGTTTCATTTTCTTGCTGTATATTTTTCTCTATCTAATCTTCTTGTTGTTGTTTTATGTGTGTTTGATTTTCTTGTTCTTTACTATTACCTATCTCATTTTCTGATTCTACTTCATTTTCTGGTCCAATTTTATTTTTTAGTTTTAGTTTTATTTCCAATTTGAGGTTTTTTAAATACTACATCTCTTCTTGTTATTATATCTTGTTTGGTTCCATTCCATAAACGGTATCCAGTTGATGCGTATCCCATAAGAAGTGGTTTTCTGATAGGGTGTCTAATTTTTTAAATATCCCAAATTTTTTTAAAATACTTCTGATCCGAGAACTTAAAGCCTTTCTAAGTTTGGCTTTTTGCCTGACTATATTTCATATGGTGTCTTGTATACAGTTAAAAATTGTGTGATGCTTCTATTTAACACATATACCCCAACTCTCACTGCTTCACCCCAGAATTTTTTATTTGTGTTTGTTTTGAATAATAGAGCTCTCACTTTCTCACTCTTGTTGAGCTATTCTGCTTTACCGTTTAGCTGGGGAGTGTATGGAATTGTATAGTCCAAAATGATACCACTTTCTCTACAATAGTATTTTAGTTCATCGCTTACATATTCACCACCATTCTATTATTAGGATTTTTTGAGTACACTTCAAGTATTTCATTAGATTTTTATACTACAATGTTTCAAGTGCTAATTTTTTATTCAAAAATAACTTTGTAGGTAGCGGTTTTTTGAGATATACTTGAAAAATATAATACACAAAAGTTTCTAGACATCTCATATTTCCATCAAAATACAAATAAGACAAGGAAAAATGATTGATGAATATTATGAAATAGGCTACACTCACCACTTTTATCTTAATGAATATATTCGAGTTATACTGATCTTTCCAAACAACTTGTTCGCATTAAGTTTCTTACTATTTTCATTTTAAAGGAAATAACATCTTAGTTGGAAAATTAGTGTCAAGTTACTACTTCTACCTGAAAACAAGAAATATTTAACCATTTGAAGCTTTATTTAGTTAAGTAATACAAAATGTATCTTTCCTTATTACTTGGTATTAAAAGCAAGCAAGAAAAAAAATTTCTCTCATATTAATTTCATTTCTACTTCTGTCACCATTCAATTCATTTTGTTCTGTACATTTCGGAGATTCTAAAACATGTCTCTCTCTCAGAAAAGTAAAATCAACATATTAGAATTGAAGTTAGTTGTTAATGAAACAATGCAATGGTAAATTAGAAATTTTAAGTAAGATTGACATGAACCATTCTTATCATCCTTAATTAGACCATGCCCTCTTGTCAATACTATATTCAGAGAGAAAGAGAAATTCTAACATCTCTGGCTATGTATATTAACTATGAATAAGAAAAGGCTATTTGTATGTACTATATTCATTAATAGAAGAAAGAGAAATTGTAACATTTCTGGCTATGTATAACATATATAAATAGAAAAAGACTATAAGTAAAATGGCATTTACATGAGGTCATTAAAACATACTATAAAACAAAAAAAGTTTCTATTATTTCTTGTTTAAAAGTCTTACCATTTTTAATGCATTTCATTATACTAAAATTTAACATCACCATAACCTCAACGTTAATAGAACGCTAATAAAAATTTCGGCTCGGAGAGGGTGTACTTGTCAAAGGAAAAAGTGATACGCATGTGGTACTATATTTTCTTGTATGTTTTGAATTGATACTAGGACACATCATAGGAATAAATTATACTGTGGTATTATAGTATGGCCGCTCATTGCAGAGAGTAATCACGTGCATATTGCGTGAGAGAGAAATTGTAAGCCTGAATCACACCATACACAACACTAAAAGGTATTTAGTGGCAAATTTGAATTGAATTTTAAATGCTTTTTTCAAACTAACATTTTTATTTTAATATCATATCATATAAATAATACTTTTATTTATCAATTGCATAGCATTCATACATTAAAATCTTCGTTCACTTAGTTAACTACTAAATGTTATACCTTCATATTTCACACTTTGCCTTGATTTTTTTAAAAGTATCTATAAATATATATAATTATTATTTTAATCGTAATTTTGTTTTCCCTAACCTTAAATAGCTAGACGGTTTTTCAAATTTATGGTATATTAAATAAAAATGTAAGGGTACCTAATACTGTAAAGTAATATCTAAGAAAGAAATGTCGTGCTATATGTTTTATTCAAATACGTATCAAAGGTTATAAAGTAAATTCATACAAAACGATATAAATAATAATAATAATAATTTTTATAAACAACACAAGGTCCTTTCCTTAATAAATTCTTTGTTTTCAAAAAAGGTGGTTGAGAGGGATATATAATCTGATTCCGACGAGGACGAATCAGCTCTTAAATTTATTATTAGAGGTTCCACTTGTTTTTCCATTAAATTATCAATGTCCCACATTCTATTTCGAAAAAAGCGGATATGTTGGATTGCCTTACTCCAATTGGTTTGGTCTAATTTTCTGGAATGGTAGGATGCATTGTCCATTACAATGACTGATCCGTCCTCAAGTTTATTTAAAACTCCCTTAAACCAACCCTCGAACCTATTTGAGTTCATCTCCTCATGATAGTCACCCGTTTTCTTGGATTGAAACATATCTAGACCATTCTTCCCGTCGGGTTTTTTAAGCCCGTTGAAAGGCCTGTACAGAAATCCAATCTACCAAAGTCTTTAAAGAGACTTCTTTGTAAAAAAGATAATAAACACTTAAAGCAAATAATCGAAGACGTAACAGCAAAAAGGCACAAACATAAGTGAGTCATGAACTCAACAAGAATTTGTAAAAGGCATATACAATTATAGTAAAGCGATGCGCATTTGAATGTGACGTGCTTCCTCAAGTCACGCCCACAGCCAGGCGGAAGATTTGAAACTTCCAAAATGTTTTGCAAAATAAGAACTAGTTCTCGCAGCTGTTACATGAACGACCTTGATAAATCAGAAGAATAATTTTCCTTGAAGGTAGTGCAAGATCCTGATGTGAAGGAACTTATTCGGTATTTTTAGGGATGGAAATGACCTAACCGTAATTGTTGACCACCGGATGATCACATTCCATTGTCATTGTGACTCTTGTCGTCTTAGCGTTTTATTGGTGGAATTTAAAAACCGTGCCACTTTTATCTAATATGTAAACATTGTAGTCTTGGAATATTTTTTTACCCACACTAACCAAAAGATTGCAACTACAATAAAAACAATAACTTGGTTGCAATGAGGAAAATCGCTCCAGTTTTTATAAATAATAAATATTTATTATGCTTTGTATCCTCAGATGCATTTTGTCAAAATTCTAAAAGTATTAAAGCAATGACGCGTTTAGAAATGATTGTTCTTCAGATTGAATAACGTAAATAGACAGTTTAAATTTAGTTCAATGAATATTACAGCCACTTTTAACAATAAAATTTATTTTAAAATAGAGGATAGTCAATGTATAGCATAACTATAATACCACATATTAAAGAATAATAAAAATTAAAGTACATGCGCTATTATACAGTCACATAATTCTTACTGTAAAAGCGCATGTTAGAAATGTAGTTTAATTTTTAATTTTTATCAAAGTAAATAAATAACATAATAAAACAAAATCTCAAAAAAAAATTATTAATATAAAATTTTTAGAATATAATAATAATAAATTAACGTAACGTGCAGCTGTGTGAACTTGACTTTCTCAGACATTGCTTCAGCCAATACGAATCGTTATAAAAGGTACCGCTAGCATCCCATGAGCCGATCACGCGTTTTTATTGCTCTCACTACCGACCGGCCAGTAGTAAGGTAAAAAGAGATTTCCAGCAAAGTAAGCGATATTGCCACAAAGAATGTATCAGAATGTTACTAATTATGTGATATACAGACAAAAACGTGTATATAATTGAAATAACGCAAAGCGGCAAAATGGGAATTGGCTGAACTAAAATAATTGATGTACATTTATATTCTGAACTATCGATTAGGCAGGTTTTATTAGGATTCTAAATATGGAGGGTAGAAGTAAGCAGAATAGTCTTGTGTGGGGTATTAATTGAAAAAGTGTTCAGTTGTAAACAGCAAATTATAATACGAAGACTAACCTAACCAAAATAGCGTTAGTGTAGCAAGTGGAAATGATATGAATTTAGCAGTTGTAATATATTATATGTACAATTTCTGAATGAAATTGTATATTAATAGTTTCTTTGAAATAGTTATAACTTTCAAACAAGAATTTAATTCACTGTCTTACTTTAATAGTTTGTGGTGCTATTTTTAAAATTCTTCAACTAAGTAAAGCTAAGGTCTTTAGATTCAAACAGCGAATTTGGAAATACGTCAGTCTATAAATTCCACCATAGATACGAATTGTGATATTACAACAGAACGTACCATTATGGTATGCTCTGTGGACCTCACGACTCAAAGGCGGATATTAATCTATGTTTTGACATTCCAGTATCAATTCGAAAGATTGAAGAAGAAGTACTTACTGTGTATCACTTTTTCGTTCCCCAAGTACAGGCAAAGATTATATACTGTGTATCACTTTTTCGTTCCCCAAGTACAGGCAAAGATTATATACTCGAGTACAGCATCTCAAACGTTGTAATTATGGTGATGCTGGATTTCAGTAGAATGAAATGCATTAAAAATAGTAAGTCTTTTCAACAAAAAATAATAACAACTTTTTTCATTTTAGAGTATATTTTAATGAACTCATGTTTTATCAAATTTACTACTTATTTCTCCCAATGTTGATAGAAAATATTGCTTCAGTTTTCAATGATTTTATCTCTAAGTTTGGAATGTACACGGTATGTTAATATTCTTTATTCAATAATGTTGTTGTAATTGAAAACATGTTATTAGATCGTTTACCAAAAAGTATTGAATATTTGATGTAATGCCAGCTGGTAAATATGTCTACATTTCATGGTTTAATAAGAAATTATATATTGCTGGTTTCTAATTTTTAAACTCATGCGATTTTACAAATAGCCTTTTCCTATTCATAGATAATATACATAGCCAGAGATGTTAGAATTTCTCTTTCTCTTATTAATGAATATAGTATTGACAAGAGGGTATGGTTTAATTAATGATGAGTAAAAATGGTTCATAACAATCTTACTTAAAGTTTCTAATTTACCATTGCATTGTTTCATTAACAACTAATTTCAATTCTAATATGTTGATTTTACTATTCTGAGAGAGAAAAATGATTTAAGAATCTCCGAAATGTGCAGAACAAAATGAATTGAATGTTGACAGAAGTAGAAATTAATATGAGAGGAATTTTTTTTCTTGCTTTCCTGTAATACCCAGTAATAAGGAAAGATACATTTTGTATTACTTAACTAAATAAAGCTTTGAGTAGTTATAAATATTTCTTTTCAGGTAGAATTAGTAACTTGACACTAATTTTGCAACTAAGATGTTATTTCCAATAAAATGCAAATAATAAGGAAGAAACTCAATGGCAACAAGTTGTTTGGATAAATCAGTATAATTTGAAAATATTACTCATAACATGATCACAATCTACTTAACTAGTCTCCTTTTATTTAATTGATGCAGTAAAAATGGTGAGTGTAGCATATTTCATTATATTCATCAATAACACATATTTTATGGAAATATGTGGGGTATAGAAACTTATATGTTGAATGAAAATTTCAGATACTATAGGTGATTTTTTCTTTATCCAAAATTTCCTGCCATAGGAACTAATGTCTTCTACGTACGATGTTGTTAATTTTAAAGTTGGAATCCCACCAATTTAGTTGAATTTTACTGTTAATTTGTATAAAATGTTTTCTAAAAGTCGATTCTGTTCCTATATTCAAATTCTTATCATGCTATATATTTTTTTTGAGAAACATCAATTTCAAGTTTTCGACCATTTCAGTTTCATTTTTTGAAAAACGTTACTAATATGAAAGTTATTGAATTTTTGGAGCAAAAATTAGCACTTGAAACATCGAGATTAGATGTGTGGACTGTATTCAAAAAATTCTAGTAATAGAATGAAATTGATAGACGAGGAGAAAAATTAAAAAAGGGGGGCTCTAGGCATGTTAATTAAAAATGTCATATTTTCCATAATATATTTTATAAAGGTAACACACTTTTTCATCTTAAAACAACTACACTCGTCTATCTAATTATCATAAATAGTGTACAATATTTATGGATAAAAATTAATTGAATTCAGTTTCATACATTTAGATATAAGTGTGAAATTCTGATGAAGGTATTTTCAATAACCTCAGAGGAAAAGTAATTTGTTAGAATATCATTTGATGATTACAAAAAAAAATTACAAAACCCTTTGTTTACTTTCAACAATCATAGTTTTACCAAAAATAGAGAGAGCACTTATTTCTATATGCATGTTTGAGCTCATACTTTTTGACTGGAAGTGAAATTTTTTTTGCATATTTATTATCATAAAATCTCGAGACAGGAGCTTTTTGTAACATTTATTTTCAAGAAATCATGTGTTCATTTTTCATGTAACATAACTGCGATATTGTTTTTTAAATGTAATTAATCATATTCAAAATCATCTGTAGGCTTTAGTGCTTCTTCTCTAAGTATTTTACTTCTTTCACACAAAACTGACATTTGTTTAGATTGACCCTAAATTTACAGGTCTTTCTCTCTGAAACGCATCTTTTCAGATTTTTAAATGTTCTTCTGCACTTGAATTATGAACTAAATTGTCATTTTGTGTAATTGAACACCATGCACAATTCCAAAAAGTTCAGTAAAGATATGTTGAAATACTTCTATAGCTGAACACAATCCAGAATATACTTATTTATCACAGTATCTTTCATATTCTTTAACATTAAGTATTTATATAGAATACATTGTTAGCATTAAGCTAGAAAATATTTTGGCTTTTTTCCTTCTTCGGAATTGTTTAATTTTGGCAAATGGTAAGATTCTATAATAATGGTTTATTTTTCTGCATTTTCTTTAATTTTTTTCTAGCTTTTTTGTTATTTTTCTTGATAGTTTAATTTTTCGTTGTGTACGTTATATTAGTTACTATTTTCACATATATTTTCATACTCGCATCTCTATTAATATTTTTCTACTGTTCAATTTAGTGTATAGTGAATATTGTTCTCCTTTTAACTATTTCTGCATCTATGTTATTTTATTTCTTCAATACATTTTCATTCATGTTTATTATCATGAATTTGTCTTTCATTTTTTTTATTATTTCTGAAGACCAGATATCCCTTAATTTTTGTTTCTTATTTTTATAATTCATTATTCATGTATATCGAACAGTCAGCGTTTTTTTATAAGTTCCTTGTTTCTATATCCAATTGTATCTAGGTGTTTACATTGTTTTTATATGATTTTGTCTATCCAGCGCAAGAACAGATAAAGAGGGGGTACTCCATTATGCTGGAACTAAAGTAATTTAAATATATAATCACAAATAGCTAATTTTCGTATAAAGTTTTGATTTTTAATATTTGATTGGAAGATAATTGTTGAATTTTTGTCTCTTTTCTAGCTCTTTCCAATCCTTTGATGAAAAAAATAATGGGAAAAAATATAGGAGGACATTTATTATTGTTGTATTACTTATTTGACAGAAGAAATATTTTTCTAGACTGTTGGACTTTTTCCAATTAATAGCTTGGGTGAAGATTACATGAACAGATGTATAAATGGTAGACTACAACAGATGAAATAGCAACAGAAGAAATTTGAATAATAGATTTGACCGAAAAAATCAATATAGTAGTTTTTGTAATATTTGATACATGAAATTTCATACTAATCCCTTTGAAATAATCATCTCTGCCCTATGCATTAACTTGAAATTTAAAAGTTAATAGATGATTTTCTACACTTGATTACATATGTAGTTGATATGCACTCTCATCTTTCTCATAAATCTATCTCGGTAGAAGATTGCAAAATATAGAAGTAGCACAAGAGGTATCTAAGGAATTCATGTCTCCCCATCATCATTAATTGTATTAGAAAAGTACAGAAGTACAAAGCGAAATTAGTAGAGGCGTAATCTGTCAACAACAGTATTTTTGTCATCTAATTTTAAAATGATCCAATATGGAAGAATCATCGTTGTTTAATGCATTAACTTCAAATTTAAAAGTTAATTGGTGATTCTCCGTAACTTCAATTAAATCTGTAGTTTTACATTAGAACCATCTATTTTTCATTTTACCAATAAAAAACACTTGGATCAAAATGCTATCCCAAAAGTTCAATTTTTTTAAAAATTTTAGTTAATTATATATTTATCATGAAATAAAATATCAAAAGGACATTAAAAAAAATGTTTGTTTCATTGTAATAAAAATACTCAAACAAAACTTTAAAGCTTCGAAAATAAACAGTCTCTTATAAACTATAACGATTAGTTGACAAAAGAAACTACAACCTATTTAAAAAAATAAACAACAAATCGTTAATTGCCAAAAGACACTACAGCGTATTTTTTTAAACTAAGGTTTTGAATTAATTCATTTAAATATTTAAGTTAATAAACTTCAATGCTGCCGAAGATAATTTCAAATGAAATCAAATCCACCTGTCTTTTGGTTCTCCCAAGCTGATTGAGCCAAAATAAATTTGTTGGGTATTTTGGTGTGCCTTCTATAAAATTAAATCTCAATATCTTGTGTTTTGTCGTTAGGACCTTCAAATATTACCGCAACATAGTAAACGGGTTTTCAATTTTTCCTGTTATTTTAAATTGCGCCAATACAAAATCTCGAGCTTCTGGAGAGCGCACTAAATCTTCAACTTCATTTGGATTTACTTCAGTAATCCTGCTCTCCGTTTGTGAGCCAAGAGATATTTGGTCTTCATCTTCGTTCTCCGAAGATTCAACTAGTTTGTGTGTAACATTTCTAACAACTTTAATTTTTTTACTTTGTTCTCCCTCTTCTATAATTTTTTTTTTTCGGGGGTGTAAGTCGTTATAATTTGATCACTTGCACAATCAAAGTTTGAAGTTACTTAAGTGCCATTATCATGGTAAAATAGAGCATAATTTTACAAACATTTTGATACCAAATACTCAAAAATTCATTTTTTGCAGTTGTGCCGGTTTCTTTATAAACCATCGAATTATATTCTTAAGTTCAGCTACAAAATTATGTGGACGAATTTGATTGGGCCCGATTGTAACTTGGCTAATTATTTCATCTCGACGTGAACACTCAAAATCTTTGATTGACGGTGTAAAATACTGATCCAAGACAATATCGACACGGTCGGATTTAAATCGTAGTATCATACTCAAAAATTTTTTAGATAAAGCATCAAAGGTTACAGGTACTTCTTTCATTAAGTGTAACATGAAGAAACCATCTAAAATAACTGAATTGAAAAACGAAGGTGGCTTATCGACGTTATCACCGATTTTCTTCTCAATCAATTGCGTGGCACATTGATGTTGGCACTGGTGTCAATGTTGCATTCTCAGCTCGACAACTTTATTCCCAAGAGTTAATTTTTTTTTTTGGAGCCTCAGCGAAGTTAAATATTTTGTTTTTTTTATCGGTTTGTCAAATCTACATTCATCTACAGCACATTCAGTAATGAACTGTTTCCTTAACTCATCACCATTTTCTTCGACATTCAATAGGAACTCAGCTATATGTTAAGAGACCGGCTTTCCAGTAGCTATATTATAAAGATTATCTTTGTTTAAATATGGATCGAACGGATTACAGTTTTTTTCTAAGATATCGATGAAATCAGCAAATTGTTTTCAAAAATTTTAATCCGATTAGGTTGTAAGTCTGCGGAAACGTCTTGCAAGTGTCTTAATCCACAAACATCGAGAACATGGGAGATCAAAGCAGCCCTGATACTGTGACTTTTTGTCCAGCGTTGACGTGCAGCTATCGAATTTGTAAAGTGGGCAATACCGCATTTATAGTCTGTTCCAATGTAAGATCTATTGGTATTCTTGAAAAAGATTTATCTGTTCTTTTAATTCCGAAACATCCAGATTTGAAGTCCTCTTCGAGTCCTGGATGTGTTTCGTTAACATTCTTTAAATTATCATAATATTTAACACACCATCGAGTGTAGTTGGGTTGATTAAACATAAAAAAATAAATTTGTGATTTTTGGAATTATATGCTTAAACATTTCAAAATCACCCATGCGTATGCTGTTTGATAGAATGATGTAATAATTAACTAGTTGGATGTAGATCATGTAGAACTGAGCAGTTTTACCATGATCACCTTGTCTTGTTTTATCTACGAATTTTTGACACGAATAGAGCAGTCGAGGCAATACTTGATTCGGTAATAATTCAGCAGTCGTAGTTGAATGGGAAATTTCAAAATTTTGATATTGAAGAAGATCATCTATTATTTGCTCTTTTAAAAAACAGTGTTCGACTTGCTTTGTTTTTAAGTATTGGTCAAAATGTAATATTTGCAAACCTACAGCCATCAACGGATGCAGACGTTTGCAACGATTAAAATGTTTGCCATCAATGATTCCATTCACAGAACCTGATGCACAATCTTACTTTCAACCATCATATGGATAATCCACACTCATTGATAAATACTCCAATCGCTTTAAAGAATGCCATCATAAAATGAAATGAAATGTATGAAGAGATTATCAAATTTTGGGGTTTCTGTTGCCTTAATCTTGAGAGCAATTTTAGTGATGGCCAAATCATATATTACTTGGACGTATTTTTGGTTACATTCCACACCAACTTGTTGAGCCTGTGTCATTGTCAACTTCACTACTGATGTCTCTGTTGGTGACAAATTGATTGGACTAAGGTAAGATACTTTTTGTTTTGGAGTATTATCCTTTATAATTCGACAATTAAATCCCGTCCACATTGGAGTGTTTGGCACATGGAAAAAGAGTGAAGTCATATGTAATAAATCAATAGTTTGTATCAAAGACAAAGTACTCGGAATAGATTGCTCTATGTTCTCAACAAGTGTTAATCGTTCTAACATTTGTAATCGAGCAGAAATCGGAACGAGTTCAGGAACAATATCTTCAAAGGTTCGTCTTCTTTTCGTTGGTGGTGGTAACATGTCGGACTGATCACTTCTAGAATCTACATCACTTTCATTAGGAGCATCATTATCAATATTTTGGTATATTATACCAACGGTGTCATGAAAAGTTTCCTTTCCATTAAGACTATCAACGTACCTATCAAAGTTATCAAAGGCTACACCTGTGCATAAGGATGATTTCCGAATAAGAAAATAAGGTGGACTAATTTCAGAGCGATGAACAGATGAGTAAGTAGCTTCAGTTTCCAACTCCTCCAGTGTAGTATAATTGCAGCAATGTCCAAGACGATTAAGAATGTTAATGATTTTTCTACTACTTGTAAGACTTTTAACAGTCATTCCAAGAGTTATATGTTTTGATGGTTTAATAGTACCATTAGTAACACAAAAAATGGTATCAGAGGCGATTGAGTTGCTTAATCGATCACCGTTTACTCCATTTCGGCGACGAATATGCCTATTTATCGAGGCATGCGCAATAGCTCAAAAAACGCGTACAGCTGGCATTTAGCGTCCTTGTCTAACCAGTAACGTCGTGCACTCACTCTTTGTCACTTTATTTCCAATACCTGGCATCTTTAAATTAAGGAAACTTCAATTTGCGGTTTTCTTTTTACAAGCACCTTTATAAAATTAAATACAGAAAAAAATTAGCTTTAATTTGGTGTAAATGAAATTAATATACATAATGAACGAGAAGTTTTTACAAAATCATACCTGTTTACACCTGGCTGCGTAGAGGTTGCGGCTAAGCAGTCAGCAGCAACTGTGACTTTTCAAATCTTTCAAATGTTTGGGTTGAATTTCCATAAGATGTAAACGAAATGTATTGATAAAATTCAATTAATTAGATTTTAATTAATAGTACTCGCGGGTAATTTTTAATTGGCACCTTATGAAAAATACATTCTCCTACTTGTAAAAATACCTCCAAATCAGATTTTGATTGTGTACATTCTTCATGTCATAATTTTGCAGCGGGATCCCGCACTATTATTACAGTATTCTTTACCATTATCTGTGCGTAACTTTTTAATTTTACAATTCAATTCATTCTCTACTTTTGACTTGAAATCTTTGAAAGTATCAAGTACACTCATTTTATCTTTAAGAAAGTACACATGTACCATTCGTGTGTAGTCATCAATGAAAGTTATAAAATATTTCTTACCTCCATATGAAATATTTTCCATACGGCCACATAAATCAGAATGTATTAGTTCAAGTGGTCTTACTGCTCTGGAACCTACATTTTTAAATGGCAACCGAGCATGTTTTCCCTCGCAACAATGAATACTTGTGATCACATTACCTTTGTCTGAAGTCAAAGACACACCTTCAACACAATTTGGTAGTTTCTTATATCTGAAAAATTCAAGTGTTCCATTCGCAGATGCCACAGATAAGTGTCATTAGAATTCACAGTACTTGAAGTCAGATGAACCTCTTCTCCACTTATGTTCATAACGTATAGGTTGTTTTTTAATACTGCATTACAGATAACCTCTCCTTTAGCATTCTGAATGTCACATCCCTTGTCATAACATATAATACAGGGTGCGGCAGCATAACTTCCTTTTTTCAAAAGTTAATAAAACTTATTGTATGAATCAGAAAATTTTTATTCGTTTTTTATAATACAGGCACATACATAAAGTTTTGTTTTACTGAGTTTTGAAGATCAAATCAGTTAGGTGACGTCCCCCATTCTCCATACACTGAGTAAACCGATTTCTGGCGTTTGTCATGACTCTTGCCAGCATAGCAGGCGTTATGTTGGCAATTTCTTCCTGGATGTTCGTCTTCAAATCTTGTAGGGTCCTTGGACGGTTCACATACACACGGGATTTCAAAAAACCCCATAGGAAATAATCACAAGGGGTCAAATCGGGAGAGCGGGCTGGCCACTCCAAATCGCCCCTAATTGAGATAAGGCGCTCTGGGAAGTGTTCCCTCAAAACAGCCATCGATGTTCTTGAAGTGTGTGCCGTTGCTCCGTCTTGTTGGAACCAAGTGTCCCCTAAGTCCAACTCATCTAGCCGTGGGAAAAAAAATTCCTGTAACATGTTTACATACCGGTGCGAATTCACTGTCACTGTGACTTCATTTCCCTCAAAGAACCAGGGACCAATAATTCCACGTGAGTAAATTGCACACCACACTGTGACTTTAGGTGAATGCAAAGGCCGTTGATGCAATTGTCGAGGATTGGTATCAGCCCAGTAGCGCATGTTTTGTTTGTTTACGGATCCACACAAACGAAAATGGGCTTCATCACTAAAAAAAACAATAGCGTCCTCAGGAACGACTTCCAGAAAAACCTCACACGCGTTCCTCCGAGAATTGAAGTCACGTTCAGAAAGTTCCTGCACAATTGCCATCTTGTATGGATGAAAATGAAGATCATCATGAAGTATTCTCCTCACAGAACGATCGGAAAGTCCAAGGGCAGACGCATGTTTGCGCGCAGAACGCCGTGGTGATCGCAACACTGAAGTTCTAACTAACTCAATGTTCTCCGGTGATCTAATGGGCCGAGGGACTCCAGTTCTTCGTCTTGTCACACTTGCAGTTTGTCTGAACGTAGTGACCCACGTAACAATTGATTTCCGGTCCGGGACAGGGGCCAAGGGGGCTAAATTAAAGCGATTCCGAAAGGCGCGCTGGGTTGCGATCACAGAACATCCGCTCGAAAAGTAAACCTCAACGGCAAACGCACGCTCCTCACTGTTCCAACGCATGATGGCGACTGAACTGTGCCGGGACAAAACTTTATAGTCCCCCCTCTCGAACGAGACCACTAGCACTCCGTTACGACATCTACCGACTAAATGGCGAACTTTTTAAAAAAGGAAGTTATGCTGCCGCACCCTGTAATTTGTATAAAAGACTGTTGACTTTGATGTACTAATTTCTTGTATTAGCTTAGACTTAACTGAATCAGCACTTATTTTAATGCCTGAGCTCTCAAGCCCCATAATCATAGACTTGTATTCATCTGGTAAGCCTGCCAGCATCAAAGTACCAAGCTATTCATCGTTTACGTAAAAATCAATGTTACGCAGCTTGTGAGTAGTATTCATGATCTTGCTCACATATTCTTCAACACTATTACTAGATTCCAATGTAGTATTTATCAAGTCTTTTAGTAAGCCAACTCTTCAGTCTTATGTTATTTCCACGGAACCACGCTCTGCTAGCATAAAGGAAAATTACGTGGTTTGAAAATAATAACTGATATGATTTTCAGTACAAACTGTTTATTGTAATTTCAGACTTACACATAAAAGAGCAAGATTGATAAGATTGATTGACAGACGTCAACTTACATTAACAACATTTTACAGTTAAATAAAAATTGGTTGCTTTCCATATATTCTAACATATTGATCGGATTGACATTTTGAAAGTATTTTTTCTTGTTGATTCGGCATTATCAGGACTTCTTTTGCTGTAACTTGTTGAATGATTGTTTCTTCGATATTGACTTTGGCAATCATCGAGACTATTCCCTTCAAGTAGACTAAGGGTGCAATTATCCGTTTGGAAAAAATTTTGACGGCAATACGCGGCATTAGTGTGACGTCAAAAACATTCTTTGTATCTAAACAAAGGCATTTTGTTTACAAAAGTGTGACTACATATATTCTTCTCAATTAATATGAAAACACATATAAACTGTCTTAATTATGTAATCGTAAGCCAATGATTTACATTTGATAAAAAGGGGAAAATTAAGGTTCAGTAAAAAGAACTGTTTAATAAAACTAGCTATAATAACTTTATTTGTAAGTAAAACAACAGATTTAAAATAACAATGTATATATTACAGACAAGTTGATACAATGCAAAGATAAACATGTTTTACAAGTTAAATAGGTTCATAAGACTTAAAAACTATTTATACAAAATCTAACGATATGATCAATCTTTTGAATCCCTTCATAATAAAGTTGTCCAACTTCTTTAATTAAAGGATACTGCAAGTTTGTTAAAGCCCCTACTACTTGAAACACAGCATCAGCATGTGGTAACAAAGAATGTGGAATTAAATTTAATATATTGAACACCTTCATTCTCCTTATAGCACGCTCCACATGAATCCTTGCTCGAGCAATGCATTCAGTTTGATGAACTTGTTCTGTAGTGAATTGAGGAGTTGTAAGAAATGGGGGAATGTTAATATGAACTCCGGGAGGCATTAAATCTTTAATTAGGAATCCTTTATCTGCCAATATCAAGTCTCCAGGTTTAAGTTGATTTAAGATTCCACAATCTTTGACAACTTTTTTGTCTGATGTTGAACCTTATAAACGTGATAAAAATGTAGTTACACCATTTGGTGCAACACCTACTAATCCTTTGCATGTATTTCTATGCTTATATGAGCTGTACGTCAACTTCTGGGAAGACATATTTTGGCGATTTATACAAGTATAAACTTCCGTACAATCTATTATAATTCTACAATTTGTGAAACTACTAAAACAGTTTGGTAAGCACAACTGATTTTTACTTCTATCTGGTATTTCAGACATGAATTGTTTGAATAAAATTTCATGCAAGGCATGCACCCATGTTGTTACAACATTTGAGACTGTGCCTTGTGAAACATTAAACCTTACTGCTAAATCTTGATGTGGAAAATTTTGTTTCAATTTCATCAAAGTCATGAGCAGCTGATCAATTTTTCTCATTTTTTCTACCTTCCATTTAAAATAATATCTTATTTCATTTTTTTCCAACAAATGATACAGAGCCATGAATACATCTGTTGTAGGCAAACCAGTATATAAAATGACCAAGGAGAATGTTTCTGATAAGTGAGAGAGACTACCTGTAGCTTTTTCTAGACTTTGTCGTAAGAAATAGTTTACTGCTTCTGTCATAACATGGTTGCTTTGAGAGAAGTCGTCTGTTTCTTTTGACGTAGATGCTTGTGGTTCAATTTGCAATCTGCAAATCGATAAAACAATAAATAGAAATGAAAAAATCACTAAAAGTATCTACTTACTGCAACCCATCTTGAAGTGGTCTTTTCTTTTTCTGGGGATATTGGTCGTGAAACATTTTTCCTTCATTGTGTAAAAAAATGGTTGGCCCATTTTATTTTTTTCCATCTACAAAATGACAACTACACAAAAAAGCTCCGGGACCTGGTTCTGTTGTTTTTCTACAAATATTGTGAAAAAATAAAATCTGGAAATCTATAAAACTTACAACGCTCTCTGACATTGTAATGCTTACAGCCAGGTGCCCAACACTGCACCATTATTATTTAGATGAAAAACGCTAAAATTAGATATAAAACATGAGAAAAGAATTAGAACAATTGTTATTTTTGTAAACGAAACTAACTGTTTCCGAATAATTCCACTTATAAATAGAAATTCATGAAAACTCATCAGATATTTTAGTAGGTATAACAAATCACATTTTTCAGAAATTTTATAATTTTCTTAAGTATACCGTGAAATTATTTAGGAAGGTTGATTTCATTCACAACGACTTGATTTCGCAAAATAAAAGTTCAAACTGTACATTTTATCTAAAACAATTATATTTAACAAGATTACAATAGTGAGGTTAGGTTAGTTTTATCTTTTTATTCAAATTATATGGTAAAACGTACCTGTTTTGATTGGAGTCGAATATATACTTTAGTAAACGTCCTAGTGAATGTATACAAGTTAAAATAATTTATTTTTTTTCGAATATAAGGAAATAATAACTGATCTAAAATCACAGCTATTGTATCTAAATGGACGATATGTTTGTTTAGATACAGTTACAAATTGTGACGTCACCACTAATACTCCGTATAGTAGATACCTTCGAGTGGTGGACATTCTTCTTTTTCTGGTTGGGTTTCATTTTGCGTTCGTGCCAGGTAAGAGAAGAAGGTTTCGTATAAGCGTTTCTTTATGATTCTGAACGTATTGAGATACATATAACTAAATGATCATTCGGGTCAAACGGGTCATGATTATTTATATGTCCTTTTATAATTTCGAAATGCGTGAGTTTTGTTACGGTATTAATTGAATTGTTATAACTAAGAACGCGTGTTTCATTATTTTATCCGGTATAAAATTTTTATTATCTTCTTTTTATAATCGTTCAACTGGCGAATTGGAATTGCTATTTTTCGCTGTGGTATGATGCAATACTATATGGTGAAGTTTGCAAAAGTCTTCTAAATCGAAATTCTTAAATTCAGAACTACTATCTGTTATTATTTTTTGAGTTAGTCCATGGTGAGTTATGGAATTTAGTAAAGAGTACTGTGGAAAATCCTGTAACACTTACTATGGGGTAAGCTTGTCCGTAACGCGAAAAAGAATTAATTACTGTTAAATAAATTTTATTTGAAATTTTAAAAACATCCATATGTATATGCTCAAATGGTTTAGACGCTGTGAGTGTTAGAATAAATTTGACTACAGGGGGATTCCTATCGTATCGTGTATATATATATATATATATATATATATATATATATATA
The DNA here is from genome assembly GCF_026230105.1 of Diorhabda sublineata. NCBI lineage: Eukaryota > Metazoa > Arthropoda > Insecta > Coleoptera > Chrysomelidae > Diorhabda > Diorhabda sublineata. The sequence continues at coordinate 7,312,044 of NC_079483.1, forward strand.
TATATATGATGATATTTAATTTTTTCTAATTGCTCTTCTTTTGTTTGAATATCTATTAATGATATGATACATATTGTAAATTTAAATGCAGAATTCTTAAACATATTTTGTACAGTTTTGGAATTGATAGAATAGGATTTTCAACAGATGTATATGTATTGTTTCAACGTCTTCGTTATTATTAGGATTCGATTCTTCTATTATAGGTAATATTAGTAAAACATTGCTTACGAGATTTCTTATATTTGAATCGTTTTGGTTAGATTTATTTAAATCTAAGTTATTTGTAAGATCTAAATTATCTAAATTCGGGAGAGTACTGGAATCAATTCTTTCAAATTCTTCATTCGTTATTTCATCGATGTCACTTAAATTGACATCCAATGACGCAGTTTCTAATGCATTTATATCGGGATATGGAGATAATGTATTAGCTGCTTTGTTACTTCCATCTTTCAAATATTTTATACCTTACTCAAATTCCTCAAGTTTAAGGCGCCAGCGCACGAGGCGTGAATTGGGCTCTTTTAATGACATGAGCCATTGCAATGGTTTATGATCTAAAAAAATTTTTGACCAAATAAATACGGTCGAAAATTTTTACACGACCAGACTATCGAAAGTAACTCTTTCTCGATTGTAGAATAATTTATTTCTGAGGAATTGAGTGTTCTACTAACATAACAAATAAGATGATTATTCTGAGATAGAATAGCACCTATGGCATATTTAGAAGCGTCAGTGGTTAATTCGAAAGGCTTACTGAAATCGGGATACGCAAGGACTGGTTCTGAAATTAAAATGTTTTTACAAGTATTGAAGGAATTAATAAATTCTTCTGTGTGTTTAATTATGTGATCTTTCTTTAGACATATCGTCATCGGTACTCGTAATGTCCTCCATCTACGTTGAAAGCCGTTTTTTCTATAGAACATTCGCTCATTTGTATTTGATGGAAGCCGCTTGCTAAGTCGAGGGTAGTAAAATAGTGGGCTCGACCTAATTTATCCAATATATCGGATATATTGGGAAGCGGGTACCTATCATCAAATGTCTTTTCATTAATTTTCGTTAATCAACTACCAGTCTCCATTTTTGGGTATTTGATGCGTCCATTTTCTTTTTAACAATTCATATCGGGGAACAGGACGGTCTAATTATGTTTTTATCTAACATCTCTGGAATTTGTCTCTTAATTTCGTAGTAGGGATATCTGTAAGATTTAGTGTGATCCGGTACCTCGTCTTTGGTACTTATAATATGTTTAACATTTGAAGTGAAAGTCAATTTATCCCCTGGTTTTAAAAATAAATCAGAATATTCTTTACATAACGAAATAATTTTTTGTTTTCCTTCTTTATTCATATGATTTGTACGAATTAATTTGGTAATATTGTCATTAGGTTTTATAAAATTATTTTCAAATTAAATCAAAATCGTTAGCAAAGCTTTCAAATTTAGAAAGTTTATATTGTGAATATTTAAATGGAGTAACTTGAATTGGTTTCCGTAATCCATTACTTTTCTCTACTTAAAAGGTAATCTTAGGTGAGGTCCTAATAGTTCTCGATTAGCTAGATCAATATTTATACTCATACCTATTAAATCTTTAATACTGAGAATTTCATCAAAGTAATTTTAAAAATCATATAGTATAAAATCGATTTGATAGTTTTTATTTTTTAGTTTAGGAAATGCAGTAACAAGCCGCTCGATACCTAACGTTTTTACTTCCAAGACTAGTAGATATAGTAGTATCAAGATGATAAATTATATCTGGAAAGTATTTTTCGGCTATAGAAGGTCTTATTATTGATTTAGAGCTACCAGTATCGATTAGCAATTCAATTTTTGGATTTGCAATTTCTGTATATGGTAGAGGATTAACTGAAAGTAGAATTATTTCTATGTTTTCCCGTTCGATGGACGAGCTGCTTGAAAATTCTCATTACGATTAGCTTCATCGTTTGTGAAGTTTTCGTCATATTCATCCTATTGATTGTCGTGATTATAGTCTGAATTAGCACATTAATTTAAGTTCCTAATAGATATCATTTTTGCATCAATGTAAAGTTAAACTTTTAATGTAGTTTTCTAATACAAATAATCATTTTATTGGTTTAGCTTATGAATAGGGAATGCAAATCTCGCGAGATCGGGGCTCAAGCGAGATCCCGCGAGTTTATGAATAACAATACTGCGAGATCTCGCCAATTTCGAGATCTCGCGAGATTGGCAGTTTTGTGTGTATTTTTGCAAATAATCACAATATTTGAATAAATTAGGAAAAAAATAATAAAAACCATAAGTATTATAAGATAAACATTTATTTTCACGAATTTTTTCAATAGACTTTTATGCATCAAACGTTGATTGACGTATCTGTCCATAATTTTTTAATAAACTTCTAAGTAGTAAACTTTGACGTACGTATCTATCAAATAACAAATGAAAGAAACAACCAGTCTTCTCTTCTAATATCAAACAAAAATCTTTTATTAATAAAACAGTTCTTTTATAACAAACAAAACAACGAGAAGTCAAAAAAATGAAACTTATTATCTTAGTTGAGTTGACTATTAAACTGAGATATTATTATCAATTAAATAAAAACTATATCTACTCAGTAGATCCATTAGACATTACAGATTAATTAACAAAATATACCAATCAAATGAATCAGTTTAAATCACAAGCTATTATTACGAATTATTTTGAAAGTAGCTCCTTAAAAAGCACAAAATGTCCAAAGAATCGTCTGCTAAACGGCTTCTTATTTTGTTGGCCAGATAACCAGCCGCTGAGAAGGCCCTTTCGGATTCAACGCTAGTTGGAACCACAGATCTCAGGCAGTTATCCACGAACTGTAAAAGTTCGCCTTTTGACCCCCCGCACTCGTATAAATTAATTTCCTTTTTGATTAATGCCTCCAGAGAATTCGTAGTTAGTTTTCTGTCTCTAGGTTCTTTGAACGTAGCAATCAATGTTTCCTGAAGTTCTTCTTGCAATGAAATACTCTTGCGTGTCTCAAAAAGAGATGAAAGCGGTTCATTATCGCCATCATCAAATTCAGTTATATCATTAGCGGTAGCAGCTGATGTTGATGCGATCGACCAAGATGGATCTGAATTTGTCTGTGTCTGTGAATTAGTCCGACTGTGTTGCGGATGCAAACGCTCTATAAGTAATTTAATTTCAGTTCGAATCACGTTTTTCGGAGGTAATTTAAATGTTTCGTCTTTCGCAAACTCTTCTTTATCTGCTTGGTATTTAGCTGGATCTCTAATATACAACAAGCATGCTGTCAAATTCGTCCGACGCTCAACAATGCGCTTTCTCAAGGAGCCAGCTAGTTTTTCTGCCAATGGAGTTTTTAGCTCTTCCAGTTTGCGAATCATAAACCTAAGTGTTGTTTCTGCGATAGCCAAGTCTGTATCTTGACGACATAACACCTCCACAGCCAGTTTTACAGGTTGAAATGCCTTGTCTAAGTTCGCTAAAACCTCATGTTCTTCCGCATTCAAAGAGTAGTTCGGATCAGCTTCCAGGCTGAGGTCGATCAAAGCTTTGCTGACACACAGCTTGATTCTAATAAATGTAGAAATCATGTCTGCTAGGCTTGACCATCGAGTTTTACAATCAAGTTGTAACTTAATTTCTTTTCCAAATTCTTGCTTTACGTATATTTGCAGAGTATCATTTTTAGTAGGTGATCTTTTAAAAAGTTTCACCAATTTCCTAACTTTCTCAATAATACCCGCATATTCTGCATTTAGGTCTACTTCTATTCTGGGCATAGAGCAATGAAAAACATCATCTTCTGAGTCTGAGCCTGTGCTAGAAATTTCGTCCATTTCCAAAGGAATCTCATCGTCGTTTTCCTCATTTTCAGATTCTATCACAGGTTCCTCAGCATCAGTTTGTTTTTTATAAATAGTATCTATTATGCCAAGTTGTACTCCATGGGCATAGCAAAGCTGATGTGAAGGTGATATCAATCGACCCAACTTTTTCATCACACTTGCCCCATCTGTAGTAATATTGATAATATCTTTTTCCAAAATAAGGCCAAATTCGATTAACTTTGTTTTTAAAATACTGACACCACTTTCAGCAGGCACACTTCCAAAGACGCGAATCAGCCCCAAGTTCCAAAACAGAGCATTGCCGTTCAAAAATGTGTGTACGTTTACATTCATGTATCGCTTGTTCATAGAAGAAGTCCACTCATCAAATGTTAGCGTAAATCTGTGATCATTCTCCTTCAGTTGTGCCAATTCGCGCATTATTTTCAATGTCATGCCATAATTCATAACTATAAGTTTAATTGTGTTTGGGGACATAGGCAGTTTATGTCCCGAAGAATTGAAGAGATCTCTCATATCTTTTGAAGTACAGAAAACACGGAAAGGTAGTCCATCTTTGGCTACCATTCTTGATACTTTTTTCTCCATAAAAGTATCTTCAACCGGGAGGAAATGATCAGTAATTTTTTGCCTCTTCTTCCTTACTGGTGCACTGGTGCCGACGATCCTGGTGATTCTGGATTAACATTCAACGTAGATGCGGATGCTGTTACTAATTCCATGTTTTGATTAGTAGCCCCAGTATTTGATGATGGTGGCGGCAACGGCGGAGGTGATATGACATTCTTCGTTTTCGTGTCAATTTTATGAATCGATTTTAAATGCACATGTAAGCCACGCGGAGATCGATCTTTGGTTTTAAGAATCTTCTTACAAAGTTTGCACTTAGCACTCAATCCATTTTCCGCTCTCAAAAAGTATTTCCATACTTCCGACACACTCTCATAGTCTTTATAAACTATATGCACCGACATCGTTCGTTATTCTACTCGGAAATCACATAAGAAACTTTTTTTTGCATAAATAACCAAAAAAATACTCGAATGCAATCAAACTCAATCACGTTAGCTAGCAACAACTACACTGGATATCGTTTATAACGACCTTCAATGGACCATGCACATTTGGTCGCTATAGCCGATCGTCGTTATAACCGATCATGACATCTACATTAAGCAAATGTGAAATAGGAATTTTGTTAAATCAATTACACATTGTCAACATAATAATAATAGAATTTTTTATTGATAATGATATAAAACTTAATTTTTTAAAATAATTAACATAAATAAAAGGAAAATCAATTTCGAGCTGAAAAGTAATCGGTAATAACTTTTTGTTTTTTACATTTTTTTAGATAAAACTCGCGCGAAATTTTTTTTTCGATTTCATCAAGTCCAGATTTTATATTCTAAGTACAAAATTGATTGTCACACATCACAAATTTCTTCAAAAGTTATGCCGCCCTCAATGCGTCGGTTAACGGTGGGATGTCAAGTTGTTCTTCTTCATCCTCTTCTCCATTGTCGGTTTCAATATCGGCGTCAAGTTCATTGATAAGGTCCTCATCACTAATATCTTGTTCCGTGTGGAGACCCTCGTCAATTTTTGCATAGTCTGCTAAGACATCTTTATTTATTAAGGTTGGCAGTTCTAAGGATTCGGACCACGGCAAAAATTCAGGTTCATCCAGTGCGTTAGTTTCGGCTGGTTCTGACGGTTGTTCCTCATTTTGATTTCCCAGCACACCAGAATGTTTGAAACAATTTGTGATTGTTGTCGCAGGTACATCTTCTCAAGCTTGGTGGACCATTATAATAGCATCAAGGATGCTAATTTTTGTTTCCCGATTTTCCTCCACATCTTGAAGAAACCGTAAAACAAGCTGCTTTCTGAAATTGGTTTTAATCTTCTGTATTATCCCTTGGTCCATTGGCTGGAGAACGGACGTTGTGTTAGGTGGTAAAAATACGACCTTTATAAATTCAAAATCTCTCAAATTAATATGAGAAGGGCAATTATCGATGAGTAGCAAAATCTTTCTGCGCTTTTTCTTCAATTCCTTGTCCCAGTCTAAAAGGAATTTATTGAACAGATCGGTTGTCATCCAGGCTTTCTGGTTATTGTAATAATCGACTGGCAAATTTTTTACATTTTTGAAGCAACGCGGGTTCTTAGACTTTCCTATCACGAAAAGCTTACGTTTTTCTGATCCACTCATGTTTGCAGCAACTAAAACAGTTATACTTTCTTTCGAAAGTTTCCCGTTTGAACATTTTTCTCCTTTGAAGTGAAGGGTACGGTCAGGCGTAAGTTTATAAAATAAACCTGTCTCATCAGCGTTGAATACGTCACTATCACTGTAGCCTTCTCGAATAGTAGGCCAAACTTTGGATAGCCAATCATCAGATGTTGCCGATGGGACTCCCGCGGCTTCCCCACTAAGTTTTTTAAAAACAATGGCATGCCTAACGCAAAACCGTTGGACCCAACTTCTGGAAATAATTTCTTCCGATTCCCTGGAACTACGGGGGATAGATTTTAAAAAATTACGGAGTTTCTTTTTTTTTTAATGAATCCCCTTTTTGAACAATGTCTTTTATCTCATCTCTTTTTTTCCAAATGGATGATATTGTAGAGTGACTCACCTCTAATTCGTTTGCTAGGCTGACGTTCGTTTCTCCATTCTCTAGACGGCAGCAAATGAGGTATTTCTCCTCCAACGTAAAAGTTTTTCTTTTAAACATAATGTTCACAAGTTACCACACAGAGTTGCACCTTTGAATGTTAAAGTTGAACTACATAAGCAAAGAGTGAACAGTCAGAAAAGTCCCCACCACTTCAAAACCCGATCGAAAAAGGTTTCCTAGAAAAATTAGGGATTTTTGTACGCAATTTTCTCCTTATGAATTACTGGTAAACACCCAGAAAAGTCCTCACCAGTTTAAAACCTGATTTTCTATCAAAAGGGGTTTTCTAGAAAAATAAAGGCTTTTGTAGACAATGTCTCCTTATGAATTACAGGAACGGCGTCGCTAAAACCGATCTTTTAATTTGGTGGGTCTTACCAAAATGAGTTGTTATAACCGACCAGTCGTTATAACCGAGGTCGTTATTTCCGATCAAAAATGCGTTGCTAAGGCTTGTAGAATCACGGGTCCGGAAAATATGGTCGCTATAACCGATACGTCGTTATAACCGAGGTTGTTATAAACGATATCCAGTGTATTAGTAAACAAAACAAATGCGCGCTGCACGCCGGCTCAATTTTCGACCAACCTCAGGCAGGCCGCCGCCTCCCGCGCACCGAACGAAACCGACAGATCGCAACTTCGTCCGTGTCAGTCCGCGCTTCGAATAAGAATAAGACGGTTTTATGCTCGAGTGCAATCTCGTTAAACTCGCGAGATCTCGCCCTTTTTTCGTCCGAGATCAATCTCGCTAAAAAAGGACGAGATCTCGCGAGAACGAGATTGCATTCCCTACTTATGAATCTAAATGTGATTGTTCATACGTAGAATAAAAACTGTTATCACAAACTACCAAGTGATAAGAGTTCCTGATTTTTTAAGTTATCAGTTAGGTCGGATCCGAACCCTCCTTACTCTTTATGATGATACACTCCACCTTACCGTTAGAGGGATATATATCGTCGCTGTAAGTGCAAAACATCGTATGTCAAAATTTTCGATATTTTTTTTATTGGTGCTAAATGTGGCAAATTATGACCCATATCTGCTGGTAAAACATCTTATGTCATCAGCTCATTAGTATAGACCTATAGCTTAGTTTCAAAAAGGTGTATGTTTTTTCAGCTGATTTTTGTTATTGCAAAGTCTTATGTTCAAGAAATCAAACTTGACCAATATTCAAAGTTTTAAAAACTGTGGGATCAGCCACAACAGACCAAGTCGAATCAAGAAGGAGAGAAGACGGGATATAATCAAGAAGATTTTAGAATCTACAGTTAATAACTTTTAGTAATCTCTTTTCTCATCAAACTCGGATGAATATTTACCAGATTCAAGCTCTACTGAGGAGGATGATGTAACACGAGTGGATAAATGTCCGTTCGTCCTTGCTCGTTTTGCACATGCTCTGGAACGTAACGTCGTCTGCGCGGTCAGCACTCGTCAAATGTCGTCTTACGACCCTGGTAGAAACTTTGTACTTGATTTCTTTCTCAACTATCAAACAATTTGCGTTAATATTTACGTATTAATATATTTTGTGTTGATGGTAAATCATTGAAGTAAATGTGTAAAATTTACATATACGTATCATATTACTTAACTAAAATATCATTTTTTATAACCTCAAAGTAGATTAGGGAGAGTAAAAATAAAGAAGAACTGAAATCTGAATTATTTATTATGGAGAGTAAGAATGAAAAGGAATTGAAGACTGGATTATTTAATTGTTTTGAGTGTCATCGGACGTTCGTCAGCAAGATTAATTTAACTAGGCATTGCAATGAAGTGCATTCTAAAAAGGACATTGATTGACATCTGTGACATTTGCACCCAACGTACCTATGGACATGAAGCAAATTATGTGATGAGTAATAATGACGATTATAATATTGTAGACGTCGTGCAGAATGTGTCTGAACCCACATTTATCTAAGTAACGTGATATATTACAAATATTTAAACGTTTTATGGAATCAGATGTACAATACTATTGGTCAATAAAGAGTTTATAATTCGTATTTCGTACTTACCGCTGGCAGATTGCTAGTCTCTCTTGAGTACTTATTGCTTGCTAAAATTTGTGTTTTGCTTTTGAATATCAATTCGTGTAATTTCCAAAATTGTTCTCGACTGATTCTGAAATAGTTCTTGAACTCAACATCGTCAAGGTCATTTATTAATTTGTGAAATTCTCCGAATTGTTCTCGTGTCTGCATGTAATTGCAGGGTGTCTAGACCTGACGTGCATCTCAATTCCCGCAGTTTTCCCGCTTTTTCCCGACAACTTTTTCTAATTTTCCCGATATTAGTAAACCAATTTTTAGTAATATTCAATAAACAATACAAAAAAAATAATTATCGCTTTTTTATTGTTTTTTCATAAAGAATGATACATATTAGTTACTCATAACAAAATATAAATGAAATATATTATTGAATTAATGACTACTTATATTAATAGCGAATCACAATAGGTTCATTTATTTATTCTTTTCTAAATTTTTGATTTGGTCATTTAATTCTGATGTTTGTTCTAACAAGTTCTTTCGTTTTGCTTTCAATTCTTTAACTTCTTCTGCTTTTCTTTTTCTTTCATTAGACTCCTTTTGTTTTTGTGCATCTTCATTTTTTTTATTCTGACAGAACTCCACATATCTACTATGCCATTCGCACGTTCAACATCATTTTAGATGTGATAGATACGTGTTTGATGCCCCCTGCCGCAGTAACTGCATCATAAATGATGCGCAAGGCAACTAGACTGTTTTCCGTCTGATTTACAACGATTGCCTCTTTGTTTACGGAAAATCCGCGCTCAACTGCTGCATTTCCATGAGATAAAATGAAAATTATTTCTAGAAAATTAATCAAGTTCGGGCAGGTCAAACCGGAATCTTCTATCAATTCTCTCCAAAATTTATCAAGCCTTTTTACACTTCGATTATATATCTTCATGGATTGAATGGTGTTAGAAAATTGTAGAATATACTCTTTTTTATATTTTGTCAGCCGTCGAGAAATCAACTTGTTCGTTTCAACCAGAACAGCCAAGCAAGAGTCAAGTCGCTGTAGAGCTACGTTGGATTGATGTGCGATTAAATTTGGATTCACACAAGTTATATACTTTGTAAGTTTATACAATAGAGGTGATCGTTCTTGAATTTTTTTAATAATTTTAACGAAACAATTCTTACAATCAATCATGAAGTTAGTCAATAATTCACCAGAGGGCTTGATTTTAGCATTCTTCAATGCGCTCTTAGTTGAAAATCCTATATCAATTTTGCTAGCAGGAAGCAAATTATCACTCTTCATATCGACTCTGATAACAGAAGTAGCTACTTCCAAAACTTCAGGCTTGACTACATGTCTCATTATGTTAGTTGTCATATTTGTTAGCTCTGTATATAGAAAAGGAGCTAATGGATCTTCTGATTGGAATTCTACGAGAAATGGTTCAACTAAAGAGGCAGCAGTGATGAAAAAAGAAAGTTTGGCTACTGCCAAAGCGTCCTTGACGAATAATGATACAACTTGAAATGGTCTATTACCATTATTGAGAGGGTTCTTCTTGCCTTCATTTTCAACTGCAGTAACCCAATTACGCAAATGGGGAAACATATCAATAGCTCTCTGAGCAACTGGTTGATTTTCTACCCATCTTGTAGAGCAAAAAAAGTGGAAACAAGGTAGACAGAGTGACCGAAGTGTAATGCCCGCGACGGCTAGGACTGTTTTCGAACAAATAATGCAAAAATCGTAAGAACTCGACGATACCCCATTTTAAATCAGAAATACCTGCTTTGAATGCACCGTGAATAGTATGTAAACCACAGCTGCCTATATCGAGTATTACAGCATTTAGTGGGTGTTGTTCAGAAAGCTCAACCATCAAGCTCTTGAGCATACTAAAATTTACAGCCGGTCCATCCATAGATACCTGTCTAATCTTATTCAATAAATATTGATCTCCAATCGCTTCTATTAAGCCTGCTTTCAAATCTAGAGCTTTTGAACTTGTAAGGAAAATTGATGATAAATATCGTGTTTGAGATTCTTTGGTTTTCTTATTCCAATATTTCACAAAAACATCCATTTGCTGCTTCTTCGTGACTTTGTTTAGACTCTCATCGAGGCCGACAACTATATTTGGGCAATCTTTCAAGTCATCTCGCAAAAGATCTCTAAAATAATGTGCAAGACCGTGTACTATCGTATATCCTACTTTATCCTTTAACAAGCTCATCCTTGCAGCAATTTGGCTATCATCAAACATCACTTGGAAACACGGAACCGAGTCCGCAGCATCGCGGTAACTTCAATGTTTGATCACAGCATGCAAACACCATACTATCACAGCCTTGGTATCTGCATCTTTGTTGAGGAATTTTTGAGTAATTTTTTGGCTAATTTGTTTTGGCATAGAATGCATTTCAAGTACATTATCTGAAAGAGTCTCTTTTGATTTTTCTGAGTTACTATTTTCCTTCTCCTCCGATTTTCTAGTGTTTTTACCTGAAAATGTAGTTTCATAAAACATAACTAATTCGGATTCTTTCCATTCTTATTATTCAAATAAGCTAAGAGCCAGTTGGAATAGCTACTATAAGTATATTTTAGAAAAAGAATTCTTCGTAGATTGAATAAAAATTTTCGAAGGCATTCTTTGCGAGTTGTAACCTGCAGTTTTTTTTTAATCTTGAAAAACAAACTATTTCTGGTCTTAGAAAAAATATGTAGATATTTATTTATAAAAAAAGATATTTATTATATAGATATTTATTTATGAAAAAAAGATTTTTTTGATCTTAGAAAAAATAAATAGATATTTATTTATATTTTTTTTCATTGTTCAAAAACTGTTACCATAAAAAGTTACAGAACTGCAACTTCAAATTACAACAGCATTATCAACTCAATTCAAAATTCTTTCAATAATATATTGTTTGTTGGTTTCTTAAGAGTGTATTTACTAATTTATTATGAATCTTGAGAATTGTTAGAAAAAATCGAAAAGAATTAAAGCATTGCTGTAAAATATAAAAACCAATGCAGCGGTGTGACGCTAATCTATTTATTTGTTTCTGTAATTAATTCTTCCAGTAACTATTTAGCCTCGAAATTGAACCAAGTATTTTCAAAACATAAAAAATTGACTTTGAAAATAAAAAAAAAAATTTCAAACAAAGTAATGCTACTACAGTATGTATTTTGGAAAGTTCGTAACACAATACTTTTCTTTTTAAAAATTATGAATTTTTTTATTTTGTAGGTTATAACGCTTTATAAAAAAAAATTCTATCCGATAAAGATACAGCGAAATGGACACTACGAAGAATACCTCGAAAATTTTTCGTACGAATTTATAAATAACTCTTTCATTAGGAGCAAGTTGAGCACCAGTCAACTTCGGCTCATGTTAAACCCGGCTGAGCTGCTGTTAAATACCGCGATGCGCACAGCTGAGTCGCGCTAACCTTAGCGAAGCACAAATCTATATATTCAACTTACCTGCTGTTTTAGGAGGATTAGGTGTAACATTGTCAGCCTTTGGAGGAAAGAAACTGGCTAATGTAGTTGTTTTGGTGCTGGAGCTCTCTTTCTCTTTTTTTTATGATTGCCGCCGTTTGCGTGACTAGTGAGTGCTGCCTTACCCATTGAAGCAATACTAAAATCTTTCAAACATAAACTACAATATGCAAGATTTTCTCCTTTCTTGCTCTGTCGAACCCAAGGGAATTCAGTTTCATAGCTTTTGCTATACTTAGTGTTTCTACTGCTGTACGACATTATTTCCTATAGGAAATAAAATTTCAATAGTAACTAACCCAAACAATAACAAAAAAAAATATTGATTTTTCGTCAAACATAAAAGGCTAAACCAAAACACAGCGTCAATTTATTACCGTGCAAAAAAGATATGAACTTTCCAAACAGTATTAAAATGATTTATTGGAAGCTGGTCATAAGAAATGCTTAATATTCTTACCTCTCACGGATACTGTTATTGCTGGTAAAACTCGATTGAATGCTCCTAAGTAGGAACTATATCTTGGTACATATCAACACACGAGAATAATTATTTCGTCTTACATTTTACGTCAAATGTTTCACACTGACAAATCTTTATTGTATTACACAATGGATCGGCGTAAATATGAAAGTATAATCTGATCGATAGTGTGAAAACACGATACGAAAACGAACGATGCATTTCAAACCTTTCACGACCAGTATCACCCGCATACTGCGGATTGTGTTGACGAAAATCGTCTGCAACACGATTGGCAACTGTTTACTAGTTGAGACTTGCATGTTCCGCGCGAGGTGCCGCGAAGCGTGTTTTGTCATATGAGAACTCTAGCCTTCCGCGAAATGTGTTTCAAGACTCATACTTTATTTTCTTTTTGTTATCAGTATATGTATTGAAACTACAACTTTCTGTGCATTTCTCCGAAAATTCCCGATCTCGAAAAAAAATCCCGTTGTTTTCCCGTCTGTAGGTAGGTGCAGTTTGGTGGTAGGAAGATGGCTTAGATATTCCCATCACTTGATTTAAGTTCTTGTTCATTTGGGTGGCCTGGAGCATTGTCAAGGACGAGTCATTGAGCTTAAGGGCAGCGACTTTCGTCCAAGACATAGTTTTAGTTTTCAAATGGAAACGAAATCTATTAAATGAGTAAATGGTGAGTCAAGTTTATGTTTATACCAAAGACCACACCAGACACGCAAGTCAATAATCTGGAAGTGGCAGACGAGAGAAACAGTTGTTGTTCTTCTCTCTCATCGCGATATAAAACGTACCTAGGTGGCGCTCTTGGCCGACGAATAGCGGGATTTTTAATTTTGAATTAAAATTTAATTTAAAATGTTTTTAAACATGTAGAAAAATAATTGAAACAAAAATTGAGCTTTGTCAAATTGTATTTGCATAAGTACAACAAAGATTCACAATAATAATAATGCTATGCCACATCTTTTCATAACAAACACAGACTGAATGAGAACTAGTAACATTAGATCATAGGGATTCCAAGAAAACTGAAACAAAACGTTATGCAAGAGGACAAAGTTGTTTGTAAATGTGGACCCAATGAATCAGAATTTGATGGTACTGTAGGTGTATGAATTGTCCAAGAAGTAGACATTTAATGGTATTGTTATTATTTATGCAAAATTTTTTCTTTTTGTGCGTGCTGAAATTTGCCGGCTGGCTTCAGATCTTAAATTTCGAACAAGTCTTGTACAGTACCATGGGATTCCGATTCTACATATACTTTTAAGTAAAAAATCTTTCAAAAAATAAAAATGTTCCTCACAAGTAATAAATGAGAAATCAATTTCTTGGTTAAGCAAATTTGTTGCTACATCTTGTAGGTTATTCTTTTCACAAATAATCGGTAGCTTATTCTCTAAAACTGTAATACCAGTACCAACCGCAATAACAAACTGTTTAGAAGAATAAAACAATTTATTCTTAGAATTTGAGAATTCCTTACTGGAAATAAATTGATTACATGGCTCAGTGTCATCTGAGCTCAAGATGTAACTGCATCTATCGCAAACAAAGTTTGAAAATAATTTTTTAATTATAAAACCGTTGACATAAGCAACCGATAATGTCTGAAGAGAACCAATTTCTACAGCATTTGCAATGTCAACAGCAAATGCACTAGAGTTGCTGTAATTACTTAGTGAGGTACCTGCAATTTCAATACTTGATTCGTTCATACTTTCAACGGATTCTGAAACACCAGCAGCAGGTTCTAACAAGGAACGTAAATTACTTAAAAGAGTTAATTCATCTTCCTCGCAATTTGTTCCCTTCAAACCCTGATTTGTGAGTCCATTAATAATTTGTGTTTTCAGAGACCCGATAAACTGTGTCACAGTAGGATTTTCATTAGAACCACAGCCTGCACGAATATTTCCAAAAAGGTTTTCAAGTCCATCCTGATTTATACATTTTGTTTTCAAAGTTTTGACCCCTTGCGTTTTTAGAAATTTCCACAGTTCAGTGGTGGCTCTCAAGGTATGTAGCCATCCTCGCTGTGATGGCAGTTTCCAATGATGGGCGTTAAATTCATCGTCTGGTTTTCTTATAAATTTATATTGATTTACTCTTCTGAATGCATCTTCCCAAAACGAAGTGTGGCCTGATTCTTCGGAAACGATGCATTTAAACGGCTTGCCATCAAGTGCAACTCTAGCTGAAGCATTTAGGCTGTCCAATAACTCATCCATTTCTTGAATAAAGGTTGCAGTAGCTAATGATCGTGGTGGCAAAATGTCTAAAACAATAAAAATAATTAATTAGTTATTAATAATTGTGAGGGAGCCACTTACTTTGTTGCACTAAATTATATAAATATACAGACACTGTTCGGCTCAAGGTTTGTGCAGCAACTTTAACTTTCATAGCTGTTTGGCCTACTGGATATAAATAAAAATCTTTTAACTTATGTAGACTGCGAAAGATCAGTGGATTTTTCTTGTCTTGCTCATAAGCAATTTTTATATCTGACCACCTGGCTTGCATTAATTGTTGTTGAGTAGCAACGGTTACAGTGGGAAGCAAAATATTATATTTCCGAAATAGGTTCCGAAAACATTTCAATAGATGTGGCACATCAAATATGGTAAATATTTTCAATTCATTGTGCACAAAGTAAGGATTATTAATGTCTGATCCCATGTCTTTTATAGCTCTCACGTTAGCAGTGCCCATGTCACAAATGGTGGCCACTATGGGAATGTGAGCCTTACTCGCAGCATCTAACACCTCTCTCAGTACACACTGCAATTTCTGTGCAGAAACGCCGTTGGCTGTAAAGTAATAGGCAAGAGGTTGTTTCCATGCTCGGCAAATTCCTTGGGCAAAGAAGACTAGGGCATATCTTGCCAACTGCCTGGTTCTCTTACCGCTTCCACAATCTTCCAGACCTTCGATACAGTCAGCCGATGGATTATATTTTATATGTTCCCTTATTGCCATCTCATCAAAGGCCAGCGTGCAAAAACGATCCTTTTCATCAAATCGTTGAAGGCAGTGCCCCAGATGAAGGAAAAAGCGTTCATTAATTCCCACATCGAAAGGAATGCTCTGCAGTAATGAAAAAAGTGTTCTTCTTGATGGAAGTACTAAGAGACGTTCTAATAAAACATAGCATTTGGGCTTCGTTTATAAATCGCTAAAGACATTATTTTGTCATCCAGTGTCCACCGTCTTCCATGTGGCGAGCGCTTGGCACAACGAATCTGAGACATCATAAAGTTAGATATGGTAGATGGCATGCCTGCAAGGAAAAAAATTATTAGTTTAGAAATACAAAATACAAATTATAATTACTTGTTGTTTACCTTTGAAACAATTATTCATTGCTATATTTTCTAAAGTTTTAATCCTTTTCCCTTTTTGTTTGCAAACTTTTTGTAATTTTCTTATGCGACCCTGCTTCCTCTTCACAATAACCATCAACTTTTGCTTTCTTGGTGTTATCTGTGTTGAACACAAGCCTTCAACGTCCTTAAAAAGAGTCCCTCTACATCTAACTGTACTTGAAATTGGTGTGACAGCCCGTTGGGATGGTGACTGCGAGGAATTTGTTTTCTCATGTTCAGTAACTTCACTGTTTGCATTACTTAATGATTTGGTATCCAAAAGAGTCTAAGAAATTGAATTTCAATTAACACCTAAGTTATGTTTTATTGCATAAAGCAAGATAAAAGCAAATCATCTAGAATAATATGTAAAATTCAGTACCTGTGGTTCTGGCTTTATTATATATTGGGATATAATGTTTACTTTTTTATTTGCTATCTGGTCCAGTCCCTAAAATTATTATTTTCATTGTAAAATACAAACCTAATTAATATTAGAATACAACCTTCATAATATGGTCCTTCTGGACTTCCAGAATTGTGGGCACTGCACCAGCTTTCAAACGTAAAACTGAGGTACACGGCACAAATCTATCTTTTGTGAAATGCTCATTGCAGATTCTAACATTGCCACATAGTGGTCTATATTTCATTCCCATAGCTTCCTGCCATATTTGCGACCTGTAACACACATGTAATTATTGTACATTATAAAATAGCAACCTGTTTTTTAGTTTCATCTGATACAGCTCGATTTTAATCTTTGCAGTAAGGAAACCTCAGTAATAAAAAACCAAACATTCATCTAACATGCATAAACGTATGGGTACTTACACAAGATAATAAATTTTCTGTTTACCTGTCTGCGCTACGGGGAAAGCAAAATAAATGCTTTACGTCGTCTTCAGAATTACCGCACACAATACAAAATCTCATTTTCCGGTGAATGATGATTATTGAAACCACACAAACCCACAAATAGAATCCAAGTGCATGTAGCGTGATGAACAAAACAGAACGAAGGGGTTTTACATGTGTCATTTCACATTCCATTTATTAATGTCAATTATGGTAGTGACATCTGTGTGCAAATAATGTAACTTTCGAAAGATTTCTGTAAATACAAAAGCGCCTCTACAAAAGTTTTGTAGTAAGTGTGATAAAGACAGATAAATACGATTTGTAATGTACTGAACAATGATGAAAAAAACTGCCTTCTTTTTGGATCTACTTTCCCGTCTGGTGTGGTCTGTGGTTTATACAATGAATTGAAGTCGTAAATATCAATTGACATTGACAATAACTTGACAGCTCTACCACCAATCAGAGGCGTTATTTTTGTTAATTTCAATATCGAAAACCTACATAGTGTCATACACAATTTAATGGACATAAAGTTTCCTGTACATGAGACTGTACAGTTTTTGTCGACATTGACGACTGTACAGAAAACGATATCGAAAACTACATGTCATACGGCCTTAAGACTATTTTTCTTATATTTATTTTTTAACATTGCAATACTTTCAAACTTTTCAAAAATTATCTTTTATACATAATTATAAAATATGTGAGCAATGTCCGAAAATAGAGATATGCATTGTGTCAGAAAAAATGTAAGCGTTGCATCAATGCAATCACACATGATCCTTAAATTTTTCTCTATTATCAAATGCTGATAACCGAGCGTTGTACCCAAGTCCAGGTAAGTCTCTAAGTATACACTCTCGTACCTCCGCCGTAGTATTTTGTAAGTATTGAGGGTTCGGGCTCGGCAATGGCGATAATTGAAATTTTTTTTTGCTGGAACTTGCTGAACTTGATTATCAGTATATCGTCTCAGCAAGTATGTCTTGAGTGGAAACGCTTGATCGCCCAAAATTACATGTGGTACAGATATACTTGTACCAGGTAAAGGCTTTGGACTGGGAATGTTGAGTGAATTAGATTCCAGTGCTTATCCTAATCTAGAATTTGAAAAAATTCCACCGTCACTATTTTTACCGTAGGATCCAACGTCCACAGCTACGAACTTGTAGTCAGCGTTAACTAGTGCAAGTAGAACTACTAAAAATATTTTCTTATAATTGAAATAGTTGAAGCCACTATTACCGATACACGCCAACCAAAGAGGCTTCATGAAGATCGACGATGTCCTGTTGAATAACATCTCACTCCAAGCGCTTATCAAGAAAAGAAGACGTAGAGTTAAGCCATACAATATCTTGTTGTTGGACCTTTCTAAAGCCTTGGACACAGTATTACAATGGTTAGATTAGGTTAGGTCTCGTACCCGGAGAGGTCGAGTCGAGGTGGCAGGAAGTGAGTCGGCCCGAATCCTCGACGCTAGTTTCTTGGGATGGGGTTTAGTCTACCCGACACGACGCGTCCCAATGGCTCATAGGGTGTCTCCGAAAGGAATGGTCGGTCCTGAGTCACTTAACTGTTTGTAAGAGGAAAAATGACCGACCAACCTTCTCGGATAGGTGATGAATAAGGACCAAAAAGACATAGAGGAGTAAACCTTGAGAAAAGAATCCGTAATCCTACGCTGTGAGCTACCGTGGTTATGGGATGAATGGCGCGGAGTCAGTCTTGAACGTGTGCCTCTGGGATATCTGGCGACCTCCCAGAGTATCCAGCCTTAGCGGGGTAAGGGCGCACTGCCCCGCCGGACATCCACACGTCCCCACTCGTGGGATTTATATGGAATCTTTAAAAAACAAAAAACAGAAGAAGTGAGAAGGAAGGAGGAAGAGGAAGAAGAGAGGAGAAAATTTGAATGGGAATTGATTGAGAGATAAAGGAAGAGCAAAAGAATTAACAGGAGTACGGAAAAAATTGTCCAGTCGACAATAATAAAGGAAGAGGAGGAGGAAAAGCCAATGGAGGATGAAAGCAGTGAGGGAACATTTTAAAAAAAAATAATGTTCGGTGAATCGGGGAAAAAAGGGAAAGAGAGGAAAGTAGAGTAGAGGGCGAAAACGAAATCAAAAAAGAAAATAAAGAGGGAGAAATGATAATAACGGAGGAGGAGGAAAGGGAAATAGACAGTAAAATAATAGAAATAAAGAACATGCTGGGAGGGGACCTAAAACGAATCAAAAAAATAGAGGAGTTATGGGAGATATTTAATAAAAACTTAAAAAATAAAGGGAATAAAGGTAGGGAGTGTATAGAGGAGGAAGAAAAACATAGGAAAAAGGAGAGAACAAAAAGAATTATGGAGGAACTAGATACAGGGGGTGGTGAATACGAGGTATGGGAAAAATTAGCGGGGGAAGAATGGGAGGAGGAAGTCTACAAAAAAACAAGTTGGGAAAGAGAAGGGATCGAGAATGCATTAAGGGAAAAGGAAAGTAATGCTGTGATAATAAGAAAAGAATTGGGAGGGATAACAATAGAGACAATAAAAAAAATAAGGGAAGAAATGTGGGGAGTGCTAGAAGAAATAGGATCGGGCGAAACAGAAAAAATAGAAAATAACATCAAAACAAAAAAAAACGAAAAAAAGTGGCTGAATTATATGGTTAAATTAGGGGAGGAAGGGGAAGAATTTATAGTAATAGAGCAATTAGTAAAGATGACGGAAGAGAAAGGGGAAAAATATTAAAGTAATCATCGGGGAAGGGGTAGATAAAAGGAAAATAAGAAAAATAATAAAATTCGTGGGAAGGAGGGCGAAAACAGAATGGGGAATAACAACAAAAGAGATGGTGACAGGTGGTGGTACGGACCGGGACGAAGGGGAGTCGCTGTTCATTAAAACGGGTACCAAAAAATACACAGAATTCCTCAAGTTGATTAAAAATAACGTAAACGTGGATGAGCTCGGCATAAGAGTCGAGTCAGTCTGCAAAACAGGTGGGGGCGACCTATCAGTGAAAGTCAAAGGACAAGGGGCCGCCGAACGGCTGAAAAAAGAAATAGACAATAAAGTAGAAGACAACACGGTGAGCATGACGGTGAAGAGAAAAGAGACGGTCTTCACCGTCATGGAGGTGGAACCGTCCATATCCCCCCCGAACTGAGAGACGCAATAGCAAAGTGGACGGGTCTCAAAGAGAAAGAAATAGAGGTAAGAGGAAAGAGGGAAAGCAGAGGGGGGGGGGACAAACAGCGACGATAGCTGTTAGGAAAGATATGGCGGCAGCCCTAAGGTCAGTGGAGAGGATTAAAATCCACTGGCAATATTGCAGGGTAAGGGAGAGGTTCACCCCCCTGAGGTGCTACCGATGCCTGGAGTTTGGACATAGCACCTACCAGTGTAAAGGCAAAGATAGAGGTAGGTGCTGTTTCAACTGTATTAAGGAGGGACACTGAGCGCAAGAGTGCCCAAACGAGGCGTGGTGTCTCTTCTGTAATGAGGGAGGGCATCGGACGGACACCATGGGGTGTCCTAAGTACAGGGAGGCCATGTTTGGGAAAACGCAAAGATAAACCTCCGAACCGAACGTACAAAAAAAACGACACGCTTTCTAGGTAAATAAAAAAAATGGCCTCTAGCAAGAACGGCATCAGGGTTTTGCAGATTAATGTGGTAAGGGCCAAACTATCTCATGATCTGACCCACGTTAAAGCTGATCAACTCGAAGCGGATCTTTTTATCGTTTCAGAACCCAATAAAAAACTGACTGAGGGGGGTGGTTGGGTACAAGACAAAAGTTGGGTTGAGGAAAAGGCAAAGAGAGGCGGGCTACGTTGTGGTCGAGACACGATTGTGGCCTGCTAAATTTCCTCCAATATCTCTATGATAGACTTTAGGAAAATGGTAAAGAAAATGATGAATGCCGTCACCGGTAAAAAGAACTTCTTGATCGTCGGGGACATCAAAAATAAATCACCGAAAATAAACAGAAACAAAAATAATAAAAATATAAATAAAACAAAAATAATAAGAAAAATTAAAGACATAGAAGCAGAAAAGGTGGTGAACTACGAGACTAAGAAAATAAAAAGAAAAAAAAACTATAACAGGCAAATGCCATATTGGTGGAACAATGAGATAGAGAAACGCCGAGAGGATTGCCTCCTTGCCCGGAGGACATACACAAGAAGCGGAGGCGAAAAAAGTAACAGAGAAATCTACAAAAAAAAAGAAAAAAGCTCTGGGCAAGTTGATAAAAAACGAAAAGAAGAAAAGATGGCAGGCCATATGTGACGACTTGGGGAATGACATATGGGACGACGCATATAAAATGGCCATGAAATCGCTAAAGGTTGTCGCCCCATATAACCTGAATGAAGAACAGCGGCTAGAGGCCGCGTCACTGCTCTTCCCCGAAAAAACGGAAGGGAATTTTCACAAGGAAGGTGACGTGGCTATACCAACATTCACGATAGAAGAAATCCTAGCCGCTGCAGAAGATATTAGACAGGGTAAAGCCCCCGGCCCTGATGGCCTCCCACCAGAGGCAATCAAAACCCTGGTCACAACGAGGCCTGAAATTATTACATCCGTCTTTAACGAACTACTGTGTAGGCAAGAGTTCCCCAGAGAATTAAAAATAGGAAACTTAGTATTGTTATTAAAGCCTGGGAAACCCCCCGATTCGCCGGCCTCATATAGGCCGGTATGCTTGCTAGACTGTCTGGGAAAATATTACGAAATCTTAATTAAAAAAAGGTTAGAAAAATTCCTGGACAGCAGAGCAGCTCTATCGGATCAGCAGTACGGCTTCCGCAAGGGTCGCTCAGCAGTGGACGCCGCAAAGTGGGTACACGATGCGGCGAAAGCTTCAAGAAGAAAATGGGTAGTCCTTATTATACTGGACATAAAAAACGCATTTAATTCAGCTAACTGAGGCCTTATAATAAAAAAATTAAACGAAATGGAGGCCCCAGGATATTTGGTGAATGTTATAAAGGAATACCTAACGGAAAGGAGAATATGCGTATCGAGAAGGCAACAAATTTGACTGACCGCCGGGGTACCCCAAGGGTAGGTGTTAGACCTATGGACATATTATATGACAGGGTACTCCGATTTAAACTAGAGGTCGGCGCCAGATCGATCGCATACGCTGACGATCTAGCGATATTAGCGGAAAGCGATATGAATTGAGGCATCGCAGAAATAGTAAAAGAAAACGTGTCAAGAGTAAAAAGCTGGATAGAGCAGATGGACCTACAAATAGCAGTAGAAAAGACGGAAATAATAGTGCTAAGAGGACCAAGAGCAGTTCAGGATCAAATCCAATTTGATCTCGGAGGGCACTTTGTAAATTCCCAGAAGTATTTGTACGTAACCTTTGATAATAGATTGACCTTCTCGAAACACGTGGAGGCAGCGGTGCAAAAAGTTGAGGAAAGGACTTCCACTTAAATTTGCAAGGGTCTGAAAATTAAATACAAAAGCATTAATATATGAATTGGATATTGAAAAAAATAACTAATTTTGTAGTCATAAGCATCGATTTTATTACAAATAAGCTATTATAAATTATAAAGTATGTTTTTTTCATATTTGTTCGATTGTTTTCAGGTTTTTTGCAACTGGTGATTCTTTTGTTACGATTTCGTACATCTATCGACTTGATCATTCAACAGTGCACTCTCTAGTACATGAAGTTTGTCAGGCAATAGTGAAAAACTGTTTGAGTGTTTTCATTCTAACGTCTGGAGCAGAAGACTGGATGAAAATATGGATGAAAGATTTTGAAACTAATTGGAATTTCCCAAACTGCATCGGCGCAATTGATGGCAAACACTGTCAGATAGTAGCACCACCTAATAGTGGCTCCAACTATTTCAATTATAAGAAAATATTTTCAGTAAGTTCTACTTGCACTAGTTAACGCTAACTACAAGTTCGTAGCTGTGGACGTTGGATCCTACGGTAAAAATAGTGACGGTGGAATTTTTTCAAGTTCTAGATTGGGATAAGCACTGGAATCTAATTCACTCAACATTCCCAGTCCAAAGCCTTTACCTGGTACAAGTATATCTGTGCCACATGTAATTTTGGGCGATCAAGCGTTTCCACTCAAGACATACTTGCTGAGACGATATACTGATAATCAAGTTCCAGTAAAAATAATTTTCAATTATCGCCATTGCCGAGCCAGAAGAACTGTGGAAAATGCGTTTGGTATGCTGGCTCAAAGATTTAGATTATACTACCGAAAAATAAACTCAACCTGGCGTGGAAAATATAATATTGTCAACGTGTATTCTTCATAACTACATTTTATGTAGTACAAACAATTTCTTTTTGGCATTTTCTCTGCTTTGTAGAAAAATTGAGTCGCTATTTACATCATTGTTAACGTCATTGTCAGCGGTAACATGGAACTTAGCACTTTCGTGTAAAATTTTATGGTTTAAAATTTCTTCATCCTCTTCAGTAGAACTCTTCTCATTTTCAGGTGCTATATACTCACTACCGGATGTTACATCTTCCTCAAAAGACGTAGGCGATGAAGATCTGTCATCACCTTAAATAATATTATGTGTTATTAATAGTAACAAAATAATGTATTATCTCAATGTGAAAAATAACCTACCATGATCTACGCTGGAAACATTGAGATTCACAGGAACATTCGCTGTTTCTTCAAAATGTTTGATTTCGTAACTTGTAGAAAGTTTGTCATCTGAAAGAGTTCATTAATGTTAACAATAATTTATTATTTCGTTTATTGTAAATGGTTTACTTAAATAAAAATGCACATATACATAGGTTGCAAAAGTCTTTCTTACTCTCGTTAGAGGTATTTTCTCCATCTTCATGCCTTACAAGTGAAACAATGTATTTTCCCCTTGACATAATCTTGAAATTGCAAATTTTTCACTTAAAAAATTACACTTTCACAGAATTAATTTAAATCAAGATCCGCGCAGTCGGTGAAGTAGTATCCAACATAACCTCAAATTAGTATGTCATGTGAAAATATTAGGTAGCAAACTTACTCACTTTTACTGGATAAAGGTGTTAAGTGATCATGACACCTTTATCCACTTTGCTGTTATAGAAAAATGGAACATAACACCTTCATCATCTCGAAATCAAAAGAAATAATGGCTATATAGAATTAAAAACGTGCCGAAATAAAAAAACACACCATGTAATAACCGTATGATCAAAAAACGCGTTTTTTCAAAAATTGTTACATGACACCTTTATCCACTCATGTCTTCAATTGCTTTGCTTTTGGTTCTAGCAGAAGACTTTTTTTTACTAGTTCTCAATCGGGCACAATTTTTTTTAAGAGTTTTGTTGTGCAATCATTAGAACTGAAGCTAAAATTATGTTTAATTGTATGAATGTTCCCTCCATAGCTGATACTAGTTCTTCAGTTCTAGTGAAACGATTCACGAAAAAGCTTGAAATTGAGGAGCTGCTTGCGGTGTCTCTGATTTTTTGCTGATGCTTTTGAGCCTGCAAATGTTGCTCTAGATCATACCTCCCTTTGTTTGCAATTGAAAAACTGGCACTACATTGTGTACAAAACACTTCACTGTCGAATTTTGTTGCCTTGTACATGGGATATTTGGCTTTCAATTCATCATTAAACTTGCACTTTCTTTTCAGTATTTGGATGCAGGCAATCTGAAATTTTTAAAAAATAAAAAATTTGAAAAAAATGAATTGTATTTTTGTTGAAATTCAAAAAAAACCTACCTACCTAACTGTTATCAACTTCAACAAGCTTTTACTCTTACCTGCCAACAATTCTCACTTATGCACAAAAAAGTAAAACAACAATTGTTTCCCTTTTCACTACATGATCATTCCACAACAAAAACCCCTCCAAAAACATTGGCCGGGAGCAAAACAATTCAGAAATTGTAGGTTATGATCGTATTCTTCTTAATCTGCTTGAGACTAAGCCATGCAGCCAAAACCATAGACTGCAAATTTATAAAGAAAGGTATATCATATTCTGTGTAGAAAACATAAAATATAAATTTTGGAGTAGAATGGTAATGTCGATTCTGTATTTTTACCTTGTGACTTCGTACTTTAACCAAGGAACAAAAAAGAGGACAGTAAGGCAATATTTGCAAAAAAGAAAGAGGACGCGAAATTGGCCTCAAAAAAGAGGACATGTCCGGAAAAAAGAGGAGAATGGGAGAAAGAGGAATTTTTGTTTTAGGTTATATTAACTGTCATTTGAAATGTATTTATGTTTCATTACATTCATTAATTTTATTAATTTAATAATGGAGTACTATTTATATTTAGAAAATTAGCACTTATCTGATATTTCAGTAATCTAATTATGTATACAGGTAAATATTTAATATATTTTATTATCAATATATAAATTCTACATTGAAATTAATGAAAGCTGATGTGAATATATCTTGTAAAAACAAGTACAGCAAATTCATAAATTTCAATATACTGTATCATTACAATATACAAATTTGCAACAAATCGACAGGAACTAGAAAGATCAGTTTTTAAGAAATTCCTTCAAAATTGCTACAGATATGTAGTTCACAAGAAAATTTAGATTACGAGTATGTGTGTTTCTGTGACAATTCGCGATATTTGTTTCGTCTTATAATCTTAATATACAAGTAAGTTTTTAACAATCTATAAAATTATTATTTCATGAACCAGTTTCTTTTAGATTAGTATAAATGGACATAAATATACTGAAACTGAATTAATCAACACCATTACACACACATGAACAGAAGAAAAAAATTTTCAAAAATTAACTATCAAGAAAATTAATTTCATAAAACAAAATAAATTATCAGTTAATGATAAACAAGAAAGCATTAATAACTGTTTTGTACAAATTTTCAAAATGTAAGTAGCCATATCCAAAATCATATGAAACTCCTTTATTTTTTGGTACCTCCATATTCTATATTGTTTCAATTTTATCATCATCAGGTTTTAGCCATTTTTCTCTAAACACCAGTCCTAAATATCTTATTTCTTTCACATTGAACTCACATTTCTTAAAATTTACCCTAGATTTGCTTCTCTCAAATACATCTTTTGATACATTTAAATGCTAATGTGCACTTTCACTATAAAATAAATTCTAAATCTTGTACAATTGAACACCAGGCACATCTTCAAACATATCTCAACAAATATACATTGAAATACAATCTGAAAAGAAGTTTTTAAAGTAGTATTTTTCACATTTCTTAACATTAAATTAAATAAAAACATTAAATGTTTTATGTAGGTATGCATGAATGTGGCAGAAGGTTTCATTCTCCTCGCAACAAAACCTATACGCTGCATTCGTTACTAAGTCTAGAGTCTTTAGGTGTCCATTGAGTGCCCTGAGTTTTTCCATATTTGAATTTATTTTGTCAAATCTTGACAACTGGTAATATTCTATAACAATATTTTTGGTTAAATACTGTTGATATAATCTAACTTGCAAACGATCATTATATTTTTCCATCACAACAATTTCGTTCTTTTAGATAATTTGCAAATGTATTAACTTTTAAATCTATCTATTTAATTCCGCTTCAAGTTTTTCTTGAGTCTCCATTGGTATCACCTACAAAAGAGGCAGTTTTAATATTTTTTTTTCTCTGAGGAATGGAAGTAAAATGTTTCATACATAACTATGAAATGCATGCCCAGTTATCCATTCGCATTTGGAATTTCCTAATACTCAAAATTTGTGTATAATTTCGTATTATACTGATTGGTTCACTTGAACCATGAATATTAGTGATTAAATTTGTCAGTTGATCACAATTTAATATTAGCTCATATCTGTGAATAAAATTTTTTGTGGGTTCCAACATTTTCATTTTTTCATCCAGTACAATTGTCTTCAGTTTTTTTACATTAAGCTCTTTGGGTGTTTTAAAAGTTGCTACTCCTTCAGTAAGTTTATCTTGTATTGGGGGACTTTCAATTTCGTTGATTTTTCTTTTGTTAGTTTCTGTATTGTCATTATTTATTTCGACATTTTGGTCTGTTTCAGTTTCAGTTTTTGGTAGATTGCAGTTGGAGTGTAGAAGAAATGATATTAACTTGCATTGGGGGTATAGAAGTAGTAGTGTTAACTTGGACTTGAAGGACAGAAGAAGGACAGTTGTATGCAGTGAGACCTGGTTGTTTGCATTTATAGCATCCCTGACCATCCAAATTGAGAAAAATCTGATAACTGGATGTTTCAAAATTGTATATTGTCTGGTATGATAACGTTATTTGGTGAGTTAATATATGTATGGCATCTAAAACTAAGTATATGGCCCTGCCTACAGGATCATTAACACCAATTCGACAGTTTTATACCAATATTTTCTAAAGTTGCTTTGATAATTTCGTTAGAGATGGAAGGGCAAATATTTGAAATTAAAAGTTTTTCTACTGGGGTGATCATTCTACGTGATTTGATTTGTTGGCCGTTAATAGTTATTTCCCCTCCATGATGTTCCCGAAATTTGTCTACCATCTGTTTCGATGATAAATATATGAAAATTGTGTCGCTGTCCATGCGTGAAGCATATAATATATTTTTTGGTGAGATAAGTAGACCAACTTTATACAAATACTCTTGGCATTTGATTCCATTAATTGACGGAAAAATAATAGCTTGTTCTTTTGGTGGGTTTGATTTGGTACTTGTACGCTCGAATATAATATTCCGACTTTTGGGTCTGCGTTGTGAATTACTGTTAACCATAATTTTCTGTCGATACCATTTTCTGCTTCAACACTAATATATGTAGGTCCGACCCTGTCTACTGAGACAGAGTCAGAAATATAAAGTGGATTCCTTTTGATAAGCGATAAGGATGGTACCCATTTGTTGGTGGAGTTCGTTTTTCCGTAATTGTATGCACTTCCACATTTATATTAGATGAAAATTCTTCCAATGAATCTTTTTGTACTTTTGAAAACATATTTTAGACCTCACCTTAAACCTTAACTTATATCTTTTATCCATGTCTCTTGATTTTTATTAAGTGTTTTATCTATTAGCAGGTAGTATACTTTTTGTTTTTTGCTGTCCTCTTATAAATATATTTATACAATATAATAATATGTTTTTGTTGAGTTGAGTGAACCACAGAAGTTTATTTTATATTTTGTTGAATAAAATGCTTTCTGATATAAACTGAAGTTAATCTTTATTCCATTCACTAATCACATGTTCTTATTCAAACACCTTAACTTAACATCTTATTCACTATATATAAATCAATACAAACTTATAATTTGATTGTCTCGACAATTTTTACGTAGTATTGTTAATAATTGAATATGTCTGTTGCTTTGTTCCATTCTTGATTAAAATGTTAAAAATATTAATTAATATAGATATAATATATTTTATAAGGAGAATTATCATTAAACTTCTGTATGTTGATGAAGTTTTCTCTAGTAGAAAAAATATTGTATGCAATTCGTGTGTGAAGGCCTTCTTTCGACTCATATAATTGTCACATTCGTCGAAAAAAGGCTACTTTACACACTTGTTAATACATAATAGTTTATAGATTGCGTAATATTAATTTTATTTTACTTTTTATATGAAACGTGTTTTACTTTGAAAATTTTCTCTCATTCAATAACAACTATCATGTGCATAATTAAAAGTTGGATATTTAAAAGAAGAGTTTTGATAAGTTTTTTTTATTCTTTTATTTTTAGAGATAAGATCTCCAGGCTCAAATCCATATCCTACCATGGACTCTTAAGATTTCCGGATTTGTAACCAAGTGAACTCGTATGACATAGACATAGCAGAAGATTGAGATATTAATAGGGTTCTTTTTAAACTCCGCTGCTGAAATACAAAAATCAATAGGGCTCAAATCTGGACTACAAAGTGGCCGGTTAACAGTTCCATTATTACCTGTCCATATAAGGAATGCATTCTTGAATAATTTCGAACGGATAAGGAGGTGTTCTATTCTACATCGAAATCATATGATCAAGTAGTGATAAATAAAATATATTTTTTTATTATCTATGAAATGAAAACACAAAGGTACCCTATTGAATTCTTTCTATCCCTAATACTTGCATGCTAGCACTAATCAAATTCGGCCAAGACTATAAAACTCAAACTGAAAATTCAAAAGTGTACATTTGTTAAACAGTTTCTTTCTATGAAATTATCAATTTTGATTTACAGTTGACATCTGAGATTTGGCGTGTTGAATCTTCTCGTCTAGTTCACTTCGTGACAATTTGCCAAATTTCAATACATTATTTTAGAGACATAAAAGAAGGACCTTCACCGATTGAGTATAACATTAGTAATATTTCTTTGCGTCTCAAGTTCATTTGCATTCTAGAATAGTTTTGATTCAATTATCAACATTTTTTGGAGCATTTCTTCAACATCTTGCTAAAGAATCAGTTGAGCTACATTCCCTGGATTATCTCTATGCTTTTTTGTTTTTAACTGATATAACAGGTTTTCAATGAGTTATAGATTTAGGAGATACATCCTCATGCATAAATTCGGAATTATTTCCAATTACACATTTCTAAGACTCAACTATTGGTTGTAATAGCAAGTGAACGTATCTCCTACGAATTGAGTTTGGTTGAATTGGAAATATTTTATAAATATTTTAGTATTTCCTCTTCCCAAGATGTCTCTTCCTTCTTCTTCCTTTTCTCTTTCTTCATTTCATTCTCCTCTATTTTACTCTCTACCCATTCCCTTTTTTTGTTGCCCTTATTTTTTTTAATATATTGTTGTCGTTGTTGTCTGACGTTGTCGCCGTCTCCTCTTCTTCCTTTTCCAGTACCGTTGATTGTTTGTCTATCATCTCACCGCTCCTATTGATTTTTTGTTTTTCCTTTGTATTTGTAGTAGCTCCTGTTTAATTATTACTTGGAAGAGCTTTCTTGCATTGAAATAATGATTACTTTCTCAAAGTTTGAATATTTTATTAATATATAAAGAAAAATATGCCTGCTACATTACATATCATTTTCAGCGACAACTTAAACAACTGACATACATGAAGTTGTCTGCTAACATTTCACCAACTAACACTCCTCCTCGATTAAAATGTTTCACATAATGATACATGAAAATCGCCACTCAACTACTTAGCAAACAAAACTTAGACTACACTTACTTTTCTTCTTAAGTAAATGAAAGCATTCTTAACTAAAGTTTTAGTTAATATATCAGCTAAATTTTGTTCTGTTGACACATAACTTACAGCAACTTCTTTTTTCGTAACTAAGTCTTTTAAAAAATGATTCTTAATATCTATGTGCTTAGCTCTCTTAGAATTTTCATTGGACTTTGACATTCAAATAGAACTTTTATTATCACAATAAAGAACTGCGCCGATAATAATATTAAAATCACTCAAAATACCCTTTATATTCACTAGGTCTTGAGCAGAACTATGAGCCGCTGCCACATATTCAGCTTCTGTCGTAGATAATGCTACACAGTTTTGCTTCTTTGAAAACCATGATATCGGATTCATTCCATACAGTTTTATGCAACCACTTACACTCTTTCTGTCAGTCGTATCTGTTGCCCAATCAGCATCTGAATATCCCACTTGTTTAATTTCATCAGTAGTGTTTTTTATAGAATTTTAGCTCCATTTCTTTTGTTCCCTGCAAATAACGTAAGATTCTTTTCGCTGCGTTCCATACTTCAACTGTAGGTTTATCTAGAAATCTACTCAAATAAGATACTGAAAAAGACACATCAGGTCTGGTGATTGTGGACAGGTACTTAAGTCCCCCTATTATGTCGCTTTCACTTAAGTATTGAAATCCTTTGACCATCGGTGTTGTTTTCGATTTACATTATTTCATGTTAAACTTGTCTAGCAGCTTCTCTATATACTTCTTCTGATTTATTACTATTTTATTTTCTGTTCTTGTTATATCCATACCTAGAAAATTCTTTATTTTACCTATATCATTTGCATTAAAATAATTCTTCAATAAATTGACTACTGTTTCCACTTCTTTTTCTTCTCCGACTACCAACATGTCATCGACATAAATAAGGATCCATACTTTTCCATTACGATACAAACAACAATCATATTTTGATCTTTCAAATTTGTTCTTACTTGCAAAGTCATTAAATGTATCATTCCATATTTTAGGAGACTCTTTCAATCCATATAAAAATCTGTTTAATTTTAAAACTGGTGATATTGACTTTAGACCAGGTTTTGCATAGATATATACTTCATTTTTCAAATAACCATTAAGAAAAGCCGTTGGAATGTCCAACTGTCTTATTTTAAAATTTTGTTGCAATGCAATTGATAGAACCAATCTTATGGTTGACATTCGAGCAACAGGTGAATAGACAGGTTTCAAATGGATGCTCCTCCTTCATCTGAAAGCCTCTAGCCACCAATCTTGCTCTCTTTGTTCCATCTTCCTTTGTTCTGTATACCCATTTAGTCTCAGTTGCTGTTTTTCCTGTAGGTAGATTCGCTTCAGACCACGTTTTCAAATTTTCGTGCGAGTTTAACTCCTTTTCCATAGCATCTTTCCAATCTTTCACTTTCACCGCATCTTCATATTGTACTCGATCATTATCTAATGATATTAGACAGTAGGCGTATTCACAGTTCTCCCGTTAGAGGTTGTATCTGTTCTTGGTAAATACTCTTTAAAACATCTGAACTTTCGGACTCTTCCAAAGTTATTTCTTCTGAGTCACTCTCTTCTTCGATTTCAATTTCAATGTTATCTTCTTTATCCCTTAATTCAGTTTCTTCATCAAATCTTATTCTTATTTGTTCATTCGCATAGTCAGGTTTTGTTTCGATATTTCTTCGAAACTCGTTTGATTTTCATTAAATTTCACATCTCTTGAGCAGAAAATTTCACATTTTTCATTATCCCATAATCCGTATGTACCCTACCATTATACACGGTTGTGCTCGTCTATTTAGTTTACTTTGTCTTGGCAAAATAGTTGCCCTTGCCTGAGATCCAAAAATTCTCAATCTTGATAGATCGTTGTGACCATACCATCGTGTGGCTGGAGTTTCTTCAAAATTTGCCATAGTAGGCAGAACATAGAATTGCTTCGCCCCATATCTCTCTTGGTAAGTTGGTTTTTGAAAACTTTGTCCTTACCTTATCTAAAAGTGTCCGATTCATCTGTTCTGAAATACCATTCTGCTGCGGAGTATGTGGCCTCGTATACTCCAGCTGAATCCCTTAGATTTATAAAAATTTTCAAAGTAATTAGAAGTAAATTCTCCCCCATTGTCCAATCTAATTCTTTGAGTTCTAAGCCCATGTTTCGTTTTAATGAGTTTAATAAAATCTATAACATTTTGTTCGCTTTCATTTTTATCTTTCAATAGCTTAACAACTTAAAAATGATAAACTTGAAAATACTTGTTACGTTCTGGCGTAGGAGTTTTTATATCTGTATATATCAATTCCCCTATTTTTGTAGTTTTCTTTCCACATCTATAAAAAGATGGAAACTTTTCTGAGATACATTAGTGATCCAGGATTCCAAAGTGGTGTTGCCAACGAGATGGGGGTTGAAAGAAGTACCGTCAGCAGAACATTTTCAAGTGTATTGGATAAAATAGTGTCAAAGTCTGAAGATTGGATTAAATTTCCACGCACTATTGAAGATATGGATCAGGCCAATGCAGATTGGGCTTCAAAATTTCGCATTCCGACTGTCATTGGTGCTATAGATTGCACTCACGTGCATATATGTGAACAGAAAAGGAAAAACAACAATAAACATTCAGATGACTTGTGACGCTAATGAAAAATTACAAGTGTGGATGCTCAATGGCCAGGGAGTGTACATGATGGCAGGATTTGGCGAGTGAGTGGAATTCAGGACGTGGTGCGCCGATATGATGGTGATGTTTGTCTCCTTGGTGATAGCGGATATGAAATTACTCCTTGGTTACTGACTCCTTTTGACGAACCAAGAAATGCTCGTGAGCGGAATTACAATTCGACCCATGCTCAGGAAAGAGTAATAATTGAACGAGTTTTTGGCCAGATGAAACGTCGTTTTCCCATACTCTCGAGCCAAATTAGAATAGCAGTCAAAAATGTTCCCAATTTAGTAATAAGTTGTGCAATGCTTCACAATGTAGCAAAACATTTGAATGATGCTTGGGAAGAGGAAGACGGAATCGAAAATTTAGATCGGAATGAAGTTATATATAAACGACGTGGTCAGCAAAAACGATTAGAAATTAGTAATAATCTGATGATGTAAATACTCATTTTTGACATGGAAATAAATTTAATCCTATTTCCTTTACTCCAATTGCAATCGCATATGTGAAAAAATAAAATAAAAAATATATAAAAAAACAAACATATATCTTTTTAAATAAGTATGTCACATGTGCGCAAAGGCGTACAGTACAATACAAGTCTTGTTAGCTTAATTTGTTCAAGTAATAATAAATGCTGCAGCTCACCAGTTGTCAACTTTGACGTCTCTTCAGTTTCAATTTCTTATCTTTTCTCAACTTCGTCGCATCGCTCCTACGTATGCAAGTCACTGGTGTGATGGGCTGGCTTCATGCTAGCATGTCAACGGGGTCATCTTCGTCTTCCCTATTCTCATTCTCCTCATTGAGTTCAGGCAATGGCGACGTAGAACTTGCTCCCAATTCAAAGCATGAAGCCTCAGGTACTTTGCAATAAACTGGGTTCTCGTTTGAATCGCAAATTTTTAGGAAATCTGCCTCCCATGACAACAATTTTATTGGTTTATTACCAGTTGCGTTGACATCAGTTTTTTTCTTGACTGCGGTTTACATATTGTTCAATAGCTTTTTTAACTGTCCAACACTAGTTTGCTTCCTAAAGTTTTTCGAAAACTGGTCGGCTAAACATCCCCGTGCTTTCTCTTTAGCAGATGCAACTTTAAGCAACTAAAGTCTTTCAATAACGCTAAAAAAATAGCTCTATTGTCACAACCGGAAGTCACACTACTAAAACAGAACAAGTCACAACAGGAAATGATGCGTAGTCT
Source organism: Diorhabda sublineata (assembly GCF_026230105.1). Taxonomy (NCBI): domain Eukaryota; kingdom Metazoa; phylum Arthropoda; class Insecta; order Coleoptera; family Chrysomelidae; genus Diorhabda; species Diorhabda sublineata. The sequence continues at coordinate 7,345,911 of NC_079483.1, forward strand.
GTGTGGCGCTACAGTATTTACTTGCCTTTCTTGTGAATTCAGTTGTCTTGCGAGTAAATACTTGCTAGTATACCCTCAGGTTGGCGAGTACATGGTCACAAGTAAACTCGACGCTTTATTCACATCGGTTTACTTGGAGTTTAAATACTCGTTACACTTTACTTGTAAGTAAATACTCGTTTTTATTCACACCGCCCAATACCTCTAGCACAAGGCACTACACTGCTTAAAGCTATAAATGCAATTTCATTGGCGGCATTTGCTTGACTTCCTGTACCTCGACTTTGACCTCTAAGATGACTACTACGAAAACCTCTTCTACCTCTAAAGTTGTCTCGTGATGACTGACGACATTCTGTTAACTTATGTCCGGGTTTTCCACATTTGTAACACACATATTGAAATGTATTAAAGGATGCATCAGTCTGACCACTATTCTGTCCTTGTTTTGATTTTATTTTCAATTCTTCATCAAGCAAACGAGATTTCACAAAGTCCATTGTTACTCTGGTGTTCATAGCTTCAATCGCGGTTATCACTGCCTGGTATTCTTTATTCAACGTTAACAAAAGATGGCATATTTTGTCTTCATCATCTATTTTTGATCCTATTCCTTCTAACTCCATTATTATAGTATCAAACACATGGAAATTATCCTCTAATTTATCATTTCTTATATGCTTCAAGGTAAGTAGTCTCTTTTTCAGGGTAAGTTTTGTGAAGACACTTTTTCTTTAGAATACATCTTCTAGTGAACTTAGCATTTCCTTAGCCGTTTTTGCATCTTTTATTATGTCTAGATTTTTGTCACTCACACATTGCACTATTATTGATTTAGCATCGTTGATTTTGAATTCTGATATTTCTTTATCTGAAGTGTATCTTCTAATTGTTTTTCTGCAAGTAAAGCTCTTACTCTAAATTTCCAATTGTTGAAATTATCTGAGTTCAACTGTGGTACCGTTGAAATATTCATCTCGATTTGATGAACGTTTCCCTCGCTTTCTGATAGGCCGGTGTCTACTACTTAATAGTTTCCAGTATAACCTGTTTGAGTATTACTTGGAAGAGCATTCTTGCATTGAAGTAATGATTACTTTCTTAAAGTTTAAATATTTTATTAATATATAAAGAAAAATATGCTTGCTTCATTACATATCATTTTCAGCGACAACTTCTCCTTTCCTCCTTCCTTCTCTACTCTACTTCCTGTTTTTTATTGTTTTTCAAAGAATCCAAATGGTTCCCACGAGTAGGGATGTGTGAAAGATCCGGCGGGGCAGTGCGCCCTAACCCCGGTAAGGTAGATTACTCTGGGAGGTCGCCAAGTATCCCAGAGGCACCGTTTAAGACTGACTCACGCGCAGCCATACATCCCCATCCTTGGAGACTCGCACCGAAGATTTAGTAGTAGTAGTAGTTTTCTATGTATGTTCCAATTTTCCTAAATTTTCTAACTGTTGGAATAATTTTCGAATTATTAACACACTTACTTTCACCTTGTTCTTGCAAATTTGAAGCTCTTGTAAAAGCAACACAAAAATAAATCAGAAAATTTATGTAAAACTACTAATAAGATGCTACAGTGTCAGAACTTTTATTCTATATTAAAATGATATTCAAACTAACATAAATGTCACTTATTTTTAATAGTTTATTTATTTTTTCAACAAAGAAACATTAGGATAATGAAAAGTAATGAAATTGACCCTTTCCATCCATATCTTTGATAACCACTTTAATACGGAAATGTTGGTGCTTTTACATTGGAGGCATCAGGTACTCTTCAAATCTGAAATTGATAAAGAACAAAAATTTAAACAGGTAGATATATGATCAACTTTTAAGAGTTCAAAAACATTCATTTTCGAAAAAAAAAAATATAACGAATCAAGTTCTGTTTTCATTTGTACCAAATACATGGAGATTTATTATTCTAACTACATATCATAAAACGATTGCCAAATATATGAATATTCAAAAAGAATTTTTCAAAGTTCAATGCAACATCGAATAAATTAGAAAAGTAATATATTGATGAAATTTGAGACATTCAGATACATACTCACCTTTTTTCAATTTAAGAGTTGTCATCTCAAGTTTCATATTTGTTTTCAAATAGATTGCGTTTCAAGGTGGATCTAGCCGAGACTTCTCAAACTTCATGTTCATCGATGGTAACATTGAAGTCTCTTCCATAACTTGATCGATAACTTTAATTTGCCTGAAACAGTTGCTCTAGGTCCTTTAGATGTGCTGTTCCAGAATAAACTTTAACCTGCAGAATGATCGTTATTCTAATTTGAACTTAATTAAATAATTTATATAATACCTGGTAAATTTATTGTTTAACTTGCAACGTTTTCTATTATAAATTCTATTAAATAATAGTGATAAATTTATAGACACGGTTTGAGTGGAAATCTTCAGATTTCCCATATAAAAAATATCTTGTTAGTCTGATTTTCAGCATTGCTTTTCCTTCCCGTTACAATATCATGAAAATATAATCAACTTATGTTTACATAGATATGAAAAATATGATTTACATGTACTACTACGAATTTAGTGTTATTGATACAAGAATTATAGTTATAAGTCATAAATAGAACAGAGTTTTTGTTATAGCCTTATAACAATCCCTAATTCTTGTTCATACATATACATATTTAATGAAGATAGCTCCATAATTTTTACCTGCTGTTTATGAGGCATTTTAGCTGTTAGTTCCAAAAGGGACTATACGGTAATACATAATTAAATGATGCTTCAAGATAATTATCCCACAAACACAGAATAATAACAAAATAATACTATATTTAATTGAAAAATTGCTCAAAAACAAAGTCAAATGTCAACAAATGGTAATAGCAAGATGGCGACCGCAGCGCTGCCAACATAATTTGATATTAATTGTAATATTATTTCGTACGTCAATTTTTCTATTAACCGATGACCTTGATACCTTACAACTTCGAATATACTTTACAAGCTTTCGAATAAATATGTATTCATTATTGGGAACTAACTAAAATTTTGGTTGTATATGTAAAATAAAATAAGAATAATTCAAGTAATTTTGAATTTTTTCTATTATTGTTAATACATAAAATACAATTACGACAAATTTTAATCCAGAGGATAAAAAAATTATTTGTAGATTTGGAATACAATTAATCATTTATCATGCAATATGTTTTTACACAACATATAATTTGAGATAATTTTCAAGCTTACAAACTAAATTTTATCAAAAATTTGTTCTAAGAACCAGCTGGCCAACGTTATTTTGTTGAATAGTTTCGAGTAAAAAAAACAAAGAAGCACTACATAATTGAGCAAAATTAATAAATTTGTACTTACGGAAGACAATAATTTCACATTAGCATCACAAAAACTGTGAGATATGAAAAAATATGTGAATTTGTTCACTAACTAACAGACGCCATCTTGGTCATGTCAGGAGAACGATGAAGAGAAAGAAGGCGGAAGAGGATACTTCGTTGAAGTACATTGATTTCCGCTCGCTAGACGGCGTCAATGTTGATTACCAAATGTACTAGGATGGAGCTGGAACAAAAAAGGCGACTGTTGCTATACGATTCATTATTACTTATCACAATAGTGCTTTTTAAAATTTCTCTTTCAATTTTACCCATATATAATAATTTCATAAATTAACATTTTAACCAAATCTCCTAATTTTTATTTGAATATATCTTAGAACTTATAGGGTAAATCAATACTAGTAAAAAAATTAACCTCTTTCTTATTAAAAGGGAAAGAATATCTTTCACCTCTGATTCCATTCGAATATCACACAGGTATTTTTTTTTAAATCAGGATCTCAAAAATGATATCAGTTTCTCGAAAAAATTGTATAAAGGGAGAAAAAGTGATGAAAATTCATGAAAAATGAATTTTCTGTGAAAAACTCAAAAGACTCAAAAACTAATATAATTTTCGAAATTTCCATAATAAAATACATCATATCATGTAATTTTTCACATATTTCCACTCTATACGTACACAAATTCTCAATTTTTTGCAGAAAACCGAATAATTTTCTTAAAAATTGTGACACGCATGAATAAAATATTCATTATCTTTGATAATGTGATGATATGGTGACAAATAATCTCTCACAAGTGGAATATTTACAAATTTACAGTAAATTTTTGCTTCAAATTAAATTTATACATATTCGTTTTTTAATTTGCGTCCTGAACATTTTTGGAATGTATTATGTTGCTATTAAAAGCAGGCAACCAACTATACACGACATGCCGAACTAGTTGCAGAATCATCTGAATAATTATTAGTTAACTTAGATGGATATTAAATGATTTTATACTGATTATTACTATAAATGTAAATAAAATATATATAGCAGTAATTGCTTACATTATTACGTTAGGAACAATACCTAAATAACTGATCTAATAAGTAGTTTGGAATAAAATTTCTTTGAAATGCTTGGATTCACCCTTAAGAGCAGGCAATTGATCATACATACACCGCAGTGTAGAATTGGTTGCCTAGTCACATGAACATCTAAATAATAATAATGTACTTAAATGGAATTAGAATATGATTTTATTTTATACTATAAGTTATAACTATTAAAAGTGTATAAAATATATTGAAATGATGATTGAAGCAATGACACAATACGGATTTCATAAGTTTTGAAAATGGTAATTTCATTGAAATTGATTTAAAATATTTGGATTTGAAACCAATCATACATACACCGAATTGTTGGTGTAGAGCAGGAAAATCCAATTAATTATAATGCACTCAGATGGAATTAAAGAATGATATACTAGTAATTACTGATTAAAATATAAACTAATGAATAATATAGATGTTTGAACTGGGACTATGCGAGTCGTATAACGGGTTGCGGATATGACAGGCGCTACAAAAACACTTTCAGTAGAAATTAAACAAGAAAATTGAATTTCCACGAAAACCATTGCTCAAACTCAAAAACTGATGTGATTTTCGGAATCTCCATAACAAAATAAGTGATACAACGTGTTTTTTTCGATACTTTCGAAGTATGCTATTTTTTCAAATTTTCAAAATGACAAAAAAAATCTTCTGTCCCCGATATCGCTTGAATTTTGTACGGGGGGGGGGTATTTTGATATGAGGATCCCAGAAAAGCTATCAGTTTCTCCGAAAAAAATCATTAAAGGGGGAAAAGCGGAGAAAAGTAGTGAAAACTGGACTTTAACGAAAACCGTTGTTCAAATTCGAAAACTGATGTGATTTTCGGAATCTCCATAAGAATGTTTAAATAGCTGAATATGAAATGAAAATATCAAATTTGGTTTTATTTGATTTAGTCTCACCGTTAAGGAGAGGCAACCAATCATACACGAAAAAGACTGTTTTATAGTTTTCGACTTCGCTGGTTAGACGGCGATAAAATCGTGAAATCATAGAATAAGAAGTGTTCGTCCATGTTGGACGTGTTTTGTCCCTGGCATCCTTGGCATCTGTAACATTGTACTTTTTCCTTCTACCACACTTATTTTGGTGTGATATAGCGCTTTGCGGGCTCTATTACTACCATGTACATATGTAGGTAGTAATTTTCTAGTGTTATCGTTTTTTTAGAGACGGTTCTTTAGTTGCCATACTAAAAGTTATAACATCGATTCAAGTAGAAATTATTATCTTTATGTTTAGTTTCACTACCGCTCTCCAGATGGCAATGTAAGTCGTAAATTAATTTCTTAACAAATTTCATACGTTGATGTGATTAAAGTTGCATATACAGTAGGCGTTATAACCATACTTTGCCATCGCCGAATTTGCTTCAATTATTTCAATGAATATGGAATAAAAATTTTACAAAGTTTTTTATAGTAGTGTCATCTCTTAACGAAGGACAATACTAAATGTTATAACATCGATTCAAGTAGTAATTATTATCTTTATGTTTAGTTTCACTACCGCTCTCCAGATGGCAATGTAAGTCGTAAATTAATTTCTTAACAAATTTCATACGTTGATGTGATTAAAGTTGCATATACAGTAGGCGTTATAACAATACTTTGCCATCGCCGAATTTGCTTCAATTATTTCAATGAATATGGAATAAAAATTTTACAAAGTTTTTTATAGTAGTGTCATCTCTTAACGAAACACAATACTAAAAGTTATAACATCGATTCAAGTAGTAATTATTATCTTTATGTTTAGTTTCACTACCGCTCTCCAGATGGCAATGTAAGTCGTAAATTAATTTCTTAACAAATTTCATACGTTGATGTGATTAAAGTTGCATATACAGTAGGCGTTATAACAATACTTTGCCATCGCCGAATTTGCTTCAATTATTTCAATGAATATCGAATAAAAATTTTACAAAGTTTTTTATAGTAGTGTCATCTCTTAACGAAACACAATACTAAAAGTTATAACATCGATTCAAGTAGTAATTATTATCTTTATGTTTAGTTTCACTACCGCTCTCCAGATGGCAATGTAAGTCGTAAATTAATTTCTTAACAAATTTCATACGTTGATGTGATTTAAGTTGCATATACAGTAGGCGTTATAACAATAATTTGCCATCGCCGAATTTGCTTCAATTATTTTAATGAATATCGAATAAAAATTTTACAAAGTTTTTTATAGTAGTGTCATCTCTTAACGAAACACAATACTAAAAGTTATAACATCGATTCAAGTAGTAATTATTATCTTTATGTTTAGTTTCACTACCGCTCTCCAGATGGCAATGTAAGTCGTAAATTAATTTCTTAACAAATTTCATACGTTGATGTGATTTAAGTTGCATATACAGTAGGCGTTATAACAATAATTTGCCATCGCCGAATTTGCTTCAATTATTTTAATGAATATCGAATAAAAATTTTACAAAGTTTTTTATAGTAGTGTCATCTCTTAACGAAACACAATACTAAAAGTTATAACATCGATTCAAGTAGTAATTATTATCTTTATGTTTAGTTTCACTACCGCTCTCCAGATGGCAATGTAAGTCGTAAATTAATTTCTTAACAAATTTCATACGTTGATGTGATTTAAGTTGCATATACAGTAGGCGTTATAACAATAATTTGCCATCGCCGAATTTGCTTCAATTATTTTAATGAATATCGAATAAAAATTTTACAAAGTTTTTTATAGTAGTGTCATCTCTTAACGAAACACAATACTAAAAGTTATAACATCGATTCAAGTAGTAATTATTATCTTTATGTTTAGTTTCACTACCGCTCTCCAGATGGCAATGTAAGTCGTAAATTAATTTCTTAACAAATTTCATACGTTGATGTGATTTAAGTTGCATATACAGTAGGCGTTATAACCATACTTTGCCATCGCCGAATTTGCTTCAATTATTTCAATGAATATGGAATAAAAATTTTACAAAGTTTTTTATAGTAGTGTCATCTCTTAACGAAGGACAATACTAAATGTTATAACATCGATTCAAGTAGTAATTATTATCTTTATGTTTAGTTTCACTACCGCTCTCCAGATGGCAATGTAAGTCGTAAATTAATTTCTTAACAAATTTCATACGTTGATGTGATTAAAGTTGCATATACAGTAGGCGTTATAACAATAATTTGCCATCGCCGAATTTGCTTCAATTATTTTAATGAATATCGAATAAAAATTTTACAAAGTTTTTTATAGTAGTGTCATCTCTTAACGAAACACAATACTAAAAGTTATAACATCGATTCAAGTAGTAATTATTATCTTTATGTTTAGTTTCACTACCGCTCTCCAGATGGCAATGTAAGTCGTAAATTAATTTCTTAACAAATTTCATACGTTGATGTGATTAAAGTTGCATATACAGTAGGCGTTATAACAATACTTTGCCATCGCCGAATTTGCTTCAATTATTTTAATGAATATCGAATAAAAACTTTACAAAGTTTTTTATAGTAGTGTCATCTCTCAACGAAAGACAATACTAAAAGTTATAACAACGATTCAAGTAGAAATTATTATCTTTATGTTTAGTTTCACTACCGCTCTCCAGATGGCAATGTAAGTCATAAATTAAATTCTCAACAAATTTCATACGTTGATGTGATTAAAGTTGCATATACAGTAGGCGTTATAACAATACTTTGCCATCGCCGAATTTGCTTCAATTATTTTAATGAATATCGAATAAAAACTTTACAAAGTTTTTTATAGTAGTGTCATCTCTCAACGAAAGACAATACTAAAAGTTATAACAACGATTCAAGTAGAAATTATTATCTTTATGTTTAGTTTCACTACCGCTCTCCAGATGGCAATGTAAGTCATAAATTAAATTCTCAACAAATTTCATACGTTGATGTGATTAAAGTTGCATATACAGTAGGCGTTATAACAATACTTTGCCATCGCCGAATTTGCTTCAATTATTTTAATGAATATCGAATAAAAACTTTACAAAGTTTTTTATAGTAGTGTCATCTCTCAACGAAAGACAATACTAAAAGTTATAACAACGATTCAAGTAGAAATTATTATCTTTATGTTTAGTTTCACTACCGCTCTCCAGATGGCAATGTAAGTCATAAATTAAATTCTCAACAAATTTCATACGTTGATGTGATTAAAGTTGCATATACAGTAGGCGTTATAACAATACTTTGCCATCGCCGAATTTGCTTCAATTATTTTAATGAATATCGAATAAAAATTTTACAAAGTTTTTTATAGTAGTGTCATCTCTTAACGAAGGACAATACTAAATGTTATAACATCGATTCAAGTAGAAATTATTATCTTTATGTTTAGTTTCACTACCGCTCTCCAGATGGCAATGTAAGTCATAAATTAAATTCTCAACAAATTTCATACGTTGATGTGATTAAAGTTGCATATACAGTAGGCGTTATAACAATACTTTGCCATCGCCGAATTTGCTTCAATTATTTTAATGAATATCGAATAAAAACTTTACAAAGTTTTTTATAGTAGTGTCATCTCTCAACGAAAGACAATACTAAAAGTTATAACAACGATTCAAGTAGAAATTATTATCTTTATGTTTAGTTTCACTACCGCTCTCCAGATGGCAATGTAAGTCATAAATTAAATTCTCAACAAATTTCATACGTTGATGTGATTAAAGTTGCATATACAGTAGGCGTTATAACAATACTTTGCCATCGCCGAATTTGCTTCAATTATTTTAATGAATATCGAATAAAAATTTTACAAAGTTTTTTATAGTAGTGTCATCTCTTAACGAGGGACAATACTAAAAGTTATAACAACGATTCAAGTAGAAATTATTATCTTTATGTTTAGTTTCACTACCGCTCTCCAGATGGCAATGTAAGTCGTAAATTAAATTCTCAACAAATTTCATACGTTGATGTGATTAAAGTTGCATATACAGTAGGCGTTATAACAATACTTTGCCATCGCCGAATTTGCTTCAATTATTTTAATGAATATCGAATAAAAATTTTACAAAGTTTTTTATAGTAGTGTCATCTCTTAACGAAGGACAATACTAAATGTTATAACATCGATTCAAGTAGAAATTATTATCTTTATGTTTAGTTTCACTACCGCTCTCCAGATGGCAATGTAAGTCGTAAATTAATTTCTTAACAAATTTCATACGTTGATGTGATTAAAGTTGCATATTCAGTAGGCGTTATAACCATACTTTGTCATCATTGAATTTGTGAGAATTATTTCAATTAATATCGTCATTTTTAACAATACAAAAATAAAATTCAAATCTACGGATTAATTCTAGATGTGATCTATTTCTATAATATTAAAATGAATCGCCGGTTGCGTTGCTAATTGCAAATGTATAGTTTTCGCACTTTCGAGTATTTACACTAAATCTAAATGTATTCCAATGCCAATTTCAATCATATCACAAAAAGTTTTACCGACTATTATTGTGGGCTCGTGTCTAATTAAAGATCGATAGAACAGAACAGAACAGAACCCTTCAACTACTCAATGTGACACACCACAAAAACATTTCCGGAAAAAAATTAAAATTAAATCAAATAACGTTATAATAAAAATTTATTTATCGTAAATATAACAACCGATATTTTTTTTATCGATTACATGTTATAATAATAATATATATATATATTATTGAACTTTCTCTGGAAACAATACGTCGTAGGAAAACTTGCTGTAGAACGTATTGAAGAGCTGCTTCACAAACGATTTTATGATATTTTCTACGAGAGGCTTGAAGTCTTCTAGAAACACTTTATAGTTTTCGTTAATGATCCGATTAGCTCGTTCGTTAAGGTCTTCTTTGTCTTTAAAGAGATTTTCAAAATTGAAGTGACCAGAATCTGTATCCATTTTTACATTCACATCTTTAACTGTCAGATATTCTTTCCCATTGTTTTTAACGTAAGTCGTTAAATCCGTATCAATCTTCAGATTAACTCCAGCTAAAATATAATTGAGAAGTTTTAGGATATTTTCTGCGTTTGAGTGGTTGCTTATATATACTTACTAACGTTACCAAAACCGGTTCCGCTACTGTCTAATTGAAGTACGAGTAATTTCCCTTTCATTTTATATTTGAAATCCATTGATATGTAAGAATATCCTATATCTAGTGACCATTTTTTAACTTTTCCTAATTCCATTTCAAAATTGTTTATCACCAGATTATTCATATTCCATAATTTTATATTTTCCACTTCACACCTGTAAAATTGAACTAAACTTAGATATCATGATTATTATTTTTTCTACGACCGTGCGTTTTAACCCACTTTCCCGCACGCATTTTCGTTTTGAAAGTGTCAATTTCCCGCACTAGTGCGTCAAAGTTGTTCAAAACGTCTTGGAAGTGACCAAATAAGTGCAATCTTCTTCTAAATTAAACCACATTAAATCGAATCCGATACAATAATGGATTCATCCGACGAAGAACTTCCCGAAGCCATTTTGAAGGCTGCAAAAGAAGCTAATTCCGAGCTGTTACCTGCAAAATCCAGACTAAGGTATGAGAAGCAATACGGTGTAAGGAGAAAAGGACCAAAACTTATAAGGAAGAGGTATTTCTGTCGTATTTTTCAGATCTAAGTAAGGTTTTGAAATCTAATACATTATGGTCCCGCTATTCGATGGTAAAAAGTTTAGTAAAAATAAAACAAAATTTGGATATAGGAAATTTCCATAAGCTAACGTCGTTACTTAAACAAAAAAATATTGTCGTTTTCGAGCACAGAAAGCGCAAGTTTTTACCAAAAAGGATATATCCAGGGTTATGCTAGCTCCCGATGAGGTATACCTGATGATTAAAGTGAGTACCATTTTGGCTGGCGCTATCCGCAGATCCTAGCTTGTAAATATCACTGTCGATGACATTCGTGATAAAGGCAACCTAATTAATTATTGTGAAAATTTCTGATTCCAAAAATCACTCGTCAAGATCATTCGTTTTATCCGAAGAAATAAATGATGGAACCTATTTGACGCTGTACAGAAAGTACGCAGATTTACCGCAGACCCCCTACCACTCCACATCGACGATTTTTTATTCATTATAAGAATGGAAAATGCTCAGTTCAATGCGTTGGCGTAATCACTTTTGGTAAGATGCCAGCAGAGATTGTCGCATATTTACGCCCACCTAATCGGGAACGTTACACAGGACATAGTTTCAGACGTTCTTCGGCAAAGTTCCTAGCAGACTCCGGCGAAGAAATAATCAACCTAAAGCGCCTCGGTGGCTGGAAGTATACTACTGTCGCTATTTGGAGGACTCTGAGAATCAGAAGAAAACCGTTGCCGTCACCGTCATCGTCATCTTTATGCGACCTGCAACCGATGCCATCCTCATCGACGTCATCTACCTTCCAATTGAAACTAAATAACTCCACTGGGCCGGCAATTCTTACTAGTCTATAGAATGCAACAAATTGTGTTTGTTTTTGTTGTATACTTTTTTGTATATACGGTCGTAGAAAATATAATGTTCCTAACAAGTGCGGGAAGTGATACTTTCCGCACTTGTTAGGAAAATAACTATTGTTTCCTAATTGTAAACACCGTCATATCATGAAATTTGTACGATTAGAATAATCAAAATGAAGAACTATTCAATTTTATATAAACTACTTATTTGGGAATTATAGTTTAGTTTTCTGCAGCCGCCCCATCGCGTCTTGAGTGGAGAAAGCGTAAATTTCATTAAAGCGAACCCTCGTAATTTAACTTACCTGAAATCGGCGTTTGGTTCAAGTACAGCTGTACCATCTAATATCAATGGATTTAAAGACGGTATCGATAGTTCTGATATTCCATCTCGAACCTTCGATCGAAGGTTGTTTATATTTCTTTTAATGCATTCGGACAATTCATTTGGTGGGTTTCTATAACATTGCTCTACGTATGACGCTGTAAATATTTGAATTAATAGTAAACATTATCTTTATATAAGGGAAGGATTAATGTCAGCAAAATATTTTTGATGATATTCATATAGAAACAATTATTACAATCATTACTACTAAACATGATTAGTTCTAAAAATATTTATCGTTTTTTAAAAAAGTTTGATAATTGAAAAATCTTTTAGTAGGGTTAATTTGACTTACGTAATTTTTTGGCCGCCTCGACACTTAAAAAATACAATAAAAAATAAACTACTCTCATATTGATACAGGTCCAACTGACCAACCAACAGAGACTACTTTACAGTGAAATCTTGAATATATATATAACGAAATTAAAGAATACTCAAACATATATATTTATCGACTTTTCAGAATGTCCTTGAGAGAAAAATATTGTTGTTGATTTCTTGATTAACTTGTTTTTACGTATTATTTCTTTTCAAGAGTTTTTTTTGTGAATGTGTTTTTTTATCCGATCAAGTTTGTGAATATTTCGTTACTAGGTGAACAAGTATAAAACGAATAATAACTCGTGTAGCTAAATATAATTTTTGGTAATCAAAAATTATTTTTACACATTTATTTGATTACAATTATTGAATTAACTATAAACATTAACAATGAAGGGTTTACGATATTTAATACAATTGCGTTTTATAAAAATGTCCTTTTAGAAGAATTTTCTTCATGTAACTCTTCCATCCCTAAGAATGAAAAATGACGGAGGTATTTTTCATGTCCTGTTGTCTTCTTTATTCTAATTCGATGGTTTCTTTCTTCTTTTCTTCAAATTTCTGTTTTCTTACAAATTTACTTTTATATTTACGAATTAACCAAAATGTTATTAAAATTACACAAATTATTATTATTATAGTAAATAGTCCAATCGATACATGGTTTTGCGGATTATAAATTTCATGAATTGGTTTTATATTTCTAGCAATTTTATTGATTTTGTATAATTTGTCAAAGTTAAGTTGAAGTTTAATTTCGGTAATATTATCGATTTTCCTTTTTTGATTTGTATATTAGTTGAGAAACTTTCACTTTCTATTTGAATACTGCAGTTCTTTGGAATTTTTACAATTGATGGATAACTTATTTTAAAATAACGGTCCGAAACACATTTAGAAATCACTTCAGTTTCTGAATTTGGAATTACTAAAAGTAACAGTTCAATAGTACAATTGTCTTTTAACTTGAATGTTTCTTTACAATAATATTTCTCTTCTAATAGTGGACATTCTTCTTTAATAAAATTGACTTCTTCTTGATTCCTGGCCAAGTAAGGTTGAGGAGGGATGAATATTATATGGTCTTGGATTATAGGATACAAATGGAAAAATTCATAAGTTTTAGGTTTAAGGATTGGAACATGGGTGGCAAAAATTATTTTAGATTTAGAAAAGCCGTGAGCAGCAGAGCTCCATCACGAAAGTCGAGTTTTTCGTCGAATGAAGAATTTAACTAATACACAAACAAATCTTTCCATAAAATGAATTTCTTGGAAATGATATCAATTCTCAATCTTATTTCTTTATATGGAAAATTTGCTATTCCTCAATAACTTTTCTCTCGAATGAAAATTCATAATGTCAATAGACCCCGTGGTCTCGAACCCTCTTGTTCAATTCCAATTAACAACAAAGAAAAAATTGTCATAATGATAAGAAATTTCGAAAATGGGAAGTAAAAAAAATCCCCTAGCAACGATCATACTCGTATTATTCATTAAATAGGAGGCGGTCCAGTTCAACAATTACAACTATCAAAATGATTTCGGGCGTTTTGTACTAGAAGAATTGAACAAGAAAACTTTGAACTTGAGAAAAAGAATTCTTAAACCCTCTAGTTAAACTTTTTCTGGCCAAAAAATAAGAAAATATAACAAAAATGACCATCAAAAGGAGAGGGGTGGAGATGGAAAGTTTCGACCTTAGACAGGAAATCATCTCGCAACTAATTGAACCTACATGTGAACTTTCATTTTTCAGTCGCTTTTCGTTTGACCTGCAGAGGCGAACAAAGGTCAAAAACCACTTTTTTCGCACTGCGACCCCTCGAAATATTCATTTTTTTTTCAACCAAACTCTAATAAGATCAATCCGCCGCCAAAAAGCTAATTTTGAACCAAATCGGACCCATAGCAATTGCTCGAGAGTCGAAAATAAGAATTGTAGCTTAAACAGATATATATATATATATATATAAACTACAGACATTCGAAAAACCATCATAATCGTGTTGAGGAGGTCTCAAAATATGGGAAAAATGATGTGCCCCCCAGTTTTATTCTAGTCATGTCTACCGTAATAGTCTAATTTTTAATACGTTAAAATATTATTAAATTTTGGGATTTGTTTTTCATTATAAATAGTACTTAAATATTGCATCATTTTTAAAATTTCTTGACTAGATATTACTGAACTATGAATCGTATTTAATTTGTTATCGCGTTTTCAATATTGTCAATCAATGTAATCAAACTTTGACAGTCCAGATTAATCTGTGAAATTGTACTGTGAAATGTTATAAAATTATTCAAAGTTATTATTTTATTTTCTATCAAAATTTCTCTAAATTATCAGAAAGTTTTTATTGATTATTCCATAGAGTCGTAATCGATTTATTATAATGATTAATTAATTTTTTATGTAGTGATATTTGTAAATTTACTTCATGAATTATTTTTTTTTGATTTTGTTGTAAAACATTTATAGCATTATCATATCTTTCTTCGTCGTCTGAATCTAAAGTTCTAAAAAGCCATTTATCTATTTTGCCTACTGCATTTATTAATCCTCTTTTTAATCTTAAATGCGGATAAATATTTTCTCATTTTCTATCTAAAGTATCTATCAAAATTTCCGTTCTACTTAGTGATTATTCGGCTAAATTATGATATGAAATAGGATTTGTAGTTATCGCTTGAGATAAATTATTTCTTAAACTATAATAATATTGTTTCAAATTATTAATTTGTTAATGAATAAATTCTAAATCTATATAATATATAAAAGTGTATTTAGTATATATAAGATTACTAGTTCCTAAATTAATTGGTAATAACAAGTTATTTAGTTCCGTAATTTCTATGTCTTCTGTCTTAGTCGTGTTGTAAAGTAGTAGTAATATTAATACTGTTGTCAGCTTCATTATTAATTATTTAAAGTCCTGTCCCTCGTAGAGCTCGTGGATTTAGTGCTTAGGTACTGAAGTACTTCATCCAAACTTCTATCGCACTTTGCGTAAAACTCGCGACCGCACTATCCTACTGACTGCGCCAAATATAATTTTTAGTAATCAAAAATTTATTTGATTACAATTATTGATTGCTGATGTATATTTAATACAATTGCGTTTTATAAAAATGTCCTTCTAGAATTTTCTTCGTGTAACTAGCTATAGTTTTTTCAAGTAAAGATAATATTTTTTATTATCACATCATACATATCAATTATACGATTAATTGAGCATTTGGATAAATCAATTTCATAAAAGATGACTGAAATAATAACCTGTGCGATAATAATATGGTGATAGTTGATAGAAAAATTAAAAATTTCAGTATTCAACATTTTTCATACGATTGTATCGTTTTTAATTATTAATCTGCTTAAAAATTTTCCTATGGGAACCAAAATTATTTAATTTGAGACTCGGCTTAAAACTCGAACCGATGCCTAAGAAAAGAAAAATTTCTGGGGTATATTCTACTCAGTACTTACCTGAATCTATTATATTTTGCACAATGCGTACGGTCTCGAAAATATTTTTGTATTCACTGAATTCTTGGAAACGTTAAGAAGAAATTTCTTAAAAAGTAAATATTCATATATATATATAAGTCTGAAGCATGAAAAATATATGAAAATAAATAAATTTTGCTCATATTTTAAATTTTCAAACAAGTGCGAGATTCTATTCATTTGTTTTCCCTCTGTTAGGCACGTGCCACCCCATCTGTTACACCGGAACTCAATGTTCAACCAAATGTGGCGGCAGATGTTAAAAATACAACGGTGACTAAACTAATGCCACTGGCGTAGTATGAACATAGAGGCGACAGACTCAATTTCTGTCTCAAACACACATTTGTTCACTTCCTTTATTAGTTTGTTATATATGTTTATTAGAAAAAATTGTATTAATATCCAATTTAATTCTTCTCGTAGATTATTCCACACTGCTCACTTGACATTTCTCTCGATTACAACAAATCTAATTGCAAATTAACTCAACTCAATGTTATCAAAATTTGTTGTCATACTTGAAGCACCTTTTTTTTTTCAAGTATGACATTAATATCAACGAATTTCTCCGGCGGTTGTAATTTGGGCGCTAACCATCCTTCTTTACCTGTCTGACCAAGAAGGGTAGATAATCCGACATGTATTTTAGGCGCTAAGAAGTGCAGGTAGGTAGAGTCATAAAATAACCCAATAGAGGGAAAGTTGTAAGTAGGTTAGGTTATGTAAATCTCTTATTTTATACGTAATATGTTTTTAAGTACTAAATAATAAAAAATATAAAGTTTACTTTATTCTGTAGAGTGTTACAAAAATGTTGTGAGGAACCTTTATTAAGGGCAGATTTTTCATTTAAAAAAAGTGCAAAATAGCCTCCTCTAACGGTAAATTTTTTCAGACCTCAAGTGATAATAGATCATTTCTCTTATAGGAAAATCTAAAAATACAAAAATATATCTTATTATAAATGACGGTGATTTAATAAATAACTGTATTTCATAAATCATGTACTCCAGTCGGTTAGCGCCCAAAATACACATAGGATTAAAATGACCCTTCGGTCTTGGCGCCTAGTTTACATGTTGTAACAAGTACATTAATCCTTTAGCGCCCAAATTACATCCGTCCGAATTTCTCAAATCTAAAAATCACTGAAAAGATACCGAAGAGCTTTAGCTGAATAGAATATAGTCAAAATGCTGATAATTTTAATCTGTATAAATTTTATTTCATTTTTAACAGAGAAAAAATCTTGTTATTTATTATTTATGTGTATATAGAATTTCGTGATTCCTAAAATGTTGAAAGAGTACGCCACTGACTGTGATTCGGTTGATTTTACGATTATTCTCTAACCCCTCGGCTGATCGAATGTTCGAGATACATAACAGATGTAACTTCCTCTTTCATAATAATTTTTTCTAATAACTTATAATGATTTAAATTTTAAATTTAAATCATTATCAAATTTAAATTTAAATTTTAAATTTAATGATTACAATTAAAAAAAATTGTGTGTGTGTGTGTGTCAGCTCCGACGCACGACTGGAGTTTACTCCTTAAGTTCGATAGTCTAACCAGACGCAAAAAGAATTTATTTAACTTAAAAAAGATTGATACTGTATAAAAGGGTAAATTTGTTAATTAATGAAAATAATATACTTTTACTCGAAACGTTGACTCTTTTTTGAGGTTTTCGTTTTATTGATGGCCTCGATGGTACAGTTTCGATGACTGCTTCGTGCTCTATGATTCTGGGTCCTATATCAGGACTTGATGGTGGCAACTGTGCAGCAACCACCGGTACGACGGACCCTGAGGGTTGGTTGATTGCCAGAATGTTTTGGGCTTCCTTCATTAATTTTTTTTTAATCTGTAAGCTCGCTGTTTCTCGGCTGGAGTTTTTGGAGGTTTAGAATTTTTCCTAGTCAAAAAATATAAAAAAAAATTAGAAAATTTATAAATGCATAATTATAAAAATTTTAACCGACTTTAAGAAAATTGATAAAAAAAGGTTTTTATAAACATTTTTTTTAAATTATTATAATTAATATTTTATTTAAAATATAATATTATCTTGATAATTAACAAAAATG
This sequence comes from Diorhabda sublineata, assembly GCF_026230105.1. Lineage (NCBI taxonomy): Eukaryota > Metazoa > Arthropoda > Insecta > Coleoptera > Chrysomelidae > Diorhabda > Diorhabda sublineata. The sequence goes on from NC_079483.1 coordinate 7,364,157, forward strand.
GTTATAAAAAGATAATTATGTCACTAAATATTTTACATACAATAATAAATAGTACATGAAAATTATTTAAATGAGCTAAAAAATAACTTTTCGAAAGAAAATTATATAAAAACATTATTATAATGAAAAAATATTGTCGATTTTTCTGATAATATTATCGAATTATTGACTACAGTTGTTAATATTTAAAAATTATTTATAAAATAAATCATAATAACGTGGAAGAATTTATAGACATCGACAAAAAAATTAATTTTTGGTTAGGATAGAAATTTTCTATTTTATGTGGATGCGCTCGATAATTCATATTGGGTTGATTATCTAATTTTATGTGTTGTTTTCAAATATATATTTATATGAACTACATCGATAATTATTAAAATATTTAATAAATACAAATTGCACATGCTCATACATATAATACATGAATTATAACGTACCTTGCAACCACGTGTTTGTTAGATGTTCCGGCAATATCATCTACACCTCTTTCTGCCATAGTTATTTGAAAATACTTTCAGTTCACTTTAGCGGAACACAATGATAACAAAACTTCACAATGACAGCAATATAAGTATGTCGACACTGACAAATTAGAAAGTTGCGCATCATAGGGTGCGCACCAAAAACGTAACGAGGTCATTCATCGATAGATTTTACTCCTCACATTTTTCTCATACCGGGCCCCTTATATATGCAAATCGATTCTTAAGGATCAAACTCCAAAAATTTGAAATATTTGAAAATACAAAAATATCGTGTGGTGGATTTTGATATGTTTTGAATAAAAATATCTCCATAGACAAACACTTCGTAAAAACTGAATTAAATAAACTAAACGTTCTATAATTCTATAATTTTGAACAGTTACCAACTTTTATCTTTATCTAAAAACGTTTATTACCAATTAGTCTTTTGTATCGTTAGTTAATTCGAAAACTCGTTTCCGTAATATTTTCCCACGCTGTCTATGACTACCTACTATATAGTTGACCGTTTCATGTCTACGGCCGAACAAAACTCGTACCATTTCATTCTCTTGTATTTCTTTAAAACCAGTTCGCAGATTTGTATCCTGTGCTTTAGGTACATCATTTATTATGAAGTAATTATTCTAATAGACAATTTTAATCCTAAAAACCAATAAATATATAGAAGATTTTGCCCAAATAACCGTAAGAGACGTTGATGTCAACAGTAAACTCGAACAAATTTTATATAAATCATTTCATTTTCTAGCCAGACTTCCAATTTTTATTATTGAAATATTTATCGATAGTTCGTTCCCTATGTGTGTTTTAAAAATAATTATTTAAAATTTTGAAAATCTTTTTTCCAATTATTAAAACAAATTGCTACAACGCAATCGATTAAAGTATTTAAAATAGCCTAGTTGGATGGTTACCAAAGCTTGTGATAAAGTCGGGATATAAACGTCGATCAATTGTCGAATTTTCATTATTCTTATAGTAATACGAGAAGTTTCGTATCGTGTTATGAATGAATATCACCGTTCCGAACCTTGAGATGGTTCACACAACCTCTTCGAGAGAGGGGAAATGGATAAAGTAAAGAAAAAATTGTTTGGTTCATGTTTGCAGTTATGGTCTCTTCAATTCTATCTAAAATTTTATTCTGTCTAACAAATACTCTATTGGTTTGGAAGATAAAAATAGTTTTGTAAAATTCAGAAAACTTTAACACCTAAAAACCCAAATAATAAGTACATAGTTTTCGTATCGTCCACGTCTTGCTTTGTATTTCCGAATTCCTTTTCTTTCGGGTGGATAAAAATGTATTTAGACTACAAGAAAAATGGGGGGCACATCATTTTTCCCATGTCTTGAGACCTCCTCAATACGATTATGATGGTTTTTCGAATGTCTGTAGTTTTGATTACCAAAAATTATATTTGGCGCAGTCAGTAGGATAGTGCGGTCGCGAGTTTTACGCAAAGTGCGATAGAAGTTTGGATGAAGTACTTTAGTACCTCAGCACTAAATCCACGAGCTTTACGAGGGACAGGACTTTAAATAATTAATAATGAAGCTGATAACAGTATTAATATTACTACTACTTTACAACACGAATAAGACAGAAGACATAGAAATTACGGAACTAAATAACTTGTTATTACCAATTAATTTAGGAACTAGTAATCTTATATATACTAAATACACTTTTATATATTATATAGATTTAGAATTTATTCATTAACAAATTAATAATTTGAAACAATATTATTATAGTTTAAGGAATAATTTATCTCAAGCGATCGCTACAAATCCTATTTCATATCATAATTTAGCCGAACAATCACTAAGTAGAACGGAAATTTTGATTGATACTTTAGATAGAAAATGAGAAAATATTTATCCGCATTTAAGATTAAAAAGAGGATTAATAAATGCAGTAGGCAAAATAGATAAATGGCTTTTTAGAACTTTAGATTCAGACGACGAAGAAAGATATGATAATGCTATAAATGTTTTACAACAAAATCAAAAAAAAAATAATTCATGAAGTAAATTTACAAATATCACTACATAAAAAATTAATTAATTATTATAATAAATCGATTACGACTCTATAGAATAATCAATAAAAACTTTCTGATAATTTAGAGAAATTTTGATAGAAAATAAAATAATAACTTTGAATAATTTTATAACATTTCACAGTACAATTTCACAGATTAATCTGGACTGTCAAAGTTTGATTACATTGATTGACAATATTGAAAACGCGATAACAAATTAAATACGATTCATAGTTCAGTAATATCTAGTCAAGAAATTTTAGAAATGATGAAATATTTAAGTATTATTTATAATGAAAAACAAATCCCAAAATTTAATAAAATTTTAACGTATTAAAAATTAGACTATTACGGTAGGCATGACTAGAAGAAAAATGGGGGGCACATCATTTTTTCCATGTTTTGAGACCTCCTCAACACGATTATGATGGTTTTTCGACTGTCTGTAGTTTATATAAATATCTGTTTAAGCTACAATTCTTATTTTCGTCTCTCGAGCAATTGCTATGGGTCCGATTTGGTTCAAAATTAGCTTTTTGGCGGCGGATTGATCTTATTAGAGTTTGGTTGAAAAAAAAATGAATATTTCGAGGGGTCGCAGTGCGAAAAAAGTGGTTTTTGACCTTTGTTCGCCTCTGCAGGTCAAACGAAAAGCGACTGAAAAATGAAATTTCACATGTAGGTTCAATTAGTTGCGAGATGATTTCCTGTCTAAGGTCGAAACTTTCCATCTCCACCCCTCTCCTTTTGATGGTCATTTTTGTTATATTTTCTTATTTTTTGGCCAGAAAAAGTTTAACTAGAGGGTTTAAGAATTGTCTTTCTCAAGTTCAAAGTTTTCTTCTTCAGTTCTTCTAGCACAAAACGCCCGAAATCATTTTGATCGTTGTAATTGTTGAACTGGACCGCCTCCTATTTAATGAATAATACGAGTATGATCGTTGCTAGGTGATTTTTTTTACGTCCCATTTTCGAAATTTCTTGTCATTATGACAATTTTTTCTTTGTTGTTAATTGGAATTGAACAAGAGGGTTCGAGACCACGGGGTCTATTGAAATTATGAATTTTCATTCGAGAGAAAAGTTATTGAGGAATAGCAAATTTTCCATATAAAGAAATAAGATTGAGAATTGATATCATTTCCAAGAAATTCATTTTATCGAAAGATTTGTTTGTGTATTAATTAAATTCTTCATTCGACTCTGCACTGCTGCTCACGGCTTTTTGTTTATATTTTATTCAAAATATAATAAACTAACATTTCTATATTTTGTAATAACTTTATGACCGATGACTTGTTAAATTTGTTTCGTTCTTTATATACAGTATGTTGGTGCAACCAGCATAATAAAATCATAACAGCCCATCTGTATAGGTAGCTGACTGCCGGTTGGAAGGAAGAGGGTTTGCCTGAGGCACCGGCCTGGTGAAAATCGACCAACGAGAATTGAAACTACACATATGCACCACCGACAGTTGTTTACTTCTTCGGTTGTGGAATACATCGAGTTTTTTACCTTTCGAAGAGACCCGAAAATTAATGATTTCGTATTTGCTTTTTGAATTATTATGAATTATTCACAATAAAACGTGACGAAATTGATTTTGAATCCAAAGGATTACGTGTTGTTACTACAAAGGTTAATCGAGACAGTTTGGTAAGTTTTGTTTTTTTGGAAATTTGTTTCATTTAAATAATTTACTGTGACAACAATAAATAAATTTTGCTTATATATTTAGTTAATTACATTTCCATTCTAGTCTAGGAAAAAATTATAACAAGGAATCTAAACGATCCGATGAATTAATCTTTAAAACTTTATTCATATCGACATGAAATTTGGATTCATTGACAAGCAATTTAAATCGAAACTTCATAGTCGTGTTATTCAGTTTTGGTCCTAAATTAAATCTATAATTACCTATAAAATGTTCAAAATTTCAAAAGTTCTAGGTACTTATTGATTCAAAATATTTTCGGCTAAGATACCCTTATACGACTTTGAGAATTCCCATTTAGCCTCGAGAACTTATAACGACAATAAAATCGGATTCTTGAGATCTTTACTGGAACGAAACCAGTTTGTTAAATACCTTTCTTGTGCATTTACAACGACCGAAGTTTGTAATTAATTGAAGAGGAAAGCATACCTCGTCCATTTCAGAATTCTTTTTTTTCTTCTTAATCCTGGCGACTACAGAATAGATTTTAAAAACTGTAGAAATTTTGTCGTGTCTAGATATATATTCAAGCATCGAGAAGTAAGTTCTACAATATCAAATTCTTTCTGAGATTTTCCATATTGTTGTTTTAGGTTTATTTTTCCTTGATTTTAACATTATAGTACTTGTTTTGTCTTGTATTAATCAAGTGTAGTATAATTTTATTGAAAAATATAGGGAAGTAGATTTCGAAAAGATATTGAAGTGTTTATATATATACGTTTGCCCCTTTTTCAAAGATTATGGAAATCAAAATCAGAACCTTACTTTAAAAACCAGTTCTGTGAGTTTGAAGTAGCCATGCACTAATTTGCGATTTTAAGAAAACTTGTTTAAAATGCAAATTGGAGGTTATCAATCTATTATTTCCAATTTGCGTGTTGGCTTTGTTTATAAACAAAACTGAATTACTAAACGAGTTTTTTACATTTATTCCAGTTCGATATACTAAAATTTAATTGAATCTCCTTGAATTTAAACCATTCTAATGAAATTCTGTTTGTGAATAATATCACGGTAAATTACATTTTTCACATAATAATTAGTTTTTGTATATTCTTCGTGTACATGTTAAGTACGTGAGCCACATTAAATGCCACAATTTGAATACATGAAATTTTGATTATCCCGACAAGTTTCGTGAATCCATCCGTATTTATATGAATAAATAGATTTTCCTGAAACGTGGATATTATAACGATCATTGTCGACGGGAATATATATGACATTATTATAAATGCCATGACAAAATTTCGGTAATTATACACTTTCACGGTCACCTGGTTTTTTGACTCTAGAAAATCGAAAAATGGATGGATTTTAATGATCTTGATATCAAAATGTTCCATTTTACGGTGGTTTTATAAAAAAAATTAGTAGAAATAGCTGGAATGAAAATTTCTCTTAGTTTTACTGTTTTAAATCGTAAAAATACGGTTTTGCAAAATAATCCTGTACAAAAAATTATGGTAATTATACACTTTGGCGGTCACCTGGTTTTTTGACTCTAGAAAATCGAAAAATGGATGGATTTTAATGATCTTGATATCAAAATGTTCCATTTTACGGTGGTTTTATAAAAAAAATTAGTAGAAATAGCTGGAATGAAAATTTCTCTTAGTTTTACTGTTTTAAATCGTAAAAAAAACGGTTTTGCAAAATAATCCTGTACAAAAAATTATGGTAATTATACACTTTGGCGGTCACCTGGTTTTTTGACTCTAGAAAATCGAAAAATGGATGGATTTTAATGATCTTGATATCAAAATGTTCCATTTTACGGTGGTTTTATAAAAAAAATTAGTAGAAATAGCTGGAATGAAAATTTCTCTTAGTTTTACTGTTTTAAATCGTAAAAATACGGTTTTGCAAAATAATCCTGTACAAAAAATTATGGTAATTATACACTTTGGCGGTCACCTGGTTTTTTGACTCTAGAAAATCGAAAAATGGATGGATTTTAATGATCTTGATATCAAAATGTTCCATTTTACGGTGGTTTTATAAAAAAAATTAGTAGAAATAGCTGGAATGAAAATTTCTCTTAGTTTTACTGTTTTAAATCGTAAAAATACGGTTTTGCAAAATAATCCTGTACAAAAAATTATGGTAATTATACACTTTGGCGGTCACCTGGTTTTTTGACTCTAGAAAATCGAAAAATGGATGGATTTTAATGATCTTGATATCAAAATGTTCCATTTTACGGTGGTTTTATAAAAAAAATTAGTAGAAATAGCTGGAATGAAAATTTCTCTTAGTTTTACTGTTTTAAATCGTAAAAAAAACGGTTTTGCAAAATAATCCTGTACAAAAAATTATGGTAATTATACACTTTGGCGGTCACCTGGTTTTTTGACTCTAGAAAATCGAAAAATGGATGGATTTTAATGATCTTGATATCAAAATGTTCCATTTTACGGTGGTTTTATAAAAAAAATTAGTAGAAATAGCTGGAATGAAAATTTCTCTTAGTTTTACTGTTTTAAATCGTAAAAATACGGTTTTGCAAAATAATCCTGTACAAAAAATTATGGTAATTATACACTTTGGCGGTCACCTGGTTTTTTGACTCTAGAAAATCGAAAAATGGATGGATTTTAATGATCTTGATATCAAAATGTTCCATTTTACGGTGGTTTTATAAAAAAAATTAGTAGAAATAGCTGGAATGAAAATTTCTCTTAGTTTTACTGTTTTAAATCGTAAAAATACGGTTTTGCAAAATAATCCTGTACAAAAAATTTTGGTAATTATACACTTTGGCGGTCACCTGGTTTTTTGACTCTAGAAAATCGAAAAATGGATGGATTTGAATGATCTTGGTCTCAAAATGTTCCATTTTACGGAGGATTTATAAAAAAATTAGTAGAAATAGCTGGAATGAAAATTTCTCTTAGTTTTACTGTTTTAAATCGTAAAAAAAACGGTTTTGCAAAATAATCCTTTACAAAAAGTTCTTATAAAGTTCTTATATATTTTTTGTATTCTACATAAATTAATAAACAATTTAAAAAAAGATCCAATAAGAATGAGTTTTTCAGTTTTTATAGCTTAAAATGAAATCGATGAAAAATAATCAATTTTCGTGAATAGTTTCGTACTATATTCTTCAATGTTAATAGTTTTTGGACCATTAAAAATCGAAAAATACATAAATTTTATAATTTTGGTCTCAAAATGTTCCATTTTACGACGAATTTATGAAAAACACGGGGGTAGTGGCTGAATTTGCGGTTTTTAATAGTTTTAAACCTTAAATAGTAGAAAAACTTTTTGTTTTTTCAAAATATTCATTTTCTTATGTCAATTGCGAAAAAAAATATACGAACTTGATTCCACGACGTCAGAAACAGTTACAAAGGATTATATGTAGAAAGTCATTTTTTTGCATTTAAAGTCATGAAACTGTAAAAAATATTTATTTTTTTTAATTTTCTTATTTTTTTTATAAATCCGCCGTAAAATGGAACATTTTGAGACCAAGATCATTCAAATCCATCCATTTTTCGATTTTCTAGAGCCAAAAAACCAGGTGACCGTGAAAGTGTATAATTACCAAAATTTCTATATTCCGCAAAATAATCGTACGTAGTAAATTGAAGAATAAACGAGGTCCTATATGTCACAAGTTATTAACCATTTTCATTGTCGATATTGAATTGAAATATCTAACAATCATATTTTTCATATATTACAAGATTTGAATATTTTTTCACCGTACAAATTTACGAAATTATTCAGACGCACTAAGTAACAGACAAAAAAATAACTACAACCAATGGACATTATATTTCTTTACATGCGTAGTGAACTTGATAGTGGCGTAACTTCCGGTGTAAAGATATTGATGAGCTAGCGGAAGTGGCAATGAAATCCTTATATTTTTCACACAGGAAAAGGTGCATCGAAGGGGATAACTACCTACTCTTCAGTAGGCTATACAAAAGTGAAACAAAGAAACCTACCCGCACTTGTTATACAAGTTTACGTAGTATGATGGTGTAAAAACGCATAATCTATACCAGACTGGAAATTCTCAATGAAAGTAATTGTTAATTATGAAAATTAAAAGCGTTAGGTCATTACAATAAATATATTATTGATACCGAAGATTACTAGTCTAAATTAACTTTGTTTTTTAATTGCGAATCACTTTAATGAAATCGACCCTGGGAAAAACAAATTATGTATTAATAATGTTTGTACACCAATCAATAATAATTTAGGCCCAGTCTATACAACCACGATATAGGTAATTAGTAGAAAATATCGCAGTTTTTACGGACCAAGCTCGAAGTACATTCATAAAATTTCTTCTTCTTGTGTCTTGTGTTTTCAAAGAGGCAGCCTAAGTTGTGACTCCGAGGACCAGCTCTTATACCAGCGCTTTGGTGGTCTCCCAGGTGGTCTACTTGCATTGGATCTCTCTTCCTTTGCGATTTTCGTCAGTCGATCGTCGTCCATTCTATTGACATGATCTCTCCATGCTCTTCTTCTAGTTCTGGCCCATCTCACTATATCCGGAACGTCACACATTCTTCTGATTTCATTGCTCCTTATTCTGTCTCTTAGTGTTTTCCCTGTAATTGAGCGTAATGTCTTCATCTCGGTCGTTCTAAGAATCCGTTTAGTAGTTGCAGTCTCCGCTCTCGTTTCTATGGCGTATGTCATTACTGGTCTGACACAAGTTTTATATATCTGTGCTTTGCTTGCTTTCGATACTTAAAAATTTATTCCTTCATATCACGGTTCGAAGGAATCCTGATATCCTAGATGCTGCTGTTGTTTGCGTTTTGACTTCTTGTTCCTATTGCTCGTGATGTTAACCCCTAAATATTTAAAAGACATAACCTGCTCTACACTTTTACTATAAATTGCCAGTTTGCATCTTCTTGGTTCTCTCGCTATTGTCAAGGATTGCGTCTTTTGTGTCGATATGATCATATTGAATTTTCCTGCAACTGTTTCAAATGTGTGTAGCAGTTTTTGCAGATTATCCTCATCTTCGGATATCCCAACCGCGTCATCAGCGTAGCAAACTAACTTAAACTCATGTTTTCCCATTCTGTATCCTCTGCCTGCCGTTTTGACTTCTTTTATGATTTCGTCCATTATAATGTTGAAGAGTATTGGGCTGAGACTATCTCCTTGTCTGATCCCTGTTGATACTAGCATTTTACTGGATAGTTCGTTGTTTACTTTTACACTTTACTCTATGGCCTTTTCGGCAATCTGTCTTAAGATGAATATAGCGTCTATGGTTGATCTATTTTGTCTAAATTCCTGTTGTTCTTCGCTCATGCCGCTACTTGAGATTTCTTCTGCAATAATTTTTGTTAGTAATTTTGAAGTCTTGTTTAGGAGGCTGATCCCTCTATAATTATTTGGATCTTTCTTTTCCCCTTTTTTAAAGACGGGGATCGTTATGCTTACTTTCCATTCCTCTGGTACTTTTCTCTGCCAGTATGGCCGTTGGGCGGATTGAGTAGCTCAGCGACCATGTTGCCGGTCCCAAGCCCGGATAAAAGAGGAGGGTTGTAAGGCAAGGCTAGCTACCTACCTCATGTAAAACAGCCATTTGCTCAGAGAACGAAGAAAGTAGCCTCGGATGGGACTGATAAAACTTATTCATAAAATTTAAAAATGTATTTACATGTACCGATCTTGATCTTAGACTGAGACTTGACGTTTGGTCAGTGCTTCTTTACGGGATGGAGGGTTGGACCCTTAAGGTAAAAAACATCAACAAATTAGAGGCATTCGAAATGTGGGTATATCGTAGAATCCTGAGGATACCATGGACTGCCAAAGTGAGGAATTAGGACAGAGGTGGGGAACCTTTTTACCATTAGAGGCCACATTTAAATTAGGCAGCAATAAGAGAGGCCGCATAAGCTGAACGACCTAAGAAAGTTACTTTTGTGAAATATACATATAAAATAATATAAAAATATTATAAAAAAATACAATAAAAAATATTTTTTTATTCACCAAGTTGGTGATTTATTTGGCTTTGGTTTTTGTATGGCAGTAATTGTATATATGGATCAAGCTTCGTGACACACAGCTTTAAATGATTCTCTAAAAGTGTATCTGTAATTTGCTTTCTTAAATGTGGTTCAAATGCCAGTTTCATAGCAGGAGTGTGCTCGTCAAAAACAGAAAATCTTTTGTTTGGTCATCATACCAGACAAAAATGCCAGGTTTCTGAGAAATACTTCATCTGATAGATCACATTGTTTTCCTTGTTCTTGATAAAAGTTTGTCGTCGTAACGACAAAACTTTTATCAAAACCTGACCTGTTGATAGCCAGTGAACCTTGCAGAAGTATGTTTCCTCATCTAAAGAGAGCATCTACCGAAATTCACGGATACGCATTGCATTTACGCGAATATTGTTGACAATTGCTCTATCCAAATGGTAGATTTTGCGCAAAGATTTTGCTGATGCAAAATGCAGTGGAATGGTATCAATTTTTTCAAGTTTAAGTTTTCCTTCTTTAACAAAGCAACGAATCCTTCTTTTTTGCATATTGTGGAAGGTGCGCCATCGGTGCAGACACCGACTAAATTACTGACATTCAACTGTAATTTATTACAAACTTCTTCGAAGTTTTCGAAAATATCGGCTCCGTGAGTTCTTCCAGTTAGTGTATCCAACGCAAGTAGTTCTTCGTAACATTGAAAAAATCTTTAGTTATAGCACGAATAAAATAAACTCTACCATTTTGTACTAGGTGGCAAAGGGCCGCACAAGAACCTCGTGGAGGCCGCAGGTTCCCCACCTATGAATTAGGATATTCTCAGGCGTATCAATAAAGACCGCGAACTCTTTAACATCGTGAAGAAACGAAAGATTGCATACCTTGGCCATATAATGCGAGGCCATAAATATCAATTCCTTCAGCTGATAATCGAGGACAAGATTGAAGGTAAGAGAGGATTGAGACGGAAGAGAATGTCATGGTTGCGGAACGTGAGGCAGTGGACGGGTATACAAGATATTTATTCAGACATTGATCCATACCACTAGAGATAGAGAAGCCATGAAAAATGTGGTCGCGAACATCCATTAATGGATATGCATTAAAAGAAGAAGAAGAATCAACGAACCAACATCCCATTCATCACCTTAAATTCTATTAATTGAAGAATAACTAGATTATGGAATTATTTCAATAGATTTCCTATTAGTAGTATGTATTCCGGCGGTGATATATAATTACCAATAATAATAATAATAATAATAATAATAATAATACTAATACCATCGTTTCAATTTCTATATAATTAACAACCATTTTTAATTACAACTTATTTATAACTAATGCAGTTTAATATCTTAACAATTACAGAAGTTTCCTTACTTTATATCGATCTCTATTAATATAATTATATCATTTCATTATCATTATATTTTTATAAATATGTTGTTCAAGATAGGTAAATAATATAAAAATGGAAAAATACTTATAAAAAGATTAATAATATGGAAAGTTGTATATTGTAGAAACTGTGTAAAGAATGGTAACGAAATAATCAATAGGATCAAATCAAAAAATTTATGTTTACAACGATTACATGAAAAACAAATTCGCAAGTTACATGCGAAGAATTCCTGAAGGACATTTATATAACAATACCATTGTATCTAATATCATAAACATGTATCAGCATTTATTCTATTTTTGTATGAAATAACGTAAACATGTATCAGCACTATTTTACTATAAATAAGATGTTTGTAAACAATTCGATGATATTTAATGTTTATAATTAGTTCGATCTTGAGATTAATTGTATTCATATAAATATTCAAAAATAAAGTTTTTTAAAAATAAATTTCGAAACCCGAAATTTATAATTGGCGCAGTCAGTAGGATTAGTGCGGTCGCGAGTTTACGCAAAGTGCGATAAAGTTCCGGCTAAGTACTTCAGTACCTCAGCACTAGATCTACGTACTCAACGAGGGACAGGACTTCAGATAGCTATAATGAAGCTGACAATAGTATTAACGTTACTATTACTTTACAAGATGACCAAAACAGAAGACATAACAGTTTCGAACGTAAATAATTTATTATTACCTATCAATTTGGGAACCAGTAATCTTATACATAGTAAACATACTTTTATATACTATATAGATTTAGAATTCATTCATAAACAAATCAATAATTTAAAACAATATTATTATAACCTAAGAAATAATTTATCTCAAGCGAACGCAACAAATCCTATTTCATACCATAACTTAGCTGAACAATCATTGAGTAGAACAGAAATTTTAATTAACACTTTAGATAAAAAATCAGAAAATATTTACCCACATTTAAGATTGAAAAGAGGATTAATAAATGCTGTAGGCAAAATAGATAAATGGCTTTTTGGAACTTTAGATTCGGACGATGAAGAAAGATATAATAACGCTATAAATGTCCTACAACAAAATCAGAAACAAATAATTCACGAAGTTAATTTACAAATATCACTACATAATAAATTAATTGATCATTATAACAAATCGATTACGATTCTATGGGATAATCAACGGAAACTTTTTGATAATATAGAGAAATTTCACATTTCAATTGAAAACAAAATAATAACTTTAAATAATTTTATAACATTTCAAAGTACAATTTCACAGATTAATCTGGATTGTCAGAGTTTAATTACATTGATCGATAATATTGAAAATGCAATAACGTTTCCTAAATTAAATACAATTCATAGCTCAGTTATATCAAGCCAAGAAATTTTAGAAATGATAAAATATTTAAGCACAATTTACAATGAAGAACAAATACTAAAATTTAATAATATTTTGACATATTATCTCTTTCTTGGTTCACAAGTAACCTTTTCCAAAACCAAAATAATATTTGCTACCCATGTTCCTATCCTAAAACCTAAAACCTATGAATTCTTTCATTTATACCCCGTAATTCAAAACCATACAATATTTATCCCTCCGCAACCTTACTTGGCCAGAAGTCAAAATGAAGTTACTTTCATCAAAGAAGATTGCCCCGAATTAGAAGGAAAATATTATTGTAAAGAAACTTTCAAATTACAAGATAACTGTACTGTTGAACTTTTGAATGGACATTCCGGTAAAAATTGTGTCATTAGTGAAATTAATCTTCAAGAAACAATATTGGAACAAGTAACAAATGATGAACTTTTAGTGATCCCAAATTCAGAAACTGATGTAATTTCTAAATGTGTATCAGACCGCTATTTTAAATTAATATATCCATCACTTATAAAAATTCCAAAAAATTGTAATATTCAAGTAGGAAGTGAAATTTTCTCAACCAATGTACAAATTAAAAAAGGGAAATCAATGATACTACCGAAATTAAACTTTAAATTTTTGAATAATCACATTTATAAATCCCCTAATTTAACTAATATAGATTTTAATAAATTGTATGAAATTAATAACATCGCTAAGAATATAAAACCAATTCATGAAATTTATAATCCACAAAGTCATGTATCGATAGGACTATTTACTGTAATAATAATAATTTGTATAATTTTCATAATATTTTGGATAATTCGAAAATATAAATATAAGTTTGTAAGAAAACAGAAAATAGAAGAAATGAAGAAAGAAGACATCGAATTAGAAGAGGAAAGACAACAAAGGATGAAAAATACCTCCGTCATTTTTCATTCTTAGGGATGGAGGAGTTACATGCGAAGAATTCCTGAAGGACATTTATAAAACAATACCATTGTATCTAATATCATAAACATGTATCAGCATTTATTCTATTTTTGTATGAAATAACGTAAACATGTATCAGCACTATTTTACTATAAATAAGATGTTTGTAAACAATTCGATGATATTTAATGTTTATAATTAGTTCGATCTTGAGATTAATTGTATTCATATAAATATTCAAAAATAAAGTTTTTTAAAAATAAATTTCGAAACCCGAAATTTATAATTCGCAGTTGTTTTTTTAATTGTATACTGAAAAATATGACTGTCACAACACTATACGCTTCGTTTATTTAAATTCTGTGTTGGAATTTTATTATCCTGATTCCCAAGAACTCCATTCAGGCATTCAACAAATGTATGATAGTACCGTTCTAAAGACTCGATGACTCACGATACTAAAACTTCTGTAATGTATTCTATTCACAATTATAATCATAGTTGTTACAAACTTTTCGAAAATTACGATTGACTATTGCCGTATTGCTCTAGTTTATAATTTTCATATATTCATTAGATCCTTATTTACAGCTATGAATAATTAACAGCGTCATATATAACCAAGATGACATTAAAATGGTTGAGTCGATGCATACTACTGATATTTCTTCTGAAAACTATTAGATGTGCTACGGAAGATTTACTCGATCAGTATGTTAAGCATGTCGAAAATGTAAATAGTATAAATTACGATATTAAGAAAAGACTAAACCAAAGATATCATCCGAGATTGAGGAGAAAACTTTCCTCAATTGAACAATCCTACAATCATACTTTTCCGTCTGAAAACGATTATTTAAAAATAACAACAAAAAATAAACATTCGTCTAGAAGATTACATAGTTTAGAAGATGTAAACGAAAATATATATCGTCGTAATCGTAGAGATACATCTACCGATATAGTTTGGACACACTCAGAAGTTTTGGATAAAGAAGGAAAGGTAATACTGAGATGGCAACCTAGACATCAAGAAATATTATTCAGAGTAGAAGCCAAAACTCGTGGATACGTTGGACTGGGATTTAGTCCAGACGGGAAAATGGAGAAAGCTGATATTATACTCGGTTGGGTGGATGATAATTCTGGTGTTGCAGTTTTAATGGTGAGTTTTTAATTTGATTGTTTCATCTTTCGTATTTCGAAGTAATGTTTTTAAATCTATTATTCTGCAAACCAACAACAAAAACCAGATCGACTTGTTTAATGGCTTTCCTCTTATTTATCTCGAGTTCTTTTTGGAGCTAACGATACTTATAATAACGGTGACTTCCGGAGATCGGTTCAACTGTAAAACGTTTAAATGGTAAAAACAAACATCTAAAACGATCTGTAATTAATATAGAAATTTATATTAATTGGATATTTCTCGTTCACAGTAAACTGGTATGTAGAGTAGACAGGAAAATAAAATACTTGTCTCGGATAAAAAACGATGATCATGATCTAATAAAAATATTGTTTTCCAATATATCAGTTTTCGTAAACTATCGACAACAAAAATATATTAGAATTATGAACAGTTTCGTTTTTTTTTTAACGTAATTTCCTTTATTTATAGATGAATTTGGTTCAATTTAACGAACTATTACTTTTCATAGGTACTTTCAAAGAAATGTAATGAGATTACTAAAGAGCAATTAAAATTAAATGAAGATTTCCAGGTATAATTAAAACAATTTAATTCGTTTCTCTGAAAGAATCGGAAATTCGTTTTTTTTTATCTCACATCCTGTGTTCAAAAGAGTAACGCGTATATTTATATCACCACGGTGTGGTGCACAAGGTGTACAAGATAACCAGTGAACCAGCTTCACATATTATAATATACATATTCTGTCTTATTCGACTTCCTGTGGCGGTTGCCATATCCGTTTTAGGTTTAGTTATTTTTTATATTTCCTCCGTTTCAGTTAACATTTGGAAGTGTCTACGAAACTACAAGTTTCAATCTTGAAAATATCAAATCAAAAAGACACATCAAAACTTTCTATAATTTCGTCGACTCCCCATAAACGTTCACAAAATATTTTCATCCTACGCGAGTTAACTACATACTTGGTCATTTTAATTAATGGGTTGATTTGTAGATTAATATAATAAACGACTGTCGAAAGAAAACCTGCCGGTGGCAGCTGTTTCTAAGAATTTGAACCTGTAAGTCCGATGTAATAATTGTTACAAAACGACCAAAGTCACGAAATTACTAAAACAGTTTCAATTTAATGATATCACAGAATGTTTCATAGAAAACGAAAAGCAGATTCCAGAAACGTTTTATTAGCAGTAATTAAAAAATAATATGTTTACTGTAAAGGTCAGTAGGAAAGCCACGTAGAAAAAAACTTTTTGAAATCGTCTAGAACCGAAAGAAATGTAAAGGCACGTGGTGCCAGGTGCAAAAACATCTGCGACGCGTTATAAGAACCGGCCTGACTCTGGTGGCACCGCTTAAACCCCGAGCGAGAAACGTAGCATCTGTTTTTTCTTTCTTTATAAATAGGGATGGGGACAAAAATGTTTGACTACTCTTTGGGTCGTGCCGTGAGAAACTTTCAGCTGCTTTTGCGTAATAAAATAATTTTAATCCTCTCGTCGTTGAGTACATTAACAATTCTTGGGAAGCTGTTGAAATTTGAAAAGCACGACAATATTTTAAAAAATAACATAACAATTCAACAAAAAACTATATTACAATGTTAAATTTGTGTCTTACTTATTGATTTTGTATTAGAATTGAAATAAAAAAATTTGGTCACGAAAGTTTCTATAGAATATGAATGCAATTATAATTTTATTGTTTACTTTTGATTAATAGATATTGATGGGTGCGGTTAACTTTTGTATCCGCGCTACCCATACTTCTATAGTTTTACAACGTAAAGTTGCGGTGAGACGCGAAAGAAAATTACTTTTTTTTTAACAATTTCTAAACCGTAATACTTATAACGCAATATCGGGAGAATTTATTCAACAGGAAAAAGCCTCAGGCGAAGGTAACCATAAAAAAGAAGTTAAAGCTGCGGTTGAGTCGTTTCCTATATACCTCTATTGCAACTATTGTTTATAGCGTGTGAAAAACTTTAGGGTGTGAATCGAAATTTACGGATTACGCTCGATTATCTCATTTAAAAACGATTATAATAAAATTTTTTACAAGGAAAAATATAAATGTGTCATTTGATCCATGTTCAAAACGTGATCATACCACAAAATTACCAAATCTTCATTCGAATATTCTGTATTGAAATTATTTTTTATTCTGTTCTTAGGATTGCCACGGAGTACCCGCTAGCCAAGGCAGTGCACCTGTCAGAGATGAAATCGACAATTATACGTTAATGAGGGGCCTGCAGAACTATACGCATACGGTCATCGAGTTTCGAAGAGCTTTCGACACCTGCGATCCCGACGATTACGTTTTATCGGTATGTCGAAAATAAGTTCGTAAATTCATCGGCTGGTCGTCGAAATTAGTTTTCTAATACTACAATATTGAAAATTTATTCATTTAGATCCTACAGAGTTGTTTCGGAAATTCGAGGTAATTATTTAATTATTTCAGAGTGATACTGTACGGGTGATTTGGGCGCTTCACGAATATGATCCGCAACGAGGCGCGGAAATGGTTTATCACGGTGAAAATCGAGGATACCAAAGTATTCACTTATTAGGACCGCCGCCTGTAGCTAAAATGAGTGCTGGACACTCCACTTCATGGGACGTTGTTTTAGAGAATGTAAGTACCACAAAAATTCGTTTTATATATTATTATTATTATCTACTATTACCGAAAAATTATTTCCTTCAAGTTCAATATTCCACAATACGCGGAGACGTTGTACTGGTGTAAAATATTCAAAGCGCCCGCTCTAAATTCAAAGCATCATATAGTTGGATTCGAACCGAATATCGGTAAAAATCATTCTAAAATGATACATCACATGGTAATGCACGAATGCGAATTGGACGAAGAAGAAGATATCGAATTATGGGAAACGTTCTCTAGAGATAAAGGCAAATCTTGTTATTCTAATATACCGTCTTTGTGGGATAAGTGTTTGACACCATTAGTAGCTTGGGCAGTTGGTTCGAAAGGTAATTAAATCTAATTTTATCGTATAAATACACTGGATATCGTTTATAACGACCTTCAATGGACCAGGCACATTTGGTCGCTATAGCCGATCGTCGTTATAACCGATCATGACATCTACATTAAGCAAATGTGAAATAGGAATTTTGTTAAATCAATTACACATTGTCAACATAATAATAATAATAGAATTTTTTATTGATAATGATATAAAACTTAATTTTTTAAAATAATTAACATAAATAAAAGGAAAATCAATTTCGAGCTGAAAAGTAATCGGTAATAACTTTTTGTTTTTTACATTTTTTTAGATAAAACTCGCGCGAAATTTTTTTTTCGATTTCATCAAGTCCAGATTTTATATTCTAAGTACAAAATTGATTGTCACACATCACAAATTTCTTCAAAAGTTGTGCCGCCCTCAATGCGTCGGTTAACGGTGGGATGTCAAGTTGTTCTTCTTCATCCTCTTCTCCATTGTCGGTTTCAATATCGGCGTCAAGTTCATTGATAAGGTCCTCATCACTAATATCTTGTTCCGTGTGGAGACCCTCGTCAATTTTTGCATAGTCTGCAAAGACATCTTTATTTATTAAGGTTGGCAGTTCTAAGGATTCGGACCACGGCAAAAACTAACTGCGTTAGTTTCGGCTGGTTCTGACGGTTGTTCCTCATTTTGATTTCCCAGCACACCAGAATGTTTGAAACAATTTGTGATTGTTGTCGCAGGTACATCTTCTCAAGCTTGGTGGACCATTATAATAGCATCAAGGATGCTAATTTTTGTTTCCCGATTTTCCTCCACATCTTGAAGAAACCGTAAAACAAGCTGCTTTCTGAAATTGGTTTTAATCTTCTGTATTATCCCTTGGTCCATTGGCTGGAGAACGGACGTTGTGTTAGGTGGTAAAAATACAACCTTTATAAATTCAAAATCTCTCAAATTAATATGAGAAGGGCAATTATCGATGAGTAGCAAAATCTTTCTGCGCTTTTTCTTCAATTCCTTGTCCCAGTCTAAAAGGAATTTATTGAACAGATCGGTTGTCATCCAGGCTTTCTGGTTATTGTAATAATCGACTGGCAAATTTTTTACATTTTTGAAGCAACGCGGGCTCTTAGACTTTCCTATCACGAAAAGCTTACGTTTTTCTGATCCACTCATGTTTGCAGCAACTAAAACAGTTATTCTTTCTTTCTAAAGTTTCCCGTTTGAACATTTTTCTCCTTTGAAGTGAAGGGTACGGTCAGGCGTAAGTTTATAAAATAAACCTGTCTCATCAGCGTTGAATACGTCACTATCACTGTAGCCTTCTCGAATAGTAGGCCAAACTTTGGATAGCCAATCATCAGATGTTGCCGATGGGACTCCCGCGGCTTCCCCACTAAGTTTTTTAAAAACAATGGCATGCCTAACGCAAAACCGTTGGATCCAACTTCTGGAAATAATTTCTTCCGATTCCCTGGAACTACGGGGGATAGATTTTAAAAAATCATTCGCTTTTGCTAGCAGAATTGGGCCAGAGATCGGAATATTACGACTGCGTTGGATTTTGAACCATTTCAAAAGTAACTGATCCACATTCTCGTTAGTGGAATTACGGAGTTTCTTTTTTTTTTAATGAATCCCCTTTTTGAACAATGTCTTTTATCTCATCTCTTTTTTTCCAAATGGATGATATTGTAGAGTGACTCACCTCTAATTCTTTTGCTAGGCTGATGTTCGTTTCTCCATTCTCTAGACGGCAGCAAATGAGGTATTTCTCCTCCAACGTAAAAGTTTTTCTTTTAAACATGATGTTCACAAGTTACCACACAGAGTTGCACCTTTGAATGTTAAAGTTGAACTACATAAGCAAAGAGTGAACAGTCAGAAAAGTCCCCACCACTTCAAAACCCGATCGAAAAAGGTTTCCTAGAAAAATTAGGGATTTTTGTACGCAATTTTCTCCTTATGAATTACTGGTAAACACCCAGAAAAGTCCTCACCAGTTTAAAACCTGATTTTCTATCAAAAGGGGTTTCCTAGAAAAATAAAGGCTTTTGTAGACAATGTCTCCTTATGAATTACAGGAACGGCGTCGCTAATACCGATCTTTTAATTTGGTGGGTCTTACCAAAATGAGTTGTTATAACCGATCAGTCGTTATAACCGAGGTTGTTATAAACGATATCCAGTGTATATATTGAAATGATCAGAAATCTAAAAGCAAGTAGGTACATAATGAAAATTTATAATTTATTGAGATTAGTTTTACCAAAGATAATAATTAAACTAAAGGCAGAAAATCGATAAAAAAAATAAAAGAAATTGAATTGATATTTGCAAGTTAATTAATTATAGTTATTTTATATATAAGGAATTATTTATTAACAATGATATATTCTAAAAGGATTGCATATGTACAAATCATAATTTGTATCATAGAATAATGTTATTAACTATAAATTAATATAAAACTTAGTGGAAGATTGATTTTTTTTAAAAAATATATGAAACTGTTGCCAAAATGACCCATAATAGTGAAAATTCATAAACTATTAATGAAATAAAAGTTTATTTAAAAACATAAATATAAGAACTGACAAGTGTTTGAAAAGTGAAGGACATTGTGAGGAGACAAGAGCAGCAAAAGTCTAGTCAGTCATATTATATGGTTGCTAAGGAAAGAAAAAGAGTATCAGCAGAAAAGAGAACAGGGAGTGCAAAGTTATAAGAAATAGAAGTTAAATTTGAATCAAAATACAAAATAATTGCGAATTATTAAAGATGAATGGAAGATAAATATCTGGACTGAAGAAAATCCAATGAGTTGAAGATTTGTTACTAATCCAATGAGTTGAAGATTTGTTACTGACAATTCACAGAATTAAATGCAAGTTTTAGATCTGATATTGCAAGATATTATCATCTCAGGTCAGTTCCTTCACGTATTATTGGCCAATAATAATAATAATATAAAATAATTTATATATAAAAAAGGAATATTACCTATACTTACGTTGACAATGGATAAAATTCCTTATTTGTGAGGTTAAGATTCCTTTTCCGTAGAAATAATATGAATTGTGTAGTATAATTAAATTTTGTTCAATGTATCATATGTAATCCTTCCACAGAAATAGAACTTCTTGATTATATCATATAAAATTGACATAATTTTTTAGTATTTTCCTTATATTGTACATCTAAATAATAGAATATTCATCTGAGTCGATTTATAACAGAGAACTGTGTAGAATTATCAAATTAGAGGAACGGCCAACTTCAGGTTAAACTCATAGGCGTACTCAACTACATTTTATTAAACTTTATTTGAATTAAAAATAATACAATTAACTTTTAACATAAAACTTTTATTGTTTTGTTAAAAGGAAAAACATCCATAAGTTATTTATTTATGCCAGAACTCAAAGAGAGAATGAGTTTCATGCCCGGCAAATAACGTGCTAGCGACAACAATAGAAAAATAAAAACAATAATAAAAACAATAATAGAGGTAGAAATAAATAATTACAATATATACATATGCGATATCAATTTTTCAATTCAACAGGTGAAAATTTTCCCAACCACGTAGGGCTACCGCTGGCGGAGAAAAAACATTCTTTCTATATGTTGGAAGTTCACTTTGACAATCCGTACGTAAAAAACGCTGTAGATACGTCCGGTTTAAAGGTGCATTATACAAGCGAATTGAGAGAAAATGAGGCCGGTGTTTTGGTAACGGGCGTAGCGCCATCTACACTGCATTTTATTCCTCCATATCAAACGGAATACAAAACCGCCGGGTATTGCAGTGTCGATTGCACAAAAGAAGTATGTAACATTTTTTTCTTTTTGATTAATTTATGACGATCGCTTACCTTATTTATTTTTAGCTTATCCCTAAGGAAGGTATTAACGTCGTCTCCGTTATGTTACATTCGCATTTGGCGGCGAGGAAATTGAAATTGAGGCATTTTAGAGCTATGAAAGAATTGACGCCATTAGCTGAAGTAATATTTATATTATATATACATTGATTAATTAATTTCTTGAGCTAAATAGGAGAGGGTGGGGCAAGTTGTCGACCTTAATGTGTTAAGAATCAAACATATATTTCAAAAGTTAAATCAAAATGCGCATATAAAATTGTAGAACATGACAAAAAAAAGTTTAATTTCTTACAACTTGCCCCATAGTGGGGTAACATGACGAACATATAGGGACAGGACGACTAATTATTACAGAAGTCACAAATAAATTCAATTTCCCCATCAAAATGACTACATAACTCATGCCACCACTTTTTACATTTACTACACATTATCCAGTCGTCAATAGGGGGATCTTTATATTGTTCCATACATCCAGGGCAGAAAATCTCAGACTCTGGTTCTACCGTTTTTGATGTTTTCGCACTATCCATAAAAACCGAACGCTTAACTTGTTTCTTTCCTTTTTGACCAATTGTTGTTTGTAGTTTTCTTCGAGCTCCTCTTTATTGGGAGTGGACGTTAAAATTGTCGCCTTCTGACGACGTCTTTGGCTATGGTTGATTGACTGGAGGTGGCCTAATATCAGTCAGAGACTTATTAGTATTAGAACATTCTGGCTCAGAAGTTATGTTGTCTTGTATCTTTTGTGTCAAAATACCACTTTTTCTTTCACTGGGCACTCCAGATGGACCAGTTACGGCTTCTTCTACGATAGTTTCTTTTACCATTGTTTACCATGTGTTTTCTCTCTGTGATTCACTGTTTCCATCCTCAAATCCTATAATACTCAGTCTAATTTTTTTTGTTAATAAGGGCTCATTATCGCTTGAGTCATCGGCATGATTTTCAGGAATTTGGCGTTCACCGAATTTGGAAGTTGCAAAATCAACATCAGTAAATACTTGAGGATTGAATGGCTCTATTCCACACTTTTTCTGCTGTCCCAACTGTGGCTGCTTTTAAATAGGCCACACCAAACCATTTAGCTACCTCTTTATCTGTTATTGCTTTTCCTGGATTGTTGACCATAAAATTCTCACAAGCTTGACTATAATAGGTTTTCATAGGGCCAAAAAACTCACATCTAATGGTTGGAGTCGGTGAGTTGAGTGGGGTGGAAAGCTCACCATTATTATGCCGCTTGAAGTGATCGATGAGAGGCATGATTGTCAAGTAACAGTAAAACTGGACTTGCTGGTGAAGGGTTTGCATACTTAATAAAATGGTGAAGATATAAAATAAAAGTTTCATTTGTCATCCACCCGCTTTGTTGGGCAATTCCGTCGCTGTTGGGAGGACTACCGTTCAGCAATTCCGGCCTCATTCTCACTCTTGGGAAGATAAACCAAGGTGGAAGATATGATCCTTGAGCGTTTAAGCAACAAACTATTGTTATATTTTTACAACGATCGGCGCTGGCAACTTTTGCTACTCTTCGGCTGCCGGTAGGAGACAAAATTTTTGGTTGTTTGGTTGGAACCGTTGAAAACCCGCTTTCATCAGCGTTGTAAATTTCGTCCGGGGAAAAATTGTATTTAAATCGAAATACCTGGTTACTTCCAATCTATTAAATCTCATTAGTCGGCCTAAAGATGTTGACTCGGGACTTAAATTGTGTCTTTTCATAAATTTTAAGACCATTGTTAAACTGGTGCTTGATATTTACTTCCGCAAATTCGTAAGCTAGTTTTCGACATTCTTTTGATGTGAGACCAAATGCCATCACATTGAATTCCTTTAAATAGTTAGCCAATTCGCGTTATTGTTCATTACTAAAAGTTCTTTTAAACCGACCACCAGAGGTTGAAAGATCTTCCACATTATTTTGTTTCTTAACAAATCTTCTGGAATACCATATTGGATACTTGCAGAATTGACGGATTGATTGTCATGTTGGACACCATGTAATGCTGCGATTAGGCTGTCTTCTGACCAACTGCGCCGCTCAGTTTTTCTAATGTAGGTTCTCACCATCCGAAAAGAGCAAAACATTTTAAATATTACAATATTACATATTATGTACATATTAGGGGGCAAGTTGACGAATTCGTCATCTTGCCCGCGCCAACTTGCCCCTTTATAACCTAAAAGTTATTTTAGGAAACAAAACAAAACACAAATACAAATTATATTTTATTTATTGAAAGGTTTACACCTTAGGGCCTATAAATACGATATAAGTATGTATCTAAATGAACTTACCTTTCTTTTTGTTGCTAAACTTTATTTAAACAACGAAAATATTAGAACCACAACAGCGTAATTTGTCAACATGCTCTTAAAGCGCCAACGAACAATACTGATACATTCAGCTTGGAAATATTACAAGGTCGCCGGGTTATAGACCTTCTGCACCCATGGTTAAAATTTAAAATATTTTTTCTTAGGAAATAAACGGAATTCGTCATCTTACCCCGTCCGTTAACTTGCCCCGCTCTCCCCTATTAAGATTTCATCAAGTTAAATGTTTTTAGGACAATAAATATGATTTTAATTATCAACAATCGAGGTCTTTACCGCAGGATATTCCTATATTACCAGGAGACGGCCTCATAACCGAATGTACTTATTCGACGTTGAATAGAAGTAAACCGACTTTGGGAGGTTATACCACATCAAATGAAATGTGTTTGGCTTTTGTATTGCATTATCCAAGAACTCGACTCGCGGGATGTTACTCCATACCGCCGGTAAAGTATTTCTTCGAAAATCTTGGAATCAAAGAATTTTATGGGAAGGATATGGGGGAAATCGAAAAAGCGCTTCTGGAAGGAAGGTAACTAACTATAACCTATACGAATTAAATTAGTAGTAGAATTGTTATTGAATATATTAAAGTTTTATTTTATTTTTTTTTAGTATCGAAAACGATTCCACTACAACTTCACCCAATAATCAAGAAAGTAAAATATCTCCGGAAGTCGATAAAAAAGTCAAAAAACACTTGATCGATGATCAACAAAGTGAATGGAATATCGTATTTGATAAATTGGTCATAAAAGAACCTCAAGAATTTCGAAATTTAACTTTTACCGAACATTTACGTAATATGCCGTATAATGAGACCGTATTTACAAAAACTATGGAAAAATATTTCTATGAGGGATTGCATTTAACGTTTTGTCGGAAAAAACACGATAGTGTCGATATGGTAAGTCAAATTTATGGTTTTATTTAATGGATTTTCAAAAAAAAAATAAAATAAATCTGTTATTTTGTATTGGAAAAATATTTTTAAAGATTTCTAGAAAACTCCAATATTTCTTTTATATAAGTAATAATAAATGAAATATTATAGGACGATTCTGTCGATTTTAATTTATACTAGCTTTTACCCGCGGCTTCTCTCGCATCGAATTCATTAAATAAGTATCAGAAATCTTATAATAGAAAAGAACGAACTCTGTAGCTATATTAGAACCTGAGATATAGAATGTAGAAAAATTTCCAAAAACCTACAAAAATCCATAGCTCCACATTGAATCTCCGCGCCTAGCTCCACTCCAACTCAGCCGATTTAAGTGTTTAAAAACTCAAAAGAAAGAAGATATTTCAGCCAGTGTTCTTAGATAAAAACGAACTCTAAAGCTATATTAGAACTTCAGATATAGATCTTTGAATGTAGAAAAATTGCCAAAAACCTACAAAAATCCATAACTCCACATTGAATTTCCGCACCTAGCTCCTCTCCAACTCAGCCGATTTAAGTATTCAAAAACTCAGAAGAAAGAAGGTGTTTCAACGAGTGTTCTCAAGCCAAAACGAAGTCTCTATCTTGAATAGAACCTGAGATATAGATCTTTGAATGTAGAAAAATTGCCAAAAATCTACAAAAATCCATAACTCCACATTTCATGTTCGCGCTTAGCTCCTCTCCAAATCAACCGATTTAAGTGTTCAAAAACTCAAAAGAAAGAAGGTGTTTCAACGAGTGTTCTCAAGCCAAAACGAAGTCTCTATCTTGAATAGAACCTGAGATATAGATCTTTGAATGTAGAAAAATTGCCAAAAATCTACAAAAATCCATAACTCCACATTTCATGTTCGCGCTTAGCTCCTCTCCAACTCAACCGATTTAAGTGTTCAAAAACTCAGAAGAAAGAAGGTGTTTCAACGAGTGTTCTTAAGCCAAAACGAAGTCTGTAGCTTTATTAGAACCTGAGATATAGATCTTTGAATGTAGAAAAATTGCCAAAAATCTACAAAAATCCATAACTTCACATTTCATGTTCGCGCTTAGCTCCTCTCCAACTCCACCGATTTAAGTGTTCAAAAACTCAAAAGAAAGAAGGTGTTTCAACGAGTGTTCTTAAGTCAAAACGAACTCTGTAGCTTTATTAGAACCTGAGATATAGATCTTTGAATGTAGAGAAATTGCCAAAAATCTACAAAAATCCATAACTCCACATTTCATGTTCGCGCTTAGCTCCTCTCCAAATCAACCGATTTAAGTGTTCAAAAACTCAAAAGAAAGAAGGTGTTTTAACGAGTGTTCTCAAGCCAAAACGAAGTCTCTATCTTGAATAGAACCTGAGATATAGATCTTTGAATGTAGAAAAATTGCCAAAAATCTACAAAAATCCATAACTTCACATTTCATGTTCGCGCTTAGCTCCTCTCCAACTCCACCGATTTAAGTGTTCAAAAACTCAAAAGAAAGAAGGTGTTTCAACGAGTGTTCTTAAGCCAAAACGAACTCTGTAGCTTTATTAGAACCTGAGATATAGATCTTTGAATGTAGAGAAATTGCCAAAAATCTACAAAAATCCATAACTCCACATTTCATGTTCGCGCTTAGCTCCTCTCCAAATCAACCGATTTAAGTGTTCAAAAACTCAAAAGAAAGAAGGTGTTTTAACGAGTGTTCTCAAGCCAAAACGAAGTCTCTATCTTGAATAGAACCTGAGATATAGATCTTTGAATGTAGAGAAATTGCCAAAAATCTACAAAAATCCATAACTCCACATTTCATGTTCGCGCTTAGCTCCTCTCCAAATCAACCGATTTAAGTGTTCAAAAACTCAAAAGAAAGAAGGTGTTTCAACGAGTGTTCTTAAGCCAAAACGAACTCTGTAGCTTTATTAGAACCTGAGATATAGATCTTTGAATGTAGAGAAATTGCCAAAAATCTACAAAAATCCATAACTCCACATTTCATGTTCGCGCTTAGCTCCTCTCCAAATCAACCGATTTAAGTGTTCAAAAACTCAAAAGAAAGAAGGTGTTTTAACGAGTGTTCTCAAGCCAAAACGAAGTCTCTATCTTGAATAGAACCTGAGATATAGATCTTTGAATGTAGAAAAATTGCCAAAAATCTACAAAAATCCATAACTCCACATTTCATGTTCGCGCTTAGCTCCTCTCCAACTCAACCGATTTAAGTGTTCAAAAACTCAGAAGAAAGAAGGTGTTTCAACGAGTGTTCTTAAGCCAAAACGAAGTCTGTAGCTTTATTAGAACCTGAGATATAGATCTTTGAATGTAGAAAAATTGCCAAAAACCTACAAAAATCCATAACTCCACATTTCATGTTCGCGCTTAGCTCCTCTCCAACTCAACCGATTTAAGTGTTCAAAAACTCAGAAGAAAGAAGGTGTTTCAACGAGTGTTCTTAAGCCAAAACGAAGTCTGTAGCTTTATTAGAACCTGAGATATAGATCTTTGAATGTAGAAAAATTGCCAAAAACCTACAAAAATCCATAACTCCACATTGAATTTCCGCGCCTAGCTCCTCTCCAACTCAGCCGATTCAAGTATTCAAAAACTCAAAAGAAAGACGGTGTTTCAACGAGTGTTCTCAAGCCAAAACGAACTCTGTAGATATATTAGAACCTGAGATATAGATCTTTGAATGTAGAGAAATTGCCAAAAATCTACAAAAATCCATAACTTCACATTTCATGTTCGCGCTTAGCTCCTCTCCAACTCAACCGATTTAAGTGTTCAAAAACTCAAAAGAAAGAAGGTGTTTCACCGAGTGTTTTTAAATCAAAACTAAGTCTCTATCTTGAATAGAACCTGAGATATTGCGGATGGAACGTGTGTATGTGAAAAACTCCCATAAATAATGTACAGGGGGAAATCGCATTTGAGTATAACTTGAGAATGGTGAAAATTAGATGAAATCCGATAGATGATGGCTGATCTGTGCATCAATACCTTTCATTGAAAAAAAAAAATGAAGCAAATCGGTTGGGTAGAACGCCTGAACGGAATGGAAATCAACAATTTTTTTAATATATAAGATAATATACGGTTACTTTAATGAACCGAATTTGTCTACGAAAAAAATCTATATTAATTTAAATAATTAATCAAGTCCATTAATTTTCTAAATTTGTATTACAGAATAAACAAATCGTGAAACTTCCCGAATTTCAACAGTACGAAAAAAAAGAAAACGTCCAATGTAGTTATCGCTCAAAAACAATTTACACTACACACACGGTTGGGGCACAGTCTAGGAATTCATCCCCCGATTTAATTTTATCATTAAGTTATTATCTTTTGATCAAGGTACTAACGAGTATTATTTAGAACCTTTGAATTTAGAATCGAAAAACTGAAAAATCACAAAAGAAATATTTCTGCATTTATCGTAGATAATGATCAATTTAGTCATGTATATAAATAAGGGATTTTGTTGAAAGTTGAAAATAAAAACGCTTGTTTTACCATCTTTTAATAATAATTAAGGATATTTATAATTTATGTCTCATGTATATAGCATTTTTGTTATTATTTTTTATGTTATTAAAACATTAGAAAGTAAAATACAGATAACATCCAGAAATATTTATGATTTGGTCGATAATCATTTTTCTTTTACAAATTTAAATCCGATTTGTTCGAATTTTTTATTTATTATTTATTCATAAGAAAATTGTATATTTTTGCAAGTCGGAAAAATAATTCATTTTGTACATTTTGATGTATATAAGGATTCGTACCAAAAAATTAGATTGTAATATTACATTATTAAGTAAACTGTGCTGTGAATTAATTCGACATACACAACGATCAATTTCAATTGATTCGTATGTATTTATTTATGATATAATTAGATTTCACTAGATATATTCCGTACCACTACATTATTTTAATACAATTATATCTTTTTGCAGAAAGATTGTTTTATTTTTTTATATACCTTCCATACACAGATGGCGTTGAATTGAATCAATTCAAATGCTCTCTACATCTCATATGGTTCTGTTGATCATTATTAGTTGTCAACGACACTTTTTTCATCTTTTCTACTACAAAAATTAAAACTGCTTTCATTAAATTACAACTTGTATGATTGCCGGATAAACTATAAAATTATTCACTGAACTATTTCACATTTTCTTCTTCTTCTTCTTGTAGTAGGACGAGGTCCTGTTAGGTCTGTCATCTGCCCTCTTGTGACGCCGATGTCCAGCTATCGTATCAGCGTTTTGGGGGTCTACCGATTGGGCGTCTTGTGTCTGGTTTCTGTGTTTTGGCCCCTTTGGCAATCCGTTCTGGAGCCATTCGTTCTACATGGTCTCTCCATTGTCGGCGTCTTGCTCTTACTCATCTTGTACTCCCAGTTCTCTTAAGGTATCTGTGTTGGGTATTCTATAGTGGAGTGTGGTACCCTTTATTGTTCGTCTCTGCTGTTCTCATTTTTCTCTTTGTTTGTGTTGTGTCTGCCCTTGTTTCTGCGGCATAGGTTAGTATGGGTCTGATACAGGTCTTGTAGATTCGCGTCTTACTTTCTATGCTCATATATTTGTTTCTCCATATAACGTCCCGTAAATATCCCGATATTCTAGTTGCTTTTAGGCATTTTATGTCTAAAAAATATTAAACTTAAATAACAAAACCTTCTAGAATATTTGAAATCTTTCAAACTATCGAATGATTTGCTGGAATCACTTGTAAATTTGAATTTTAGCGATTTTTTTTTGAAAATTAACACGCAAAAAAGATTTATCTTGTCGAACGTGAAAATTCACTAATTCCAAGAAGTATTTATTGTTGTTACTTATTCAACATAATCAAGAGTTTTATCTTCCGTTCATCTCCATTGAAAACGGTTCTTTCTTGTTGTTTATTCTCAACGTAATATTTTACTGGTAAATTTTTTGTTCTCGTCGAACCAGTTCGAAGATTTTTCCAAGATGTTCCATATCTTTTTTGCGTTTTCATTTATATCTATAACGGCAGAATCAACTTGACCTTTTTCGTTAATTAATCTCAATAGCTTTAAACAAGAAACGCGGTCAATGTAATGGATAAATTTGACTTTATATATTTTGTAACATATGTATCGATCCGCTCTTTGAATAAGTTTGGA
Organism: Diorhabda sublineata; assembly: GCF_026230105.1. Classification (NCBI taxonomy): domain Eukaryota; kingdom Metazoa; phylum Arthropoda; class Insecta; order Coleoptera; family Chrysomelidae; genus Diorhabda; species Diorhabda sublineata. Next base: position 7,394,561 of record NC_079483.1, read on the forward strand.
TTTTTTCGAATATCCGCGTTATATTCCGATAAGAATAAATAAACTTTAATTATAGATATAGATATTTAATTATATATTAATAAAAAAGAAACATCGACATCGATTTTTCCTAAACCGTGTTTCATCATGTAACACACAGTGTACGGATAACACGTAGCAATTCCTTTTAATGAAAACATCTTGTTTTTGGAATCTTCCAAGGATTTATAAGCTGCGCAAATAAAGTGACAGAAAAGCTGAACATAGAAAGCCTTAGCGATGACACCACAAAATACTTCTACCAGCAAAGACTAAGGAAGGCAATAAATGAAAACAAGATCTTGAAAGATGATACCGAAGAACTAGCATGGAAAAGATTAAGTACTAATATAAGGACAGCTGCAGAAGAGGCATTAGGCAAACGAAAGATGAACCTAAACGGAAAGCCCAACACGAAACCATGGTTCACACACGAAATCTGGGACAATTCTGGGAGAAATATTCATCAGACATGGAAAACGACTTATATGGAGGACAAAAAAAGATCTGGAATATGATAAAGAACATCAAAAGACCAATCAATGAATACATCCACACGAAAACAATAACGTTAAAAGAATGGGAAAGGTATTTCGATGAACTCTACGGTGACACAATAACAAGCCAACCCACTGAACAGAAACAAGAAAATATATCTGGGGAAGGAGAAGACATCCAACAACAATTAATATCAAAAGACAAAATTGAAGATGAAAAACAGGAAATCACCAGGGTTGGATAACATTAATAACGAGCTTCTTAAATATGGTGGCATTGACAAGATATACGACCAGAGAAAAGTACCAGAGGAATGGAAAGTAAGCATAACGATCCCCGTCTTTAAAAAAGGGGAAAAGAAAGATCCAAATAATTATAGAGGGATCAGCCTCCTTAGCACGACTTCAAAATTACTCACAAAAATTATTGCAGAAGAAATCTCAAGTAGCGGCATGAGCGAAGAACAACAGGGATTTAGAAAAAATAGATCAACCATAGACGCCATATTCATCTTAAGACAGATTGCCGAAAAGGCCATAGAGTAAAGTGTAAGAGTAAACAACGAACTATCCAGTAAAATGCCAGTATCAACAGGGATCAGACAAGGAGATAGTCTCAGTCCAATACTCTTCAACATTATAATGGACGAAATCATAAAAGAAGTCAAAACGGCAGGCAAAGGATACAGAATGGGAAAACATGAGCTTAAGATAGTTTGCTAGGCTGATGACGCCGTTGGGATATCCGAAGACATTACGCTCAATCACAGGGAAAACACTAAGAGACAGAATAAGGAGCAATGAAATTAGAAGAATGTGTGACGTTCCGGATATAGTGAGATGGGTCAGAACTAGAAGAAGAGCATGGAGAGATCATGTCAATAGAATGGACGACAATCGACTGACGAAAATCGCAAAGGAAGAGAGACCCAATGCAAGTAGACCGCCTGGGAGACCACCAAAGCGCTGGTTTGAGAGCTGGTCCTCGGAGTCACAACTTAGGCTGCCTCTTTGAAAACACAAGACATAGTCTTAAAATAAGAAGAAGAAGAAGAAGAAGCAAATAAATTTGATAGGTTGTATCCACTCTTTGTTAAACGTTTTTATCGCTTTTTCACTAGTATAAACCAAAAGTTGAATGAAAAGATTTTTTTTAGTGTTGAATAAATTTTCACCGCTTTATAATGTAACTTTGATTGGATCTGCTACAAACTATCGATTCACTTTAAATATCTAAATGATATTTCACCTTTTTTTGATCTGAAATAAGATCTTTTAATTCCGAGTGAGTTTTCCTCCATTTCGATAACACAGAAAACACAGAAACGGCTCTTCTTCTGAGACAAATATCCTGGTACAACGTGTTTCAAATTCGACGTAGATAAATATTTGGTTTCTTCACAGTGACTTTTGTAAAGCGAAGATTTACTCGCACATTTAACGGAATTAATATTCGATATAATTTTTTCCAACCACTTACTTAGAAATATAGACAGTAACTAACATAACAAACTCGTTCATAGCAATGTTATCTCTCAAGATATGTCTTGAGCTTATTCAGCAAAAATTTTTATCGCTAATGATGAAATGTAGTTTCAAATTACTTGTTTATAGGGTAATTCAATTCACTACCGAAATTGAAAACGTTAATAAATATATTAAGACTCAAATCGTGTTTCTACCGAATTATTTTCGTATATATACATAGCAAATATTTTATATTTAATTACGACGTCTCCTTATGATTATCATTTGAAATAAAAGAAGCGTTTAAAATATTTATTTGGCACACGGGTAGTTGTGTCCATTCAATTTACATTCAGGCTAAATCACAGTTTGGTTTTTATTAAATGAGAAAATATATATACAATACTTAGTTATAGCGAAAGTAAATATCTAAAGCTAAATATAATATTACAAATTATTCATATTTAGTTGTACTAAATTCATAGTAAAGTCGAAATTGAGTAACACCCTGTATAAATGTAATTAATGACGGTAATTATACACTTTCACGGTCACCTGGTTTTTTGCCTCTAGAAAATCGAAAACTGGATGGATTTTAATGATCTTGGTCTCAAAATGTTCCATTTTACGGCGGATTTATAAAAAAAAAATACGAAAATTAAAAAAAATAAATATTTTTTACAGTTTCATGACTTTAAATGCAAAAAAAATGACTTTCTACATATAATCCTTCGTAACTGTTTCTGACGTCGTGGAATCAAGTTCGTATATTTTTTTTCCGCAATTTACATAATAAAATGAATATTTTGAAAAAAAAGTTTTTCTACTATTTAAGGTTTAAAACTATTAAAAACCGCAAATTCAACCACTACCCCCGTGTTTTTAATAAATTCGTCGAAAAATGGAACATTTTGAGACCAAAATTATAAAATTTATCTATTTTTCGATTTTTAATGGTCCAAAAACTATTAACATTGAAGAATATAGTAGGAAACTATTCACGAAAATTGATTGTTTTTCATTGATTTCATTTTAAGCTATAAAAACTGAAAAAATCATTCTTTTTGGATTTTTTTTAAATTGTTTATTAATTTATGTAGAATACAAAAAAATATAAGAACTTTATAAGAACTTTTTGTAAAGGATTATTTTGCAAAACCGTTTTTTTTTTACGATTTAAAACAGTAAAACTGTGAGAAATTTTCATTCCAGCTATTTCTACTATTTTTTTAAAAAAATCTGCCGTAAAATGGAACATTTTGAGACCAAGATCATTAAAATCCATCCATTTTTCGATTTTCTAGAGCCAAAAAACCAGGTGACCGTGAAAGTGTATAATTACCTTAATGACAAAATAAATCGGAGTTCGACGCTCAAAAAAATGATTTATGGATTTATAAATGAGAATGATGTTACTAACTAAATGATGAAGTAAAATTCTATTAAAAAAATCAATGGCTATTGCTGAATCAATGTTTTTACGCCATTGTTTAACACGGAAGTATATTTAATCTCAACAGGTGACTAATTTGAAGAGCACCCGAATAAAAAAGTGTATTTACAGCTTTAATTTGAAAAAAAATGAAAATTATATCGTACATCTACTCAAATTTTCTCAAAAAAGTATTTGTTTTATCATATGCGAAAGTTTTTGGAGTTTACTCCTTAAGAATCGATTTGCATATATAAGGGGCCCAGTATGAGAAAAATGTGAGGAGTAAAATCTATCGATGAATGACCTCGTTAAGTTTTTGGTGCGCACCCTATGATGCGCAACTTTCTAATTTGTCAGTGTCAACATACTTATATTGCTGTTAATGTGAAGTTTTATTATCATTGTGTTCCGCTAAAGTGAACTGAAAGTATTTTCAAATAACTATGGCAGAAAGAGGTGTAGATGATATTGCCGGAACATCTAACAAACACGTGGTTGCAAGGTACGTTATAATTCATGTATTATATGTATAAGCATGTGCAATTTGTATTTATTAAATATTTTAATAATTATCGATGTAGTTCATATAAATATATGTTTGAAAACAACACATAAAATTAGATAATCAACTTTAAGTTAAATAAACTCTTTTTGCGTCTGGTTAGACTATCGAACTTAAGGAGTAAACTCCAGTCGTGCGTCGGAGCTGACACACACAATTTTCATTTTCTTGTAGTATGTCTACTTCTTTCCGAATTATTCATGTTCTAAATATTTTTTTATAATGAGATCATCTAGTAATTTTATTGTCTTAAAATCGTTTTTCTATATTGCTCATTTGCATTTTGAACACGCTATATCGTTAGAAACGAAATTCATTTTTTTAACAAATATGAAAAATCTATAAGATCGAAATCGTCGGAATTGTCTAGATTGGTCGGCGGAAATTGTGGTTTATTCCTAAGAAAATTTATCGAGTGTTGTCGGAATTCGTGCGCTGACGATGAATCTAATTTAGATAATAGGTAACCACATTGGGCTGTACAAACTTCATCTTTCAAAATTTCTCGTTTCGACCAAAATCTAATCAACTTATGACAGTCGGCTATTCTTAAAGAGGCACAATTTCCCTAAACAAACAAAAATAAAATGAATAAATAGGGGATATTAAGAGAAATATCATTTTTTCTACGTACTCCTTGTGGTGTACAAGTACAAGCGGAACACGGACTCGGAAAATTAGATTCTCCAACCGCCACATATTTATCTCCGATTAAACATCCTCTATGAGCCCCGTATTCTTTCCAAGCACGAATATTAATAGACGGTAGTGAATGACAAGGTACTCGGGGGTTTAAGAAATTCGATGGTAAATCGAACGCGTAACGTTGAATATAATTTGCTACATCCATATTATCGCAAAGAATTTTCGCTAACGAAATTTTTCTTATTTCGGCTAATTGTTGTTCTGTAAACCTCGTCGCAAAATTATCGTTTTCGTACCTTAAAACAACAACTATTAATATATTATCAATCGAGTAATTGGAACGATCGGATTGGAATTGGAAAAAATTATGTTCCAATTACTTACTCACCAAAATCTGTCACATTTCTTCAATTGTCTAAATTGAATACCAATAATACAGGCGAAAGTGGGTCCTACCATACCGCCCTTCACCGCTATTTCGCTCATTCCACCCGGAAATAAATCTATATCATCAACCGATGCATATATACTTTTCAATTTAGCAATACTATCTTGAGTCATTTCTCGATGAAGATCTTCGAAAGTCGTAGCTCTCTTCAAATTACAATAAGCTCTATAATTGTTATAAGATGGAATTCCGTGGTCTCTAGCTCTTTGAAGGTTTCTCGAAATTAAATCAATTCCTACAAAAAATATTAAATAAAATCATTCTTGTGCCGATCTCAATCACGTTTTTTTCGGATGCAACAAACACATTCATAAGACAAACAATTTTATTAAGGATCATTGGAAAAGTCTGTGACTGAAGGATTTGCTTCCAAGCCGTTTTCTTTCACACACACACACACACACACACACACACACACACACACACACACACACACACACACATCTTCAAAGGAATGATATCTTTCGTAAATAATGGAATATCACCTGAAAATGGTATTTTCCTATCTTCAAAAAGGTGATTCGTTACTTCAGCTGTTATAAATTGATCCATACTTTCGATTGGTGTCGAAATAAGTCCTCTCGTAATTTCGTCCACCATGTTTTCTCTTAACATCATGTCCATTTTGAAAAAACCATCTCTTAGAAGTATGGGTGGATTGACGATTTCGTAATTAGCGTTCGCTCTGATGGTATAATTAAAAAAGTTACTTTTAATTGATTCAAACTTGAAATTTTTTGGAGTTTACTCCTTAAGAATCGATTTGCATATATAAGGGGCCCGGTATGAGAAAAATGTGAGGAGTAAAATCTATCGATGAATGACCTCGTTACGTTTTTGTTGCGCACCCTATGATGCGCAACTTTCTAATTTGTCAGTGTCAACATACTTATATTGCTGTAATTGTGAAGTTTTATTATCATTGTGTTCCGCTGTGAATGAATTGAAAGTATTTTCAAATAACTATGGCAGAAAGAGGTGTAGATGATATTGCCGGAACATCTAACAAACACGTGGTTGCAAGGTACGTTATAATTCATGTATTATAACGAGTGGCCCAAAAGTCGCGCAACGCTAACACAAAATGCGCATGAGTTGGTTTCACCCTACTAGTACAAGGTTACGCGTTTCTACCGAATATCTTACAGTTGTTCGTGTGTAAAGGAGCGGTGAGGGTATTTATAAATGTGTAATGAATGTGTAACCATGGCAACGGGATCGAGTTATCGGTTCACAATTGCGGAACGCGTGTTTTTAGTGACCTCGTACTACCGTTATCATGCCTATTATCAAAACATTTTCTCCGATTTTGCCGAAAAATTTCCTAACAGTCAAGTTCCGAGGCGTGAAACTGTGTATCGTTTGATAAAAAGGTTCCAAAAAAATGGTACTGTGAATGATACGAAGCGTTCGGGGCGGCCACGCAGCGTGCGAACTGCAGAAAACCTACACATCGTCGCTGAGTGTTTTGTTGAAACACCGGCGCGATCAGTCCGTAAAGCTTACCATGAATTGGAAATTTCTCGTTCCAGCTTGCAGCGAATAATGAAGGAAGTAGGTATGCATGTTTACAGACCACGTCTTTTACAAGCATTAACAGAAGACGATCCGGACCGCAGACTTCAGTTTGCTGAGTGGTACGTAATTCGATGTGAAGCGTTCAAAGACTTTTTTAAAACCATTTTGTGGTCAGATGAAGTACAATTTAAATTTAATTGGCCGAATCAACAGAAACAAATGCGTATACTGGTCTACAGACAATCCGCATATCACCATCCAAGAAGAATTAAATGTTCCAGGTGTAACGGTATGGCTTGGTGTTTGCTCCTTCGGAAACATTGGCCCTTACTTTGTCGACACAACAGAACAGGTGCTGCATACCTTGATTTGTGGATGGAATTGCGCGAAGAACTGAATAATAACCCGGATTTTTCTGGTCGTGTGTCAACTCTTCAACAAGATGGCGCGCCGGCCCATTACGTTGTAATTGTTCGCGAACTCCTAAATCAAAATTTTCCGGATTGGATTGGTAGACGAGGTCAAGTCGAATGGCCACCAAGATCTCCTGACCTGACTCCTTTAGATTTTGCAGTGTGGGAAATTTTAAAGGATAGGGTGTTCAAAAATGCTTTACCAGATGTGGAGACCATGAAATACATAATCACCAACGAAGTCGATACGCTGAATGCAGATAAACCTACACTTGCGCGCATCTGTAAAGCTGTTAAGAAGCGATGTCTGAAGTGCACAGAACAAGAGGGAGGTCATTTCGAACATCTGTTATGATGCCAAGGAGTCAGCTTTTGCCTTGCTTCAAACTAATTTTGTGTATTTCGTTTTTTTTGCGAATAAATTTTGTACTTTTGCTACGCAATGTCATTTTTTTTCAATTGGTTGCGCGACCTTTGGGCCACTCTGTATGTATGAGCATGTGCAATTTGTATTTATTAAATATTTAAATAATTATCAATATTAATGTCCCGAGTGCATGTCAAATTGTCGATAATTTAATTTTCTCGAGGAAATTATGAGACAATTTGACGTGCACGAGAGGGCATTTTGGCAGACTATTTCCTGAGAAAAATTTAATTTAAAATAAACTTAATTCTGTGTTTAAAATTTGTTATTCTTTAAATTATACCGTAGTTGACGATCATCATATTGGCATTGAATTGGTATCTACGGTAACTTATTGACAACAGTTTTGTTCGTGAAAAAATATTTCAAAATGAGTTTACGTTTTGGGCAGAATTCCACGCAAGTAATAGACGCCGCAGTGGATAAACTAAATCCACTGAATACGAAAAAGTCGAGAGATTCTGCGTGGCGATAGTTTCAACAATTTTGTGATGAACGAAAATACACTTTGAACAAGGAAACTTCTGTCGCACAGCTGGCCGTAATTCTAAGAGATTTCGCTTTCAACATGAGACGTAGTGATGGGGAAGAATATAAAGAAGGTGTTGTCAAAACACTTTGGAATACAGTAGCGAAAATTTTGCAACAAAAATGTTATGAAGAGTTTAACATTATTTTCGATCCTTTTAAAGATGTAACGTTTGAATGCGCCAGAACTGCGAGAGACCCAAAAAGGAAGCAGTTGCAAAAGTGTCCTGAAAAAAGAAAAACAAGTGCATCTAACTTATCAGGACAAGATATTGATAAAATGTGTGCCATTTGGGACGAGTCGACTCCGGACGGACTTCAACGCAAGTTCTTTCATATTGCTTCATATGAACTGGCGTGGAGAGGAGGAGAAGCATGTAATTGCCTTTTGAGTTACTTTGAAGAAGAATTTGACAACTACGGCAACCCTACAGGACGCATAGCTTATAATCCTATTTTTTCTAAGACAGCGCAAGGAGGGAGTCATAGGTTAACAGAAAAAAGATGGTTAGTCCAAAACACCACCGAGCCTGATAAATGCCCAATAAGGTATTTAATGTAAAGCATGATATCAAATAATCTATCATTATAATTTTGCGGGCTTTTTAAAATGTTGAAAGAAAAAAGAGGAAAACATATTACGGTCGATCGTCTTTTCTTAACTGTAAACCCATCATGGATGAAAGAAACATCAAAAGGTTTTTTTTAAAAATTGTCCAGCAGGACGAAATGAAATTTCAAAGTGGACAAGAGATGCAGCGGAAGCTATAGGAATTGACACGAAAAGAATAAAAGTGACAAATCACTCGAACCGTGCTGCGGCAGTTACTCAGCTTGCCAAGGTTGGGGTTTCAGAAAATCAAATTATGAAGGTTACCGGACACTCAAATCAGGCCTCGATAAAGAGTTACTTCCAAGTAAATAGTGAACACCACGAGGAAATTGTACAAAAAATGCGAAATGACAGTAGCGAAGTAACAATGAGAAGTGGTGGAAGCAGCATAGAAACACCATCGTCGGCCTCCAGTAAAGTTGTATATTCTAATTGCATTTTCAATAATTGTTCCTTTTCTTGAAATATAAAATTAAAACCAAATGATGTTTATTAATCCTAGACGAAAATTTGGCACTAGTGCAAATTATCGATAATTTGCACTAGTGCAGTATTATCGCTGAAATTTGATCGTTGCTAGGTAAACATAAAATATTACAGCTTTTTGGTTGGCTTAAATTTTTCGAAGGAAATAGTCGATGTAGTTCATATAAATATATATTTAAAAACAACACATAAAATTAGATAATAATCAACCCAATATGAATTATCGGGCGCATCCACATAAAATAGAAAATTTTTAACCTAACCAAAGATTAATTTTCTTGTCGATGTCTATAAATTCTTCCACGTTATTATGATTTATTTTATAAATAATTTTTAAATATTAACAACTGTAGTCAATAATTCGATAATATTATCAGAAAAATCGACAATATTTTTTCATTTAATAATGTTTTCATATAATTTTCTTTCGAAAAGTTATTTTTTAGCTTATTTAAATAATGTTCATATACTATTTATTATTGTATGTAAAAGATTTAGTGACATAATTATCTTTTTATAACCATTTTTGTTAATTATTAAGATAATATTATATTTTAAATAAAAAATTAATTATAATAATTTGAAAAAAATGTTTATAAAAACCTTTTTTTATCAATTTTCTTAAAGTCGGTTAAAATTTTTATAATTATGCATTTATAAATTTTCTAATTTTTGTTTATACTTTTTGACTGGGAAAAAATCTAAATCTTGAGAGCGAGCTTACAGGTTAAAAAAAAATTAATGAAGGAAGCCCAAAATATTCTGGCAATCAACCAACCCTCTGGGTCCGTCGCACCCGTGATTGCTGCACAGTTGCCACCATCAAGTCCTGATATAGGACCCAGAATCATAGAGCACGAAGCAGTCATCGAAACTGTACCATCGAGGCCATCAATAAAAACGAAAACCTCAAAAAAGAATCAACGTTTCTAGTAAAAGTATATTATTTTCATTAATTAACACATTTACCCTTTTATACAGTATCAATCAAGTTAAATAAACTCTTTTTGCGTCTGGTTAGACTATCGAACTTAAGGAGTAAACTCCAGTCGTGCGTCGGAGCTGACACACACACACACACACATACACAATTTTTTTTAATCACCTCACCTAGGTATATGTGGTCTCAATAAAGAATGGCCTATCCTGAAAGCGGCGGCTGCAAATTCATTAAACGCCGTAGGATTACAATCGGGATCGTAACCTTTAAAATATCCATTAGGTAATAAAGTGAGTTCGTACAAATTCATAGCGTTCCAGCCTAAAAGTCTCGGTAAAAATTCATTGTAAGTTATATGTTGGAATTCGGCCGTCACAATTCTTCTAACGTGCTCGAAAATATTTTCTTCGTCCCAATGAGGATTCAATTTATACAAAATTTCCGATATTCTGTTATGTTCTCGCATAAATATTGTGTGGATCGTTGCCAAAGCTGGTTGTTCGGAAGCGCGCGGATCGCCTAAATTACAACATTCATTATTGAATAGATCGAATTTGATTGTAATTGATATATTGAAAATATTAACAAATTACCTGCGATGAAACATAATCCCGAACGCGATTTACATTCAGGGTGATGTGAACTTTGGGGTAGCAGGGGTTTGCCTTTAATAGGATGATTAGTATAATTCATAATACCTAATCTACTTTTCAATTTTCGCGCTTTACAAGGATTCTCCCCGTAAATCATAGAAGCGTCGAGAAAAGCACTGTTCATGTTCATTTGTTCTCTAGGACCCAAATGTTGTTGAGCCGGTAAAGATCTCATCGAATGGAGACATACTCTTTCGCCTGAAACAACAAAAATTATTAAAAAATATATTGTTAATAACAACTATTAATAAGTATACCTGTTTTAACGTTAAATTCTGGATAATAATGATCGCCGGGAGGTATTGGTAACGGATCACATTCCGGATGTACAGTAAAACGACTGTTACACGACCTGCAATCTGGTATAGATTCCTCGAAACCCTTATGAACAGGTGTAAGTGTTATATCGTGATCTAATAGTTGAGCGAATTGCATCGTCATTAAAGTATATTTAGAATGAATATTACTTATATCGGGATGAATTATCCTTGATACTATTCTAGGATTCGGAAGAGGTAAACCGCTAACGCCAGTCACTATAGCTTTCGATATACCTTTAAACAAACGAAATATAATTTAATAATAAACAATAATTTTATTATAAACGCGTAATTACCATCTTCATATGCGCTAGGTAACATTCTAATGAAAGGAGTTAGGGAGTTTCCCCAATGGGGATGTTTCAAATTATTACAATATCCTGTATAGGTTCTGAAAGGAGACGTCGAATCGCAAATTTCTTTTTCGTCACAATCTTCATTAGGTTTCATTTGTTTGAGTAAATCTGATAAATATATGTTTATATCTAGATTTTTAAGATTTTCCGTCAATTCGTTCCTTAAAATTGGTAATTCTTCATCGATAAAAACGTGTCGTTTCCTTCTACGATGCATAAGCGTATCGATAATTTTGTTAGAAGTCAATTCAAATAATAGGGAACTATTAGCCAGTTGAAGAGCGTCTTTGCTAGCTTTACTAAAAGCTACCGCCGTACCTTGAGGAGACTTTGGGTTAACGCCCCCTACTGTAATCAAAAACAAACCCGATATTTATTAAGTTAGTTGAGGTTAATGCGAAAATACCTACGTTCGGTCCAAACTTTATATTCCATCTTTCTCCTTTCCACGAGATCTTTTTGAGCTTCAGCTAGAGCTTCCTTTAGTACGTACTCATTAATATCCGTTTCGTTTTCTTGATCTGTCCATTCTGTAAATTGTGGAAGTGGATATTGATCACAAGATATGCCAGAATTTAAAAATATATCTTCCTGTATAAATATTTTAGGAGGTAATTTATAAAGTTCCGGAACGTTAGCGCACAAAATACTAGAAAGGGTTGCTTTCTTGATTTCTTTCAATTGATTGTTAGTGAAAGAACTAGGTGGTAAATCGTTTTCGTACCAAAATCTGTCTGATTCTCTTAAAAGTTGGAATTGTTTTTTCAAAATACAGTTAAAAGTTGGACCCAACAAAGAACCTAAAATAGATATATAAAGATATTTCAATATATAAAATTTGTATAAATACCTGGTAAAGGTTCTTCTAAAATGGCCCCGACTATAAGATCAATATCGTCAGGGTTTTTATATAATTGTTCTAAATGTATTAAATTTGATTTCTGGATTCGAAATATTTCTAAATCGGTATAACGTTCGATGGTTTTTAAAGGTTTGTTGCACAATTTTAAATATTCTGTATACGGTGCAATACCATGATCTCTACTCATATGAAGAAGAAGTGCAAAAGTGTCCCAATTGCTCCGTAACGTCACATATATTTGGGCATTTGGTATTAAAGCAGGATTTCTAATTAGGTCAATTACCTTTTCTGCATAACTCCCGGAATTTATCTTGGTCTAAAATCAATAAAACATATGTCGAGTTAATTTGAGAAAATTAAAAAGCGATTCTTCTTTATATTACCAGTGATTGTGGTAACAACGACAGCAATATCGGTAAAGCCGTTACGGCAACTTCATTATATATTCCAGTTCGATTTTTACTCGAATATTTCGAAAATCTACCGTATTTTTTCAATCCAAGATCAAATTCCGTCATGGTTTCCTATAATAACCGTTTGATAAAACAATACTCTTTCTATACAGGGTGATTCATTAAAAATGTCCAATCTCTGAACTGTAGATTCTAGACCTCAAAATATGATGATTCTGCTCAACATGCCTTTTGCAAATATTGCTAGTTTTCGGGTGTTGAAAGTTTAAATTTTGATTTTCGCAATAATTTATTATGTTTTCACAATTTCTCTTTGAAAATTGGCAATTTTACGTTTTTTGGCATGAGAAATCATAATTTGCACTCTAATTTAACATTGCTAATAGCTAGTTACACTTGTTCGTGTTAATTAAATCAAAGTAAACTATTTTTGAGCTAAACTTACAACTGAAATAAGAAAAAAATATTAAAAAGCGTTCAATTCCACAAAAAAAAGTTATTCTTCTTCGATTCGTGTAACTCAATCGGTTATCGAGTTATTTGCTTCTAAAAATTTTAATATTTTCATAAAAAATTTTATTATTCCTTAAATATTTTCTGGATACAAATTCTTTTTACTGATGAGGCAACATTTACCAGACGAGGAATATTTAATTAAAAAAATAATCATTTGTGGGATTCTGAAAATCCACATGCTACGAGGAAAACACATTTTCAGCACGAGTTTAAGGTTAACATTTGGTGTGTGGTGTAATATGTGGGTATTTAATAGGTCCTTTTGAACTGCCAACCAATTTAAATGGATCTCTTTATTTAGATTTTCTTCAAGAACATTTACACGATTTACTAGAGGATATACCTCTCGCTTTAAGACAAAATATGTGGTTTTTGCACGACGGAGTTCGTCAATACTTAAACGAACAGTTTCCGCATCGATGGATTGGTCGTGGAAGTGAGTCTGCTTGGCCACCAAGAGGCCCTGATTTAAATCCTTTGGATTTTTCAATTTGTTCGCAAATGAATGGCATTAGTTTACAAAGAAAAAATTACTTCTCTTCCACAACTGCGACGGAAAATATAAGAAGAGATCTCTACGAAAGCGGATCAAAAAGTGTATTGAAGTAAATGGTGGGCATTTTGAGCATTTGCTTTGAAGTTTTTTTATTTTTGTTTACAAATTTGTTATTGTTACAATATTTAAGGAATAATAAAATTTTTTTTTAAAAGCAAATAACTCGATAACCGATTGAATTACACGAATCAAAGAAGAGTAACTAGCGCCCTCTATTAGCAACGGTTAATTTTAATCTTAATGCTGCTCATGCCAAAAAACGTAAAATTTAAAAATCGAAATTTAAACTCGGAAACTAGCAATATTTGCATAAGGCATGTTGAGCAGAATCAACATATTTTGAGGTCTAGAATCTACAGTTCAGAGATTGGACATTCTTAATGAATCACCCTGTATATAAATTCACCATCATTCCCGCGTATGGAAGAAAATTTATTCAAGGACAAAGGTGAAAAGCGGTAAGTTTTATCATAAAAATAAAAAAAATTGTAGACCATAAAATGATCTAAAAAAAAAACGTATCGATACTTTTTTTCTTACGAGCCCCTGTTTGCGAGATATAAAGAATCAAAAAGTCGTAAGAGATAGATAAAAGAGATTTAAATTAAAAAAAAAATTGGGAAACTTAATCGTCCAAGTCGTAACTTTCAAATTTTTCTTCTTGTTGTACTCATGCATATTATGACGATTACAACTTTTTAAATCGTTATAGCTATAGCTCAGAAACGGTGGCTCGTAGGAAAAAAAGTAATAACACGTTTTTTGTAGATAATTTTAAGATCTACAATTTTTGTCTGAAGTATTTTTATGATAAAACTCACCGTTTTTTTAAAAATTGCGAAAAACCCATATTTTGAACTTTCCATACACGAAATGATATAGCTTCACTGTTATTTTATCTTTAATGTTTATAAAGTAATCATGAATATTTCTAATAAAGTATAATGAATATTTTACCTCTCCTAGAACGAGCGGTAAGAACTCATTATAAGTAATATGTTGAATTTCCGCTATTACAATTCTTCTACTTTCATAAAAGAGATCATCGTCTTTCCATTGTGTATTTATATTCTTTAGCTCTCTAGCTATTCTGTTGTGTTCTTCCATTAAAACAGTATACAAAGGATTTGAAAAACAAGTAGCGCAATTGGATTCATTTATTCTACCTCCTTCGTATAAACGAATCTTGTTCATATCGTCTAAGGTATTCCCGTAAATTGAGGATGCATCCAAAAATGATGTTGCCAAATTCATCTGATCTCTGAATTCTGAAAAATTACCATTAACAAGTTCCGACTTCGATAAATTTCTATACTTTCTAAATTAAATTTGAATATACATCTCTTGTCGTATTATTTGTAAAATTCACATACATTTCCAAAGTAATCACCTGTTGGTTTAGTTTCTAATGATCAGTAACACTTAAGGCGTGACCGAATTTTATTACCTTCTTAACTACCTGATTGGTATAATTGATATAATTCATTGAGTCCTTAAAGCGATATCTCAATTAGTGTAATTGAGCAAATAAAATTTTTTATAAAGAAACGTGAAATTCTGTGTCTGTATATACTATATAATGTTTTGTTTTCGAAAATTCTTACCGAATTTACAACGTTTTATATCAATGGACGGTAACGTTCTCATATATTCTAGACAATCTTCTTCATTTAGATAACTGTTGTAACATTCATCGTGTTTTTTGTTTTTATCACAACAATGCGGATTTTTCAAAGTACCAGTACTGGTTAGATCGTGTAATAATAATTCGCTCCAAGCCGCCAATAAAGCAGTCACGGATTCATGTTTATTTTTCGGATTTTTTCGGAGAATCGAACTCACATGTCGTGAATCAGGTAGTAAATACGATGGATAATGATTTATAGGAAATGAAGTGCCTAAAAACAATAACAAACAACTCAAAAATTTATTAAACTATTCTCAACACTACTTACCATCGGCATAATTAGGTCTTATTAATCTTAATAATTTCTGTCCTCTCGCACCCCAATTCGGATGTCTAACATTATTACATTTGCCCGATGGTTCTCTAAATTTCATAGCGGGACAAGTTCTTTCCTCAACATGTATGCAGTTCATTGTCGATTCTACTTTTTCTAATAACAACGCCTTTTCTACAATGTGTTTAATATCATCGGGAAGCGATTTGACGTATTCGGTTACATTGTAATCGGTCGCGATACAAAAATTTGCGACCACCACAATTAATATTAGTCCAAACCTGTAATAATATTCGCCGATTTTGAAAAATATCTAAGTTGTAGTATTGGTAAATCACTAAGACATTGATGATAAACAATTGATCAAATTATAATATGCCGGACGATTTTATTTGAAATTTAATATCAGTTTCAAATGTTGTTGTATTAGATATTGACATGATGTTAACTGTCACCAATAACACCCCTTCATCCCCATTCGTTATACGCCATTTCTAGAGAAATAATCGTTCCAATATATCCTATTTCCTTTATTAAGATAAATTATAACTAGCTTTTACCCGCGGCTTCGCTCGCATCGAATCCATTAAATAAGTATCAGAAATCATTATAATAGAAAAGAACGAACTCTGTAGCTATATTAGAACCTGAGATATAGATCTGTGAATGTAGAAAAATTTCCAAAAATCCATAACTCCACATTGAATGTCCGCGCCTAGCTCCTCTCCAACTTAACCGATTTAAGTGTTCAAAAACTCAAAAGGAAGAAGGTGTTTCAGCGAGTGTTCTTAAACTAGAACGAACTCTGTAGCTATATTAGAACCTGAGATCTAGGTCTGTGAATGTAGAAAAATTTCCAAAAATCCATAACTCCACATTGAATGTCCGCGCCTAGCTCCTCTCCAACTCAACCGATTTAAGTGTTCAAAAACTCAAAAGAAAGAAGGTGTTTCAGCGAGTGTTCTTAAACTAGAACGAACTCTGTAGCTATATTAGAACCTGAGATCTAGGTCTGTGAATGTAGAAAAATTTCCAAAAATCCATAACTCCACATTGAATGTCCGCGCCTAGCTCCTCTCCAACTCAACCGATTTAAGTGTTCAAAAACTCAAAAGAAAGAAGGTGTTTCAGCGAGTGTTCTTAAACTAGAACGAACTCTGTAGCTATATTAGAACCTGAGATCTAGGTCTTTGAATGTAGAAAAATTTCCAAAAATCCATAACTCCACATTTAATGTCCGCGCCTAGCTCCTCTCCAACTTAACCGATTTAAGTGTTCAAAAACTCAAAAGAAAGAAGGTGTTTCACCGAGTGTTCTTAAACTAGAACGAACTCTGTAGCTATATTAGAACCTGAGATCTAGGTCTTTGATTGTAGAAAAATTGCCAAAAACCTACAAAAATCCATAACTCCACAATGAATGTCCGCGCCTAGCTCCTCTCCAACTCAACTGATTTAAGTGAAAAAAGTCTCAAAAGAAAGAAGGTGTTTCACCGAGTGTTCTTAAACCAAAACGAACTCTGTATTAGAACCTGAGTCTAGGTCTTTGAATGTAGAAAAATTGCCAAAAATCCATAACTCCACATTGAATGTCCGCGCCTAGCTCCTCTCCAACTTAACCGATTTAAGTGTTCAAAAACTCAAAAGAAAGAAGGTGCTTCAGCGAGTGTTCTTAAACTAGAACGAACTCTGTACCTATATTAGAACCTGAGATCTAGGTCTTTGAATGTAGAAAAATTTCCAAAAATCCATAACTCCACATTGAATGTCCGCGCCTAGCTCCTCTCCAACTTAACCGATTTAAGTGTTCAAAAACTCAAAAGGAAGAAGGTGTTTCAGCGAGTGTTCTTAAACTAGAACGAACTCTGTAGCTATATTAGAACCTGAGATCTAGGTCTTTGAATGTAGAAAAATTGCCAAAAATCCATAACTCCTCATTGAATGTCCGCGCCTAGCTCCTCTCCAACTTAACCGTTTTAAATGTTCAAAAACTCAAAAGAAAGAAGGTGCTTCAGCGAGTGTTCTAAAACTAGAACGAACTCTGTAGCTATTTTAGAACCTGAGATCTAGGTCTGTGAATGTAGAAAAATTTCCAAAAATCCATAACTCCACATTGAATGTCCGCGCCTAGCTCCTCTCCAACTCAACCGATTTGAATGTTCAAAAACTCAAAAGAAAGAAGGTGCTTCAGCGAGTGTTCTTAAACTAGAACGAACTCTGTACCTATATTAGAACCTGAGATCTAGGTCTTTGAATGTAGAAAAATTTCCAAAAATCCATAACTCCACATTGAATGTCCGCGCCTAGCTCCTCTCCAACTTAACCGATTTAAGTGTTCAAAAACTCAAAAGGAAGAAGGTGTTTCAGCGAGTGTTCTTAAACTAGAACGAACTCTGTAGCTATATTAGAACCTGAGATCTAGTTCTTTGAATGTAGAAAAATTTCCAAAAATCCATAACTCCACATTTAATGTCCGCGCCTAGCTCCTCTCCAACTTAACCGATTTAAGTGTTCAAAAACTCAAAAGAAAGAAGGTGTTTCACCGAGTGTTCTTAAACTAGAACGAACTCTGTAGCTATATTAGAACCTGAGATCTAGGTCTTTGATTGTAGAAAAATTGCCAAAAACCTACAAAAATCCATAACTCCACATTGAATGTCCGCGCCTAGCTCCTCTCCAACTCAACTGATTTAAGTGAAAAAAGTCTCAAAAGAAAGAAGGTGTTTCACCGAGTGTTCTTAAACCAAAACGAACTCTGTATTAGAACCTGAGTCTAGGTCTTTGAATGTAGAAAAATTGCCAAAAATCTATAACTCCACATTGAATGTCCGCGCCTAGCTCCTCTCCAACTTAACCGATTTAAGTGTTCAAAAACTCAAAAGAAAGAAGGTGTTTCAGCGAGTTTTCTTAAACTAGAACGAACTCTGTAGCTATATTAGAACCTGAGATCTAGGTCTTTGAATGTAGAAAAATTGCCAAAAATCCATAACTCCTCATTGAATGTCCGCGCCTAGCTCCTCTCCAACTCAACCGTTTTAAATGTTCAAAAACTCAAAAGAAAGAAGGTGCTTCAGCGAGTGTTCTAAAACTAGAACGAACTCTGTAGCTATATTAGAACCTGAGATCTAGGTCTGTGAATGTAGAAAAATTTCCAAAAATCCATAACTCCACATTGAATGTCCGCGCCTAGCTCCTCTCCAACTCAACCGATTTGAATGTTCAAAAACTCAAAAGAAAGAAGGTGCTTCAGCGAGTGTTCTTAAACTAGAACGAACTCTGTAGCTATATTAGAACCTGAGATCTAGGTCTGTGAATGTGGAAAAATTTCCAAAAATCCATAACTCCACATTGAATGTCCGCGCCTAGCTCCTCTCCAACTCAACCGATTTAAGTGTTCAAAAACTCAAAAGAAAGGAGGTATTTCAGTGAGTGTTCTTAAACCAAAACGAACTCTGTAGCTATATTAGAACCTGAGATATAGATCTGTGAATGTAGAAAAATTTCCAAAAATCCATAACTCCACATTGAATGTCCGCGCCTAGCTCCTCTCCAACTCAACCGATTTAAGTGTTCAAAAACTCAAAAGAAAGGAGGTATTTCATTGAGTGTTCTTAAACCAAAACGAACTCTGTAGCTATATTAGAACCTGAGATCTAGGTCTTTGATTGTAGAAAAATTGCCAAAAACCTACAAAAATCCATAACTCCACATTGAATGTCCGCGCCTAGCTCCTCTCCAACTCAACCGATTTAAGTGTTCAAAAACTCAAAAGAAAGAAGGTGTTTCAGCGAGTGTTCTTAAACTAGAACGAACTCTGTAGCTATATTAGAACCTGAGATCTAGGTCTTTGAATGTAGAAAAATTTCCAAAAATCCATAACTCCACATTTAATGTCCGCGCCTAGCTCCTCTCCAACTTAACCGATTTAAGTGTTCAAAAACTCAAAAGACAGAAGGTGTTTCACCGAGTGTTCTTAAACCAAAACGAACTCTGTATTAGAACCTGAGTCTAGGTCTTTGAATGTAGAAAAATTGCCAAAAATCTATAACTCCACATTGAATGTCCGCGCCTAGCTCCTCTCCAACTTAACCGATTTAAGTGTTCAAAAACTCAAAAGAAAGAAGGTGTTTCAGCGAGTTTTCTTAAACTAGAACGAACTCTGTAGCTATATTAGAACCTGAGATCTAGGTCTTTGAATGTAGAAAAATTGCCAAAAATCCATAACTCCTCATTGAATGTCCGCGCCTAGCTCCTCTCCAACTCAACCGTTTTAAATGTTCAAAAACTCAAAAGAAAGAAGGTGCTTCAGCGAGTGTTCTAAAACTAGAACGAACTCTGTAGCTATATTAGAACCTGAGATCTAGGTCTGTGAATGTAGAAAAATTTCCAAAAATCCATAACTC
Organism: Diorhabda sublineata; assembly: GCF_026230105.1. Lineage (NCBI taxonomy): Eukaryota > Metazoa > Arthropoda > Insecta > Coleoptera > Chrysomelidae > Diorhabda > Diorhabda sublineata. Next base: position 7,414,597 of record NC_079483.1, read on the forward strand.
CACATTGAATGTCCGCGCCTAGCTCCTCTCCAACTCAACCGATTTGAATGTTCAAAAACTCAAAAGGAAGAAGGTGCTTCAGCGAGTTGTCTTAAACTAGAACGAACTCTGTAGCTATATTAGAACCTGAGATCTAGGTCTGTGAATGTGGAAAAATTTCCAAAAATCCATAACTCCACATTGAATGTCCGCGCCTAGCTCCTCTCCAACTCAACCGATTTAAGTGTTCAAAAACTCAAAAGAAAGGAGGTATTTCAGTGAGTGTTCTTAAACCAAAACGAACTCTGTAGCTATATTAGAACCTGAGATCTAGGTCTTTGATTGTAGAAAAATTGCCAAAAACCTACAAAAATCCATAACTCCACATTGAATGTCCGCGCCTAGCTCCTCTCCAACTCAACCGATTTAAGTGTTCAAAAACTCAAAAGAAAGAAGGTGTTTCACCGAGTGTTCTTAAACTAGAACGAACTCTGTAGCTATATTAGAACCTGAGATCTAGGTCTTTGAATGTAGAAAAATTTCCAAAAATCCATAACTCCACATTTAATGTCCGCGCCTAGCTCCTCTCCAACTTAACCGATTTAAGTGTTCAAAAACTCAAAAGAAAGAAGGTGTTTCACCGAGTGTTCTTAAACTAGAACGAACTCTGTAGCTATATTAGAACCTGAGATCTAGGTCTTTGATTGTAGAAAAATTGCCAAAAACCTACAAAAATCCATAACTCCACATTGAATGTCCGCGCCTAGCTCCTCTCCAACTCAACTGCTTTAAGTGTTCAAAAACTCAAAAGAAAGAAGGTGCTTCAGCGAGTGTTCTAAAACTAGAACGAACTCTGTAGCTATATTAGAACCTGAGATCTAGGTCTGTGAATGTAGAAAAATTTCGAAAAATCCATAACTCCACACTGAATGTCCGCGCCTAGCTCCTCTCCAACTCAACCGATTTGAATGTTCAAAAACTCAAAAGAAAGAAGGTGCTTCAGCGAGTGTTCTTAAACTAGAACGAACTCTGTAGCTATATTAGAACCTGAGATCTAGGTCTGTGAATGTAGAAAAATTTCCAAAAATCCATAACTCCACATTGAATGTCCGCGCCTAGCTCCTCTCCAACTCAACCGATTTAAGTGTTCAAAAACTCAAAAGAAAGGAGGTATTTCAGCGAGTTTTCTAAAACTAGAACGAACTCTGTAGCTATATTAGAACCTGAGATCTAGGTCTTTGAATGTAGAAAAATTGCCAAAAACCTATAAAAATCCATAACTCCACATTGAATGTCCGTGCCTAGCTCCTCTCCAACTCAACCGATTTAAATGTTCAAAAACTCAAAAGAAAGCAAGTGTTTCAGCGAATGTTCTTAAGTAAAAAAGAAGTCTCTATCTTGAATAGAACCTGAGATATTGAGGATAGAACGTGTGAATGTGAAAAACTCCCATAAGTAATGTACAGGTGGAAATCGCTTTTGAGTATAACTTGAAAATGGTGAAAATTAGATGAAATCCGATAGATGATGGCTGATCTGTGCATCAATACCTTTCATTGAAAAAAAAAAAATTAAGCAAATCGGTTGGGTAGAACGCCTGAACGGACTCGAAATGGAAATCATCAATTTTTTTAATAAATAAGATTATTATTGAAAAATTTATATTGAACATTTAATTAGTTACACGTTGATGGAATATTTATTAATTAATATTTTCCTTCAGTTCCTCATTACGTAACTATATATTGTTCAAACAACGATTTCTCCGAGCATTTTACTACATAAATTATGAAGAGCGTTGGAAGTGAATGCGATTCTATTTAAAAAAAAAAAACGATAATTCATGAAAACCTAGAAGGTAAATAAATGTAATTAACGGTAACAGATAGAATGCTTAGATAGTTTTCACGTCAAACGGATTAATAAATCGATATTTCTTTCATTTAGAATATTTGCAAAAATATACAACGAATCAATAACAAATAAATGTTTGAAAGTAAAATCGAAAGTAACATTCTATCGAATGGATTTTATTATATTTTTTGGTCAACGTGAAGGGTCAAGTTTATGGATTACATTAAAAAAAAAGTTATGTTTGATCAACGAAAGTTGACCGGAAAGTAAAAGCGCACCACGTAACATGTTTATGTATCTATTTTTTAGATGTAATCTACTATAATTGTTAGAAAGTCCAGTATTAAACTCTTGAATTGTTTATTTGATTTTAATGTTTTTCCAATCTAATGATTCATATATTTCATATATTCTCATAGTTAAAGGTGATCTAAATAATTTTGAACGTTAAAGAAATTTAAAAACCTAACCTAACCAATCAAATTTTCAAAATAAATAAAATGATAAATATGCAATAATCTAATATCTATAAACTATAAAGATTCATGGTTAAAGTCAAAAAAAAAACAGAATGAACCAATTTAATTTATTATAAACAACGCATATTGTACAACATTTATATCGCTGTATCGCTTTGAATACTAAATATTTAATTCGATCGACTAGATTGTTATGCAATCTAACAACAATTGTTTCTATTCACATTGGGTAATATAATTAGAAGAACCTCTTTGGATATATATCCGTAAAAGAGTTTATCGAAGTTAAATGAAAATATAAGCGGTCATGGGCAAAGAGAAACAGCCACACAGATTGCTCAAACTAAAATTTTAATAGGAAAGGAAATGAAAGCGAAAAACACGCATCATTACAATAAACAAATTTGTTAACCTGAAATGTAAGTAATAAATAAACTATCGGATAAGAAAATTCGTGTTTATTAGGAGTTAAATTTAAAGAAAAATTGAGGAAATAAAAAGAAAATTAATCACTATATAATACGTTAAAAGTTTAATTTTTATCTGGCATGTAAATAAATTTTAGAATAATTTCCTTTCCAATAAAACTATTACCAAGATAGAAATCGATAATACCAACTGCCCCAACCTATTTAGACATTAATTTCGTATAGAAAAAATAAATATTTAACATAGTTGTTAAAGAAAATAAAAACTTACTTAACCATTTTCACTATAAACACAGCACTTCCACATTAAAATTTCCGGTAAATCGTAACAATCGTTGTTGGAGAATACGCTTCTCGACGGTGATGATGTCCACGCCAAGTGGATCTTCTTTGCGACTGCACTTTCTGATCGACATTCCTCATATATCAGAGAAAGGAGTAAAATGTAGGAGTACTATTATTAATACAGTCTCTATAAAATCCGATATATCTATTAAAAAGCTATTTGCATTAGATGAATACACGGTGATTTATCTTTTTAGCGCTTCAAAACTTTTTTACGCGATTCGAAATAAAAATTATATTAGAATATCCTTCAACTTTCTAAAAAAATCAATAGGTATTCACTTTCTCTTATTTTTTTTAGAATAATATACTGAAGAATTGGTTTTAAGCTGTAGATTGTTAGTTATTTGAAATATTTCGGATGCAGTTTTCACAAAATAAAATTTAATTCATTTGATAACCGAAGCAGATCATTTTTTTTTTCTTAATTCTAATTTATTACCGAGTGTAAATTCTGTAATGCTTTTCTAGTTTCATTAATTAAAATAGTACTGAACTTTTGATTTATTTAAAATATCCTAAACTCGTAATCAGTGGCTTTTCTCATTTGATTTAAGATGATTGATTTCGCTCTAATAAAGTCTATTTTCACCTGGATCTGTATACTTTTTGAGATTGTTCATCATCGCGGATCGTTGACAATACTTTTAGCATTATATTTTGTATACAATTGGTATTAACTTTTTTTAATTAAATTCGAATTGATGCAGATTCTAAACATTTTTCATACAACATTCTAATTATATTTTTCTTTGTAAGAACATAATTCAAAGTGTCCAGCTATAATATTTGATACAATACATATTTTTGTTTAATTAGATCCATCAGAAACTTTAAATTTGATATTTTCTAATGTGTGCCATGGATTTTTCAGCAACGAAATCTTTCGATAATTGCGACGTGCAGTAGATAATTTCCAAATAATTTAAGAGTTATACAAAATAGATTTAACGTGTTTAAATTCTTAGAATCCCCCTATAATGCTTGTTTAGTTTCATTAATTAAAACATTACTGAACTTTTGAATTATTTAAAATATCCTAAACTCGTAATCAGTGGCTTTTCTCATTTGATTTAAGATGGTTGATTTCGCTTTAGTAAAGTCTATTTTCACCTGGATCTGTATACTTTTTGAGATTGTTCATCATCGCGGATCGTTGACAATACTTTTAGCATTATATTTTGTATACAATTGGTATTAACTTTTTTTAATTAAATTCGAATTGATGCAGATTCTAAACATTTTTCATACAACATTCTAATTATATTTTTTTTTGTAAGAACATAATTCAAAGTGTCCAGCTATAATATTTGATACAATACATATTTTTGTTTAATTAGATCCATCAGAAACTTTAAATTTGATATTTTCTAATGTGTGCCATGGATTTTTCAGCAACGAAATCTTTCGATAATTGCGACGTGCAGTAGATAATTTCCAAATAATTTAAGAGTTATACAAAATAGATTTACCGAGTTTAAATTCTTAGAATCCCCCTATAATGCTTGTTTAGTTTCATTAATTAAAACATTACTGAACTTTTGAATTATTTAAAATATCCTAAACTCGTAATCAGTGGCTTTTCTCATTGGATTTAAGATGGTTGATTTCGCTCTAATAAAGTCTATTTTCACCTGGATCTGTATACTTTTTGAGATTGTTCATCATCGCGGATCGTTGACAATACTTTTAGCATTATATTTTGTACACAATTGGTATTAACTTTTTTAATTAAATTCGAATTGATGCAGATTCTAAACATTTTTCATACAACATTCTATTTATATTTTTTTTTTGTAAGAACATAATTCAAAGTGTCCAGCTATAATATTTGATACAATACATATTTTTGTTTAATTAGATCCATCAGAAACTTTAAATTTGATATTTTCTAATGTGTGCCATGGATTTTTCAGCAACGAAATCTTTCGATAATTGCGACGTGCAGTAGATAATTTCCAAATAATTTAAGAGTTATACAAAATAGATTTACCGAGTTTAAATTCTTACAATCCCCCTATAATGCTTGTTTAGTTTCATTAATTAAAACAGTACTGAACTTTTGATTTATTTAAAATATCCTAAACTCGTAATCGGTTGCTTTTCTCATTTGATTTAAGATGATTGATTTCGCTCTAGTAAAGTCTATTTTCACCTGGATCTGTATACTTTTTGAGATTGTTCATCATCGCGGATCGTTGACAATACTTTTAGCATTATATTTTGTATACAATTGGTATTAACTTTTTTTAATTAAATTCGAATTGATGCAGATTCTAAACATTTTTCATACAACATTCTAATTATATTTTTCTTTGTAAGAACATAATTCAAAGTGTCCAGCTATAATATTTGATACAATACATATTTTTGTTTAATTAGATCCATCAGAAACTTTAAATTTGATATTTTCTAATGTGTGCCATGGATTTTTCAGCAACGAAATCTTTCGATAATTGCGACGTGCAGTAGATAATTTCCAAATAATTTAAGAGTTATACAAAATAGATTTAACGTGTTTAAATTCTTAGAATCCCCCTATAATGCTTGTTTAGTTTCATTAATTAAAACATTACTGAACTTTTGATTTATTTAAAATATCCTAAACTCGTATTCAGTGGCTTTTCTCATTGGATTTAAGATGGTTGATTTCGCTCTAATAAAGTCTATTTTCACCTGGATCTGTATACTTTTTGAGATTGTTCATCATCGCGGATCGTTGACAATACTTTTAGCATTATATTTTGTATACAATTGGTATTAACTTTTTTTAATTAAATTCGAATTGATGCAGATTCTAAACATTTTTCATACAACATTCTAATTATATTTTTTTTTTGTAAGAACATAATTCAAAGTGTCCAGCTATAATATTTGATACAATACATATTTTTGTTTAATTAGATCCATCAGAAACTTTAAATTTGATATTTTCTAATGTGTGCCATGGATTTTTCAGCAACGAAATCTTTCGATAATTGCGACGTGCAGTAGATAATTTCCAAATAATTTAAGAGTTATACAAAATAGATTTACCGAGTTTAAATTCTTACAATCCCCCTATAATGCTTGTTTAGTTTCATTAATTAAAACAGTACTGAACTTTTGATTTATTTAAAATATCCTAAACTCGTAATCGGTTGCTTTTCTCATTTGATTTAAGATGATTGATTTCGCTCTAGTAAAGTCTATTTTCACCTGGATCTGTATACTTTTTGAGATTGTTCATCATCGCGGATCGTTGACAATACTTTTAGTATTATATTTTGTATACAATTGGTATTAACTTTTTTTAATTAAATTCGATTTGATGCAGATTCTAAACATTTTTCATACAACATTCTAATTATATTTTTTTTTTGTAAGAACATAATTCAAAGTGTCCAGCTATAATATTTGATACAATACATATTTTTGTTTAATTAGATCCATCAGAAACTTTAAATTTGATATTTTCTAATGTGTGCCATGGATTTTTCAGCAACGAAATCTTTCGATAATTGCGACGTGCAGTAGATAATTTCCAAATAATTTAAGAGTTATACAAAATAGATTTACCGAGTTTAAATTCTTACAATCCCCCTATAATGCTTGTTTAGTTTCATTAATTAAAACATTACTGAACTTTTGATTTATTTAAAATATCCTAAACTCGTATTCAGTGGCTTTTCTCATTGGATTTAAGATGGTTGATTTCGCTCTAATAAAGTCTATTTTCACCTGGATCTGTATACTTTTTGAGATTGTTCATCATCGCGGATCGTTGACAATACTTTTAGCATTATATTTTGTATACAATTGGTATTAACTTTTTTTAATTAAATTCGAATTGATGCAGATTCTAAACATTTTTCATACAACATTCTAATTATATTTTTTTTTTGTAAGAACATAATTCAAAGTGTCCAGCTATAATATTTGATACAATACATATTTTTGTTTAATTAGATCCATCAGAAACTTTAAATTTGATATTTTCTAATGTGTGCCATGGATTTTTCAGCAACGAAATCTTTCGATAATTGCGACGTGCAGTAGATAATTTCCAAATAATTTAAGAGTTATACAAAATAGATTTACCGAGTTTAAATTCTTACAATCCCCCTATAATGCTTGTTTAGTTTCATTAATTAAAACATTACTGAACTTTTGATTTATTTAAAATATCCTAAACTCGTATTCAGTGGCTTTTCTCATTGGATTTAAGATGGTTGATTTCGCTCTAATAAAGTCTATTTTCACCTGGATCTGTATACTTTTTGAGATTGTTCATCATCGCGGATCGTTGACAATACTTTTAGCATTATATTTTGTATACAATTGGTATTAACTTTTTTTAATTAAATTCGAATTGATGCAGATTCTAAACATTTTTCATACAACATTCTAATTATATTTTTTTTTTGTAAGAACATAATTCAAAGTGTCCAGCTATAATATTTGATACAATACATATTTTTGTTTAATTAGATCCATCAGAAACTTTAAATTTGATATTTTCTAATGTGTGCCATGGATTTTTCAGCAACGAAATCTTTCGATAATTGCGACGTGCAGTAGATAATTTCCAAATAATTTAAGAGTTATACAAAATAGATTTACCGAGTTTAAATTCTTACAATCCCCCTATAATGCTTGTTTAGTTTCATTAATTAAAACATTACTGAACTTTTGATTTATTTAAAATATCCTAAACTCGTATTCAGTGGCTTTTCTCATTGGATTTAAGATGGTTGATTTCGCTCTAATAAAGTCTATTTTCACCTGGATCTGTATACTTTTTGAGATTGTTCATCATCGCGGATCGTTGACAATACTTTTAGCATTATATTTTGTATACAATTGGTATTAACTTTTTTTAATTAAATTCGAATTGATGCAGATTCTAAACATTTTTCATACAACATTCTAATTATATTTTTTTTTTGTAAGAACATAATTCAAAGTGTCCAGCTATAATATTTGATACAATACATATTTTTGTTTAATTAGATCCATCAGAAACTTTAAATTTGATATTTTCTAATGTGTGCCATGGATTTTTCAGCAACGAAATCTTTCGATAATTGCGACGTGCAGTAGATAATTTCCAAATAATTTAAGAGTTATACAAAATAGATCAGCTTTATGACATTTATAACCTTTTAAAAAGAAAGTTGTTTCGATAGATTTATTGTTTAAACTTATTTAAACACAGTGCAATTAATTTAGTCGAAATTTTTTCTAGTTGTATTATTGAAGCATATTGAAGATAATATTCGGACAGTTTTAACAGGAAATCTTGAAATATAATTATTTTTAGGCAGGGCCGGGGATTAAGATTTGTAAGGCCCGGGGCTAAAATAATGACGAGGCCCCCTTAAGGTTATTACGGAAACCCGGAAAAATTCACAAAATAATATCAATACGTTAGATTTGTGGTATCAACACATCAAAAAATACAGAATGATTTCCAAATGATGGGGCCCTCTTGGACCTGGGGCTATAGCCCCCCCAAGCCTTTAGCTTAATCCGGCCCTGTTTTCAGATAAGCAGTACGGTGTTAATTTTCTGGAAATCAAATACCAAGAAGAGATATCGATATTCTCGACAATTATACAAATTAATTTTTTTCATTCGTTGCAACCAAATAAAAGTTTCGTAATCAGATTTCTAAACAACACTCTATCTTGTAAAAGTTGCATATTAATTAATTTCTTTTATTACCAATTCGTTATAAATATATTATATGCTTATAGTTTTTTTTTTTCGATTTTGATACACAACGGAAACTGATATTATTTTTATGATGGTTATGAATAGTTAATTTTAGAAAAATTTTAACGAAACGAATCCTCTTTTCATCCGGAGACCTCATTTAGTATTTGTCAGATAATACGAGAACTTATTTACTCATTATTTAAGTAAATCAAAGCGTCGTAACTAAAGTTTCAAATAACTCAAGTATCACAAACTCACTGATTATTTTGTCTTTTTTTTTGACCGTCATGTACATAAATAAAATTACTCAAGATGACTTCGAATGCGCAGTAATTGCAATAAATTAAACCAGTGGCACACAAACAATACGATAAATAATTTCTAGGTGACGTAATCACGATAAGTGAAAGTCACTTTTTTATATAAGGAGAACGGTTCCTTTCCGTTTATTTTTTATGTATAATCCAAGAAACAATATTTTATTTAAAAAAATATATTATAGAAAATATGGTTAGAAATCTACAATTTATTTATTAGAAACTAGAAAACGATAAAGTAATAATTAGATTTGAAGGTTATAAGTCGATAATAAATTTTTAATTGAAACTGAAATGAATAAATGAAATATTTTATGCTTGATACTCCTAATTGTAATTATTTATAATCATCTCTGCTATTAGAATTTCCGCGTTTTTTTTATTAGAATGTCTATCACTTTTTCTAAAGTTCAAATCATTATATTCCAACCCACAATGGTTTATGAAATTTTGTTTTTACATACTTGTACGTATGCAACCATTACTACATTGGTGTATGTGAAAACATATAACACGGTTGAAAAATGAATTATATCACCATTGATGCGGATTTTGCAATAAGAGGTGTTATAAATGATCGGATTTTTATTTCATTATAAAGAGGAAGGTATGTCGTTAATAATGGAACACAACATCAGCCAAATGACCGCCACGACTGCGCTTACAGGACCATATCCTTTTCATGAAATTTTCCGTAATCAAATTGCAAAGCGGCTGCCCTATGTCCTCGATAGCCTCCCGAATTCCATCTTTGAGGTCTTGAATCGATGCTGGACTGTTGGCGTAGACCTTATCTTTCTTTGTTGGCCCCAAAGGAAAAAGTCGCAAGGTGTTAAATCACAAGATCTCGGTGGCCAATTGTGATCACCTCTTCGAGAGATAACACGGTCCGGAAATTTTTCCCGTAAAATATCGAGATGGTTTCGTTGCTTGTGTGGCACGTAGCGTCGTCTTGTTGAAAGTAAACGTTGTCCAAATCAATACCATCCAATTCCGGCCATAAGAAATCATTAATCATCTCTCGATAGCGCAATCCATTCACCGCAACTGTTGCTCCAGCCTTATTTTCGAAAAAGTAAGGTCCAATGACACCGCCAGACCATAAACCGCACCAAACAGTCACTCGTCGAGGATGGAGAGGATTTTCAACAATAACTCTTGGGTTTTCCGAGCCCCAGATTCGACAATTTTGTTTATTGGCGTAACCACCAAGGTGGAAATGGGTCTCATCAGTTAAGATGATTTTTCGATGAAATTCCGGATCATTTTCATGCATTTCAAGGACCCAATCAGCAAAGACACGACGTTGTTGATGATCGGCCGGCTGGATCGGACAAACCTGCGTTTTCTTCAACACTTTGGGCTACAGCAGCGATAATCTCAGTTGTTCTTGAGCAACGTGCACGGGTTTTATTCTTCACATCACTACTAACTTGTCCCAATAGCTCAAATTTTTCCACCAATTTCTGTATTGCGGTCCGAGAAGGTGCTTCACGTCGACCCAAAAATGTTTTAATTTTACGAACCGTCTCTGCCAAACTTTCACCATTTTTATAGTGAATTTTAATAATTTCATTGCGGTGTTAAAGCGTGTATCGTTCCATTTTCGTTAATGGCGTAGTTTCTACTTGTCAAATGTCAAAAAATGACAGCTTCAAAAGTGACATTTACCGAAATAGCGGGCTGTTCAAAATAACACCTCTTATTGGAAAACCGTTTATAAAGAATAGGATAGTAGAACAATTACAATGTTAAAACCATTTGAGGCAATTTTGCACGACATCTAGTTACTTTTACGCTCGTTCTAAATAAGAATGACCCTTAGCTTAGTGCCATCTGAAATAAACAGCACTATTTTCAACAACTAAATTTTTTTGGGAAGATCCCAACTGAATGTGAAGTTTTGTTTATCTTCGAAATTCGAACAGTACATTGTTGCCGATTTTACTTTTTATTACGAAAGTGACACAAATTACCTATTCGATAGGAATCTTTACAATAGATAGATAGGGTGTATTTTGAAATATCATGTTTCTAATAACGTTATAGCATGTATTCATCTCGAACCAAAAATAAACTTAATCTCAGTACTAATTAATTGTCACCAATTTCAATGTATAAAAAAAAGATTTTTGTAATGAGTTCGTGTCGCACTAACAAATGAAACAAATAATTTTTCATTAATCTGTTAATCACTTAAATTTGGGATAGAAAGAAGGATCCTTGCACAAAGGTATATAAAATATTTATACTTTTCTTTTGGTGACTGAAATAAAATGAATTTGCCATTTCAGAACCTCGACCATGAATATATTTTTGAAACATTCATATTTTGATGATTTTTTTTAAGAGGCGAAAAAAAAAATAGTGTGTGTCAGCTCCGACGCACGACTGGAGTTTACTCCTTAAGTTCGATAGTCTAACCAGACGCAAAAAGAGTTTATTTAACTTGATTGATACTGTATAAAAGGGTAAATTGGTTAATTAATGAAAATAATATACTTTTACTCGAAACGTTGACTCTTTTTTGAGGTTTTCGTTTTTATTGATGGCCTCGATGGTACAGTTTCGATGACTACTTCGTGCTCTATGATTCTGGGTCCTATATCAGGACTTGATGGTGGCAACTGTGCAGCAACCACCGGTACGACGGACCCTGAGGGTTGGTTGATTGCCAGAATGTTTTGGGCTTCCTTCATTAATTTTTTTTTAATCTGTAAGCTCGCTGTTTCTCGGCTGGAGTTTTTGGAGGTTTAGAATTTTTCCTAGTCAAAAAATATAAAAAAAAATTAGAAAATTTATAAATGCATAATTATAAAAATTTTAACCGACTTTAAGAAAATTGATAAAAAAAGGTTTTTATAAACATTTTTTTTAAATTATTATAATTAATATTTTATTTAAAATATAATATTATCTTGATAATTAACAAAAATGGTTATAAAAAGATATTATGTCACTAAATATTTTACATACAATAATAAATAGTACATGAAAATTATTTAAATGAGCTAAAAAATAACTTTTCGAAAGAAAATTATATAAAAACATTATTATAATGAAAAAATATTGTCGATTTTTCTGATAATATTATCGAATTATTGACTACAGTTGTTAATATTTAAAAATTATTTATAAAATAAATCACAATAACGTGGAACATCGACAAGAAAATTAATTTTTGGTTAGGTTAGAAATTTTCTATTTTATGTGGATGCGCTCGATAATTCATATTGGGTTGATTATCTAATTTTATGTGTTGTTTTCAAATATATATTTATATGAACTACATCGATAATTATTAAAATATTTAATAAATACAAATTGCACATGCTCATACATATAATACATGAATTATAACGTACCTTGCAACCACGTGTTTGTTAGATGTTCCGGCAATATCATCTACACCTTTTTCTACCATAGTTATTTGAGTTCACTTTAGCGGAACACAATGATAATAAAACTTTACAATGACAGCAATATAAGTATGTATACCGGGCTTATATATGCAAATCGATTCTTAAGGAGTAAACTCCAAAAACGCCACAAACTATTAGATATTAAAGCCCTTAAGCTGTGTTGTAAAGTTTTTTATTTTGGGTGCCTATAGCAAAGTTGCAATTTGTTTTCATTATTGTATTGTGTTTGTTGTGTTATTGATGAGTTTCGTTGGTTGTGCATTTGGATTATTTCTTTATTTGAGAATCTTTGAACTTGGATTTACATTTCATTTTTAAGGTAAGTGGATATTATTACATTTAATATACATCACTACTCTCTTAATTAGTATATTCAAATTATAAGAGGCGCTAGATGTATAAATGCTACAGCTTACAATTTACAATACAAGTAAGAGATCAGATCCTACAATTAAAATGTACAGATTTCCTGTGAATGACCCTACAAGATGTCAAAAATGGATCATATACTCGGGTGAGTTTTAATTAAGACAATTATTTTTCATAAAGGAATAAAAAATAGTGAATGTAAATAAATGACTGTTTACAAATGTTCAATAAGTAGATATTTAATTATCGTCAAATGAAAGATAATTCGTCCAATAGTTTTTTCTGATATCTAATGATAATGATATACTACAAATTCTAAATCCATTCAATCTTATAAACCTATCAAAAGTACTTGAATCATACCTAAATTTAAACTTAGAAGCCCCCTTTATAGTAAAGACAAACAGAATAGAATAAAACATTTTTGAAAATATTTCAAACTTATACATAAACACAACTAACCAAATATCCTGTCAATGAGACAAAAATTTCACCTGTTCAAATGTATATCACATATTATAATATGGTTATAATACTATATTCTATGCCAAGTTATACATGAAAATTATGCTTTTGTTTTATCCAGCATAGAATGTTTAAATGAAATAATATACTAGTTTTATTTGAAAGTTACTATAGACATGTACCCCAACAAATCTTCGATACGACGTTTCGTGCCTTCGCGGGGCAAACATATAGGTTTTTAATGAGGATATGCTTATTTATTATAATTATTAGTCAATTTAAGCGATATACCACAATTTTATCTCGAATAACTAACATCACTAATGATTATTCTTAACTACGTTTCTGTCGTGGATACTCGTTTTGATTTTGTCAAAAAATGTACTGCGAGCTTTATTTTTAACATTACCTGGTGTTTTCGATATAAAAAAGAACTTTTTTAACCAATGTAATGTCCCTCCATAATATAATCAACATTTTTGTCCATTGTTCATTTTGTTTAAAAGTGTAGTGTTATTATTATTACTTTATTTAATATTTCTGTTCGATATTTTCTAATAAATTCATTTACTAAAACTTTGAGTGTCTTATTTAGTTATCTAATATGAAGGATGCAATTACCTCAGAGCAAAAATTCGTGATTCCTGACGTTTATGCCAAAATCTAACATTTTTTTTATTTACATTCATTTACATATTTCAATTTATTCATAATGTTCATTCATAAATCCACATTGTATTAAAAATACAAAATTTTAACTCATCCTACTCTATTTATATTGAAATCCGTGTGTTTACAATTTAACTGAAAGTCCAAGCATTAGGTAATGCCATAAGATGTTTATTGCCCAACCGATCTCTGACCTTCATGCTAAAAAATTATCATCTAGGTATCTTTAGAATAATAAGCAACAAATAGATTTAGTAAGTTCCGAATATCGACGACGGCAATTCTTCAAGAAAGGACATTTTGCACAATTGAAGAACTCGATGTTGTATTATGATACATTTAGTATATTTCATCTCGTTACGTTTAAAATATTTATATAGTTAGAACTTTTTACAAGTTTTATCAAATATATTATTATACAGTACGAAAGCGGAACAAAAACAAAAATATTTTTCCCAGGAAGAAAGGGGAAATGGATAAATCACATAAATCAACTGAAAGTTACAAAAAACACAAAATAGCCAGGACTTATTTTTGGAGTTAACTCCTTAAGAATCGATTTGCATATATAAGGGGCCCGGTATGAAAAAAATGTGAGGAGTAAAATCTATCGATGAATGACCTCGTTACGTTTTTGGTGCGCACCCTATGATGCGCAACTTTCTAATTTGTCAGTGTCAACATACTTATATTGCTGTTTTTATTAGAAATATCAATAATTAATATTGTTATTGTTTTAATTTTTATCATTGTGTTCCGCTAAAGTGAACTGAAAGTATTTTCAAATAACTATGGCAGAAAGAGGTGTAGATGATATTGCCGGAACATCTAACAAACACGTGGTTGCAAGGTACGTTATAATTCATGTATTATATGTATGAGCATGTGCAATTTGTATTTATTAAATATTTTAATAATTATCGATGTAGTTCATATAAATATATATTTGAAAACAACACATAAAATTAGATAATCAACCCAATATGAATTATCGAGCGCATCCACATAAAATAGAAAATTTCTAACCTAACCAAAAATTAATTTTTTTGTCGATGTCTATAAATTCTTCCACGTTATTATGATTTATTTTATAAATAATTTTTAAATATTAACAACTGTAGTCAATAATTCGATAATATTATCAGAAAAATCGATAATATTTTTTCATTATAATAATGTTTTTATATAATTTTCTTTCGAAAAGTTATTTTTTATGTAAAATATTTAGTGACATAATTATCTTTTTATAACCATTTTTGTTAATTATTAAGATAATATTATATTTTAAATAAAAAATGAATAATAATAATTTTTAAAAAATGTTTATAAAAACCTTTTTTTATCATTTTTCTTAAAGTTGGTTAAAATTTTTATAATTACCTATGCATTTATAAATTTTCTAATTTTTTTTTATATTTTTTGACTAGGAAAAAATCTAAACCTACAAAAACTCCAGCCGAGAGACAACGAGCTTACAGATTAAAAAAAAATTAATGAAGGAAGCCCAAAATAATCTGGCAATCAACCAATCTTTTTTAAGTTAAATAAACTCTTTTTTTGTCAGGTTAGACTATCGAACTTAAGGAGTAAACTCCAGTCGTGCGTCGGAGCTGACACACACAATTTTTTTTTTAAATTCTTCCACTTGCTACTCAAGCGCCATCTTAATTTGCTTCCTTTAAACATACACTTTTTGATACACCGAGATGGTTTTCCTTAACTCTAACGTCCATAAACTGAATTTGTACAATTAATATCAAAATTATTTACCTAGCGATCGAAACTTGAATAATGGAAAGAAACTTTTGTTTAAACTAATTTTGACCAAATATAGGAAACATTTTTGATCATCAAAATTTCCAATTATTATTTATTAATAGTTAATAAAAAGATTATATCAGGAAAAACCTGGACTGGACTGTTATATTTCAGGATTCATAGTTATTAATAATATAAGTAGAATGTTCGTACCAACCGTCCTTGGTGCAATCACTTTTGCGGTTAAAGTTGATGGTTACGTCATGTGATTGTTTGTATGCCACTGACTGATCGTTTATACCACTGATTAACCCATATAAGATATTAAATAATCGTCCTTTTTTATAATTAATAAAATACGTTTTTGGACAACAAAATTAAATTAAATTCGTTTTAACGTAACGAGATATTTTAAGAAAAATAATGCCACCCCCATAACTATCATTGCTTTATACAAACCACTTTAAATTTAAAACTTTTTCGGATTTTAGATTATTTGTTTGTTTATGACTCTAATTTCATCCAAATTCGTTGGGGATTCGGTTTTTTAAAAATATTTCTATTGATCTTCTCTGAATACGCCCCTGTGGTCAAATGACTCAAGAGAAAGTGATTAATTTCGTATCTTATCTATTGAAACTATGATCGTTTGGGATTGAAGGAAACGTACATATGGGCGTGTCAATTAATTACAATTTTTTTAACACATCAATACTTTTAATAAATATTATTTTATTAAAAAAAAAAGGAAAAGTTATGATTCCTCTAGATATTACTACGATTTTCATGCAATTATCAAACCAATTCTTCGGTTCCAATCAAGTGATAACAATTAGAAATGTTGTTTAATTGGAAAATAAACTATTCATAATAATAAAGCACATTTTCTTCTTCTCTAAAATATAATTCGATTATTATATTTCCAAAAAATAACTCAACGAGACATCCAAAGTTGAATTTATTATAAGATTGTGACATAATAAATAATTAGTTTGTTGTCGTTTGGTTAACAGTTTTAAAGATTCATTAAGAATGTTTCCGAACTTTATTTAGTAACTAAATAAAATATACAAGAAGCAATTTCTGTTGTTTAAGCTGCTGTTCAATAATAAAAAAAATTTGAGGTGCTGGTTTAGTTTATAATGCTAATATTCAATATTTCAGCAATAAATAATCTAAAGAAAGCGGTTGCTAAAACACTCAAATTGTAGAGGTTCGATTCGGGTTTTTCCAAAATTCCAAAAATATTAAATGATAAATAACTCGACGATTCGGCAACTGGAGTAAGAAAGTACACATCGAAGTACAGCGCCTTTTGTTGTCCATTCTTAAAATACTAGCTTTTACCCGCGGCTTCGCTCGCATCGAATCCATTAAATAAGAATTAAATAAAAATAAGAACGAACTCTGTAGCTATATTAGAACCTGAGCAATAGATCTTTGAATGTAGAAAAATTGCCAAAAACCTACAAAAATCCATAACTCCACATTGAATGTCCGCGCCTAGCTCCACTCAAACTCAACCGATTTAAGTGTTCAAAAACTGAAATGAAAGAAGGTATTTCAGTGAGTGTTCTTAAATCAAAACGAACTCTGTAGCTATATTAGAACCTGAGATATAGATCTTTGAATGTAGAAAAATTGCCAAAAACCTACAAAAATCCATAACTCCACATTGAATGTCCGCGCGCCTAGCTCCTCTCCAACTCAACCGATTGAAGTGTTCAAAAACTCAAAAGAAAGAAGATGTTTTAGTGAGTGTTCTTAAACCAAAACGAACTCTGTAGCTATATTAGAACCTGAGATATAGATCTTTGAATGTAGAAAAATTGCCAAAAACCTACAAAAATCCATAACTCCACATTGAATGTCCGCGCCTAGCTCCTCTCCAACTCAACCGATTGAAGTGTTCAAAAACTCAAAAGAAAGAAGATGTTTCAGTGAGTGTTCTTAAACCAAAACGAACTCTGTAGCTATATTAGAACCTGAGATATAGATCTTTGAATGTAGAAAAATTGCCAAAAATCCATAACTTCACATTGAAGATCCGCGCCTAGCTCCTCTCCAACTCAACCGATTGAAGTGTTCAAAACTCAAAAGAAAGAGGGTATTTCAGCGAGTGTTCTTAAACCAAAACGAAGTCTCTATCTTGAATAGAACCTGAGATATTGAGGATAGAACGTGTGTATGTGAAAAACTCCCATAAGTAATGTACAGGGGGAAATCGCATTTGAGTATAACTTGAGAATGGTGAAAATTAGATGAAATTCGATAGATGATGGCTGATCTGTGTATCAATACCTTTCATTGAAAAAAAAAAATTAAGCAAATCGGTTGGGTAGAACGCCTAAACGGACTCGGAATAGAAATCATCAATTTTTTTAATATATAAGATGAAAATTTTGCTCAAGATTTTTATCCAAAAATTGATTTTCGAAATTGAAAAAGTCGACAAAAATACTGCGAAAAAGATCATGTAATATTCTCTATGTACCATAAAAATATTTATTATTACGTTTATCAAATTTTATAATAAAAAAATGGTCGGAGCAAAATTTTTTTAGATGAAATTTTCAAACTGATAAATAGTAATTCCGTCATAAATATAAGACGTGTCGAGACATAGGAAATAATTATAGAGAGATAGATTAAGAAGCACTTTCTTCAATATCAAGTTGTAGCCCCAAAGTCTTGATTATTACGCTATACAATTGTCCAGTATCAAGGGCATGCTGACATTCGAAGTCAGCGGCCATCAAAATTTGTAAATAAACGTTTGAATAAATTCAATATTATTTATAACTTTAACGTTGTACTTTCATTTCTTTTTATTCTATAGAAGAATAAAAACATATTTTTATACATTGAGCTGGTTAAAAGTTCAAAGTTCTCAAGTCGTAAAAATATACGTTGATGAGAAGAAAAAAATTTTAAGTTTTTTGATTTTTTTTATCAAATGTTTTGTTAATCAATTTCAATATTAAGTTTTTCGTTAATATCTATTATAATATTATTCAAAACAATCACTTAGTTCATGACATATTCATGTAAATGAAAAAACAATGTGTTAATTTCGAACCAGGATCTCGTTTCCAAGGTTTTTCAAAACGAAAAATAACAAAATTCAAAGAATTCGCACGGATAATCGTAATTTTTTCTTCACGAGCACTCATAGAGAGGGAGCAACTATTAAAACATCTCCTGATTATGATGCCGCGCCGCACACATAGTTTTGTTGCCACTGATTTCTGTGTCTCCGGATTATTCTTACTTTCTCCGGTGAGTTAACTGAATAATTTGCCAAACAATCTGACTTAACCGTGGAAGTCGGTGCGCTCGTGGGTAACATCTCCGTGGAGTAGTGCTATACCTCGTGAATTTCAAATTAAGAAAAATAACAAAATCATTTGTGTTATTTTGATTGAAGATTTCGGCTTTTGACATTAGTAGTATATACTAAATGTAGTGACAATCTCATAAAATTCTGAGAAACTACATTAATATTTGCCATAATGGGTTGTATTCTTAGGTAAGTTTTTGTTTAATTCAATTAATTGGTATGGTGTAAAGATAAAAGAACAAAGAAATAAAACTGTGAAGAACCAGTACATATTTCATAATGTTCAAAATTATAGTATAAACAAAATATAAATTACATTTTATTAAAGAATAAGTACATAAAAACCATTAACTATTAGTTTTTCACCTGATAAAAATTAGTAACCAACTAAATTCGTAACCTGTGGCTATATATAGACCGTTTTAATGATTGCAATAATAAATTATGAAAATGAAAAGAATTTACCATGAATTTATGGGAGATTCTCATAATACGTTACGCAAATCCGCACATTTTACGATTTGTTAGAGTCAAAAATGATTCAAAGAAGAAACCGTCAATGCAAATTATTCTATTTTTAGATATTAGTATATATTATTATATTTATATAAAATTTTATCGTTTATATTATCACAGACGGATTCTTTAAGGCTACCTCTGAAATGGTTTAAATAATGAAGCGATTATCATTAAAAACTTTCCGAAATATTAAAATTTTCGATTATTTATAATGTACATACTATAATGTTTCGTATTATTTACAGTAACGTGACTTAATATAATATTTTTCTAGACTGGTTACCAGTTTAACCGACTCGATATAAAAATGGTTGTTTCTAAATTCTTGAGTCGCTTTAAAAGTGAAATCGTTCTTAGTACGTTGCTCTTATATAGGTACTGTAAGGTCATAAAATATCGTTTCTACATCTTTTGGGAGTAAGTTTTTTAATCTCTAATAAAAATGAGATTAATTTTTTCAAAAACAAATATACCTTCGCATATTTCGAAAAATGGTTTTTTTTTTAATTCTATTATATTGAAACTGTGTGACTAGAAACGAAAATTTTTTTGTCGTGAATCAACATATTCAATGTTAATTTAAACACCCGTATTTTTGGAAAAACAACAAAACAATACCAATAGTATCCGAAATGCCCGTGGCGAAAAACAATAGTATTGAATGTGGACGCATATTTTATCGATTAGATAATTGCTTTCTCTTTCTTTTTTACAACGCAGTCCAAGCACCTAGTCTACTAGAAAGTTTCGATATATTTTCTTCACATATAAATGAAGAAATGACCAAATATGTAAAGTAAATTATCACTTCAGCTAAAACGATTTTCCATCTTTTTATAACTTCTTGATTTCCATTTACGTGTTTGTATTATTTGAAAAAATTCATAGAATCAACATATAAAATGACATTTTTTCTATTTGTACAAGTATTTAACATTGTTCTTGACACTATATTACGTTAAAAATTAATATTATATAATACTTTTACCCGCGGCTTCGCTCGCATCGAATCCATTAAATAAGTATCAGAAATCTTATAATAGAAAAGAACGAACTCTGTAGCTATATTAGAACCTGAGATATAGATCTTTGAATGTAGAAAAATTGCCAAAAACCTACAAAAATCCATAACTCCACATTGAATGTCCGCGCGCCTAGCTCCTGTCCAACCCAACCGATTGAAGTGTTCAAGAACTCAAAAGAAAGAAGGTGTTTCACCCAGTGTTCTTAAGCCAAAACGAAGTCTGAAGCTATATTAGAACCTGAGATATAGGTCTTTGAATGTAGAAAAATTGCCAAAAATCCATAACTCCACATTGAATGTACGCGCCTAGCTCCTCTCCAACTCAACCGATTAAAGTGTTCAAAACTCAAAAGAAAGAAGGTGTTTCACCCAGTGTTCTTAAGCCAAAACGAACTCTGAAGCTATATTAGAACCTGAGATATAGGTCTTTGAATGTAGAAAAATTGCCAAAAATCCATAACTCCACATTGAATGTCCGCGCCTAGCTCCTCTCCAACTCAACCGATTGAAGTGTTCAAAACTCAAAAGAAAGAAGGTGTTTTAGCAAGTGTTCTTAAATGAGTACAAACTCTGAAGCTACATTAGAACCTGAGATATACATCTTTGAATGTAGAAAAATTGCCAAAAACCTACAAAAATCAATAACTCCATATTGAATGTCCGCGCCTACCTCCTCTCCAACTCAACCGATTGCAGTGTTCAAAACTCAAAAGAAAGAAGGTGTTTCACCCAGTGTTCTTAAGCCAAAACGAACTCTGAAGCTATATTAGAACCTGAGATATAGGTCTTTGAATGTAGAAAAATTGCCAGAAATCCATAGCTCCACATTGAATGTCCGCGCCTAGCTCCTCTCCAACTCAACCGATTTAAGTGTTCAAAAACTCAAAAGAAAGAAGGTGTTTTAGCAAGTGTTCTTAAATGAGTACAAACTCTGAAGCTACATTAGAACCTGAGATATACATCTTTGAATGTAGAAAAATTGCCAAAAACCTACAAAAATCAATAACTCCATATTGAATGTCCGCGCCTACCTCCTCTCCAACTCAACCGATTGCAGTGTTCAAAACTCAAAAGAAAGAAGGTGTTTCAGCTAGTGTTCTTAAACCAAAACGAATTCTGAAGCTATATTAGAACCTGAGATATAGGTCTTTGAATGTAGAAAAATTGCCAAAAATCCATAAGTCCACA
This sequence comes from Diorhabda sublineata, assembly GCF_026230105.1. Lineage (NCBI taxonomy): Eukaryota > Metazoa > Arthropoda > Insecta > Coleoptera > Chrysomelidae > Diorhabda > Diorhabda sublineata. The sequence goes on from NC_079483.1 coordinate 7,436,453, forward strand.
TTGAATGTCCGCGCCTAGCTCCTCTCCAACTCAACCGATTTAAGTGTTCAAGAACTCAAAAGAAAGAAGGTGTTTCACCCAGTGTTCTTAAACCAAAACGAATTCTGAAGCTATATTAGAACCTGAGATATAGGTCTTTGAATGTAGAAAAATTGCCAGAAATCCATAGCTCCACATTGAATGTCCGCGCCTAGCTCCTCTCCAACTCAACCGATTTAAGTGTTCAAAAACTCAAAAGAAAGAAGGTGTTTCAGCTAGTGTTCTTAAACCAAAACGAACTCTGAAGCTATATTAGAACCTGAGATATAGGTCTTTGAATGTAGAAAAATTGCCAGAAATCCATAGCTCCACATTGAATGTCCGCGCCTAGCTCCTCTCCAACTCAACCGATTTAAGTGTTCAAAAACTCAAAAGAAAGAAGGTGTTTCAGCGAGTGTTCTAAAACTAAAACGAACTTTGTAGCTATATTAGAACCTAAGATCTAGCTCTTTGAATGTAGAAAAATTGCCAAAAATTCATAACTCCACATTGAATGTCCGCGCCTAGCTCCTCTCCAACTCAGCTGATTTAAGTGTTCAAAAACTCAAAAGAAAGAAAGTGTTTCAGCCAGTGTTCTTAAGCCAAAACGAAGTCTCTATCTTGAATAGAACCTGAGATTTTGAGGATAGAACGTGTGTATGTGAAAAACTCCCATAAGTAATGTACAGGGGGAAATCGCATTTGAGTATAACTTGAGAATGGTGAAAATTAGATGAAATCCAATGGTTGATGGCTGATCTGTGCATCAATACCTTTCATTGAAAAAAAAAAATTAGCAAATCGGTTGGGTAGAACGCCTGAACGGACTCGGAATGGAAATCATCAATTTTTTTAATATATAAGATTGTTCATGATTTTATAAAAAAAAACTGAAGAAGCTATTAACATTCAATACTAAAAGAATGCGGAAGTACCTAATATAATAAAATCTCAACGTTGCTTCACATTAATATCTATAAAAATGTTGTGTAAACGTGTAAAATCCTAGATTTTTTCAACAATAATTACAAATAGATAAAGCGGTTGTATGCGTTTTTTTTTAGTACTTCCGTGACCATTCTTGTATTTATTATCATTAAATAGCTACATGCCGTTTAAGTTAAGTTTTTTATTGAAAACTCCACGTGTCTGTCCTTGCCATCAGCTGTACAGTACCGCTTTTTATCGAAAGTACATTTTTTCTCTACTAGAACAACGAACAATAAACTGATCTGTAGTTGAAGTATTAGTACCACGATGTACCATAATGTACCACATACCATAGCACCTACACAATCGAATAATACATACAATATAGGTCATAATAAAAGACTACTTAGATCGTCAATAATGAGCTTTGTCTTTGAAATTTCTCATTATATATTAATTAGTATTAATACTGAGAAATTTAATCATTATATGAAATGAAATAAGATGAAATCTATTAACATATATGTAATTTTCTATCAATATTTTGATGGTCTATCGTTGGTAAATGAAAATTGAATTGATATTAATAGAAAAAGTTGGATCAATCAAGAATTATTATTGTTTGAAAGTTACTGATACCATCAGGTAAAAAACGAACTAATTTACTTGAATCTGTATTCTCGTATTAAAATTTTATTTGATTATTTAATAAAATGAAATATCTACTTATTACTGAATGCTTAGAATGTTGTACATGCTTCCTAAATTAACCTAGTTTAGTAATTGAACAAGATTACTTCGAATTATATAAAATTTGAATACTTTCTTCTTTAGGAAGAATACACGTGCACACCACGCAACGAATACATTAGATTTTTATAGACTTTCATTTTTAGTTTGAAGAAATTATTTTCTGATTACGTAATTGATATAATTGGTGACAACATCGACGGAATTTGATGATATTTCCAAAATTTTGACGATTCATTTAAAAAAGTATATACCAGCATTAAATTAATTGTCAAAATTGTACCACAATTTGTATGTATTTATAATTATACAGAAATATTTGTCAACAGAACAGATATTTCAAATATCAAGGTAGTTATATAGATTATAAGGAAATTAAAAATAAAAAACGATAATATCTATGGAGCACACCTTCCTACACGCCTTAAAAACTTGAAGGTTGTGTTTTTTTCTGGTAAGTTAACAAAAACAAAGAAAATTCCGATTTTTACAAAGAAATTTTGCATTTTTCATTTGCAAATGGGAACAAATTGTTCATGAAATCATCAAAAAGATAAATTTTTATATTTAAAAAATTTCAACAGGCTTTGTTTATTGTATCTAAAACCATTATACAGTGAAATTTGGTTAAGTGAGACATCAAGGGACCTGCACTGTCGTTTCACTTATAGAGGTATTCCACTTACCCAGTGTCTCAGATATACAGGTACAAATAAATATCTGTCTCATTTACAGAGGGTTCCATTAATAGAGGTGAGAATACAGGTTATTTCAGTTATAAAGGTTAAATTATTAAATAAAATAAAATAACGTGTTATGTGTGTAAATGAGTTTTAATACAAAAAAAAAATACATAGTACTTAAAGGTAATCATACAAATTTATGTAATCAACAAAAATATTTAAGCACGTTTTTACACGTAATATATACTTAACGACAAGAGCTGAGCTCTTAAATATATGATGATGATGATGTACGAATATGGAAACAGAATGTATCAATTATAAAAATCTGTCATTTTAGTTTGTCGTTTGGAAGTATCAGCCATCAGATGTTTTTCGATGTTATAAATTTTATCAAATATGCTTTGCTCACCAATTGATGACATTTCAAAATAACTGTGCAAAGTTTCTAGTGCTTTTACTGCTTCGCGTTTAGAAATTTTTACTAAAATTACTTCCGCGCTCATTTCGTCGTCTTCTTCTTCATTTTCCAATGAAGAAGACGAGAAGGCATGAACAATGTCGCTTTCATCAAGTTCTCCCGAAACTATTAAACCGTCATCGACGTTTATAAAATCTTGGAATGTTGGATGTTGATTATTGATAAGTTCCAATCTTCAGGATCAGCTTCTAAATTTTCGTCCTCCTCTTGTAAGCTTTCAGCTTCAGTTACTTCAGATTTAAATCCAGATTTTTTAAAGCAGTTTGCTATAGTAGTTTTGTTCACAGAAAACCAAGCTTTCCTAGCAAACCTCATCGCCTGAAGAACATCGATTGTCTTCTATAGATTTAATAACATGTCGAACAACTTCTTTTCTGTAACAAATTTTGAAATTGTTGATGATGCCTTGATCCATTGGCTGCAATTTACTTGTCGTATTTGCAGGCAGATACACGAGCAGTACAATTGTCCACAAACATTCAAATTTTTCGCTTCTGGGCTTTCATTTCTTGGTTTAAATTCTTCAACCATTCAGAAAAAATAATGGATGTCATCCATGCCTTTTTATTATTTTGGTAAATCACAGGCAAAGTTTTAACACCTTTGAAACATCGCAGAGACTTGGATTTTCCGATTAATAGGATAGGCAATTTTTCAGTTCCTGACATGTTAGCACCTAGAAGTATTGTAATGCGCTCTTTACTGAGTTTCCCGCCATGACAAGACTCACCTTTTATGGTAAAAGTTTTATCGGGTAGACACTTGCAAAATAAACCCGTTTCGTCTGCGTTCAAAATATCATCAGCAGAATAATTGCGTAATAGAAGTGGTAGGTCTTCAATCCATTGGCTACATTTGTTAACTTCAACAGTGTTACTTTCTCCACAAATTGCTTTGAAAACTATACCGTTTCTTTTCTTAAACCCTTCCATCCAACCATTGCTGCTACGAAAATTATGAATATCGAGCCTTCGCGCGAAATCTTGTGCCTTTTCTTTAACCATCGGTCCACTTACCGGAACGTTTTTGTTACGAAGTTGCTTGACCCATGTTAGCAAACACTGTTCAAGTTCGGGATATTCTGATAAACGTACACGTTTTAGTTTTCCTTGTCCTTCAGAACATTGTGATTCAATTTTATGTTTACTCTGAATTATTCTACAAAGAGTAGATTTTGGCACATTAAATTCGGCACAAACTTCCCACTTTCATAAACGGATACTAACTTCAGTTTTTCACGTAATGATAACGATTGTAGCTTTCGTTTTGGCATTTTTCAAATAAACATCTGTATGATAGTAAAGCGAAACTAAAACTAAAGGTAATTGAAGCTCAAAATTTGTACTTACGTACTTGAAATTATGTGTGGAATTTGTGGGTAGAATAAGAATGAGTAAACCAACAATGTTATCTCAGTTACAGAGGTTTATGCATATAAAATTGACTCGCTGTCTCAGTTATAGAGGTAACTATTATGATAAATCGAAACAACAAATCCCAGATATAGAGGCTTACCTCGTCCCACTAACAGAGGTAATTTAGTGTTAAGACCTCAGCATGAGTTCCAGTTATGGAGGTTTCTCACTTATCCAGGTCCCACTTAACCGAGTTTCACTGTATATACCATATAGTGTAAACTTCTGTCTTGGATGGCCAGAATAAATTTAAAAAAAAACTTTACCAAAATAATCTTTATTTTTATTGTGTTTACATCTAACTGACGTAAGTCTCGATCAGTGTTACCAGCCTAACCTCTCAAAATTCCCTTTCTAGAGCGCGAAATTCGAATTAAAATATAAAAATGCTTACAATAGGTAATACGTTTTGACTAAAACATCTTCTAGAATTATATTTTTCTTTATTATCTATCTATCTATCTTCCATCCATATTTATTTTTAATATACATATAGCAATTTTTCTGGTCAAATATAAGACATACATCATCGACCTCAAACAGGCAATTACTGATTACAAGAAAAACTATCGATATGATGTAATAATATCTGATGTCATAAACTCTTCTAAAACTACAAAAAAATATCGTAAAGGTTAACGTACAAACGATAATTGATTACTTATGGCTATGAATAATAACTTTAATTAAATTCTTTTGTTTATAAATAGACAACAAAAGAAAATTATGTTTTAATGCACATCTTTATGTTGTTCTACGTGATTATAAACGAATTTTGTCCATATTCATAATAATATAATATCACGAAATCGTTAAATCATTCGTTTAATATTTATTTTTCAACGTGTCTGTCATAACAATCAGTTTCTGTATCCAAAATTGGGCCGATAAAAATTTTTCGAATAACTTTCACTCAAGGCAACTTTCTTCGTACAGTATATTATATTTATATATTGAATTAAAGAAAACACGTGTCCTTGTTATGCCTTGTAGGTTGTGCAGATTATTTTTTCTGCACAACCTACACGTCTTGCGGTTTACACAATCTCTGTGTGTTTACGTTTAAGGTTGAAATAAATAATTATTGCACTGTATAAACGAGGATTAATAGTTTTTGTATCGACTTTATAACAGTAATTAATTTTATTGTTAGATACATCATTATACCAACACGTTTCGTTACAAATTATGAAATCCTAAGAACTTGACACGAATAAACGAAATCTAATTAAAATTTTCATTCCATCTAATGTTTCCAAGTCTAAGATAACCGACAGTTGTAAGTTGAAATAAAATTGCAATACGTAGAATTATTTTTTATTTCATAGACGGTAGAAAAATCGCCGAATGTGTAAACATGTATTTGGTTACGTTTGTCTATGGTATAAATTCTTGCTTTTGTAATTTTTTTTTCGTAAAATTAACTATCTAGATACATCTGATCAATACACAGATAAAATTAAGATGCTACAATATTATAAGATTTTATATTTTCATTTTAAAAATAATCATTTCCTTTATTCGAAATTTTTTCGATTAAATACATTCTACGTACCCAAGGACGACTAGTTGAACCCCTTAATAAAAATATTTCCAGTTCTGATTATATCAAACATGAAAATTTATTTAAATTCATCGATTTTTGAAACATTTTTTTGTACATATGGAATTCGTGTATATATAGACGAGGAATAACTATGTACAAGAACATCCTCATAATAATATCTGTTTAGACGACGAAGGTCATTCAGTAGTTTATGAGTACAACCTCCATGGTCGCATCACAATTCCATTTCTATAATATTCTAATGACTTTATTTAGAATCAATATAAGCGGAGATGCACATGGTTGTACTGATAATTGAACTAAAAAATGTTTTTAATAATAAATTAGCACTAAATCAACCTCGGATTTTCATTCGACACAAGAATTAGAAAAACATTTCGTTTTAAACCTCATATTTTACAATGAAATGGTAATATTGGTTACGTAAAACATGATAATTATTGAAATTATTAGATATATATTAAATTAAATATTTTATATCCGGTTTAATTTGAATTTTTATGGGTTTTGAATTGGAATTCACACTTTCGTTTTTGTTATTTAATATGATTTATCCCGAGACAGTCAAAAACAGTCAAAAATTTACTCGTTATATAATAATTATATATTTTATTTATTATATACCTTAACCCTTCTACGAATCGTATTATTTCCGAAGTAATTTTCATTTTATTAGAAAAATACTTATAAATTAGACCGTAACTATAGTTAATTTCGTAATTTTCCATTATCGAAAAATATACCAACGAACAAAATCGTGATTAACAGGTTGTACAAAAAACTGTTACTCGATCGATATGTACAAAGAGAATAATCGATTGCATTAAAGACATTAACATATTTCATGGTTGGTACTGATCTAATTTCACAACAAAGCTCTCTCGGTAAGATTCGATAAAGAATATAATACGAAATGAAAGGATTCATCTTTTCTAAAGGACGTAATTTTCATAACGCCGAAACTATAAATTTAAATAGATTTTCAATAAATATTAGCAATAGTTAATTACAATATTAATGTTTATTGACCAATTTCAATTACAGTAAATACGAGTTTAAGCATTTTTAAAAAAATTTCTAAATACCTATACTGGCACCTCTATATTTAGTAACGCATATAGAAAAGATAAATAATATATTGTAAAATTGTGTTCTAATTTCTGGGTTCTTTTGGATTTGATTGCATCGGAAATGAATTAAATTTTATGCAATTGGGTTCAGTACGAAAGGAAACTCATAAAGATTTTTATTTTATTTTTTAATCCACCACGCTTATCTGGATCCTCAAATTTTAAATTCGTTTATGTTTCTAAATGTTTTTGATTTTAGGTGTATTCTGTTTTAAAATTAGTTTTTTTTAATAATACTTAAAATATTGATAAAAACTGACGTTTCGACTTTGCTCTAATAAGAAAAATTAATTTTTCCTTAGTCCTTACATCTCAAATATTAAATTATTTTTAGTTCTATAACAATTTACAAAATTATTTAGGTCTTTTTTATCATTTATAGCTTTTTCGTGTGTATCATTTCTAAAAATTCTCTTTTTCGTGTATTAGATTCAGTTTTTATAATCAAATGTATGTTTTTTTAATATCTCATGGTTCTATTTTTTTTATCGTACTAGAATATGGATCTTTGAATTTAGAAAAATTGCCAAAAACCTACAAAAATCCATAACTCCACATCGAATGTCCGCGCCTAGCTCTACTCCAACTCAACCGATTTAAGTGTTGAAAAACTCAAAAGAAAGAAGGTGTTTCAGCAAGTGTTCTTAAATCAAAACAAATTCGGAAGCTATATTAGAACCTGAGATATAGATCTTTGAATGTAGAAAAATTCCCAAAAACCTACAAAAATCCATAACTCCACATTGAATGTCCGCGCCTAGCTCCTCTCCAACTCAACCGATTGAAGTGTTCAAAACTCAAAAGAAAGAAGGTGTTTCAGCGAGTGATCTTAAACTAAAACGAACTCTGTAGCTATATTAGAACCTGAGATATAGATATTTTAATTTAGAAAAATTGCCAAAAACCTACAAAAATCCATAACTCCACATTGAATGTCCGCGCCTAGCTCCCCTCCAACTCAACCGATTGAAGTGTTTAAAAACTCAAAAGAAAGAAGGTGTTTCAGCGAGTGTTCTTAAATGAAAACAAACTCTGAAGCTATATTAGAACCTGAGATATAGATCTTTGAATGTAGAAAAATTGCCAAAAATCCATAACTCCACATTGAATGTCCGCGCCTAGCACCTCTCCAACTCAACCGATTTAAGTGTTTAAAAACTCAAAAGAAAGAAGGTGTTTCAGCGAGTGATCTTAAACTAAAACGAACTCTGTAGCTATATTAGAACCTGAGATATAGATATTTGAATGTAGAAAAATTGCCAAAAACCTACAAAAATCCATAACTCCACATTGAATGTCCGCGCCTAGCTCCTCTCCAACTCAACCGATTGAAGTGTTCAAAACTCAAAAGAAAGAAGGTGTTTCAGCGAGTGATCTAAAACCAAAACGAACTCTGTAGCTATATTAGAACCTGAGATATAGATCTTTGAATGTAGAAAAATTGCCAAAAACCTACAAAAATCCATAACTCCACATTGAATGTCCGCGCCTAGCTCCTCTCCAACTCAACCGATTTAAGTGTTGAAAAACTCAAAAGAAAGAAGGTGTTTCAGCAAGTGTTCTTAAATCAAAACAAATTCTGAAGCTATATTAGAACCTGAGATATAGATCTTTGAATGTAGAAAAATTGCCAAAAACTTACAAAAATCCATAACTCCACATTGAATGTCCGCGCCTAGCTCCTCTCCAACTCAACCGATTGAAGTGTTCAAAACTCAAAAGAAAGAAGGTGTTTCAGCGAGTGATCTTAAACTAAAACGAACTCTGTAGCTATATTAGAACCTGAGATATATATCTTTGAATGTAGAAAAATTGCCAAAAATCCATAACTCCTCATTGAATGTCCGCGCCTAGCTCCTCTCCAACTCAACCGATTGAAATGTTTAAAAACTCAAAAGAAAGAAGGTGTTTCAGCGAGTGTTCTTAAATGAAAACAAACTCTGAAGCTATATTAGATCCTGAGATATAGATCTTTGAATGTAGAAAAATTGCCAAAAATCCATAACTCCACATTGAATGTCCGCGCCTAGCTCCTCTCCAACTCAACCAATTGAAGTGTTTAAAAACTCAAAAGAAAGAAGGTATTTCAGCGAGTGTTCATAAACCAAAACGAACTCTGAAGCTATATTAGAACCTGAGATATAGATCTTTGAATGTAGAAAAATTGCCAAAACCTACAAAAATCCATAACTCCACATTTAATGTCCGCGCCTAGCTCCTCTCCAACTCAACCGATTAAAGTGTTCAAAACTCAAAAGAAAGAAGGTGTTTCAGCGAGTGATCTTAAACCAAAACGAACTCTGTAGCTATATTAGAACCTGAGATATATATCTTTGAATGTAGAAAAATTGCCAAAAATCCATAACTCCTCATTGAATGTCCGCGCCTAGCTCTACTCCAACTCAACCGATTTAAGTGTTTAAAAACTCAAAAGAAAGAAGGTGTTTCAGCGCTTGTTCTTAAATGAAAACAAACTCTGAAGCTATATTAGATCCTGAGATATAGATCTTTGAATGTAGAAAAATTGCCAAAAATCCATAACTCCACATTGAATGTCCGCGCCTAGCTCTACTCCAACTCAACCGATTTAAGTGTTGAAAAACTCAAAAGAAAGAAGGTGTTTCAGCGAGTGTTCTTAAATGAAAACAAACTCTGAAGCTATATTAGAACCTGAGATATAGATCTTTGAATGTAGAAAAATTGCCAAAAATCCATAACTCCACATTGAATGTCCGCGCCTAGCTCCTCTCCAACTCAACCGATTTAAGTGTTTAAAAACTCAAAAGAAAGAAGGTGTTTCAGCGAGTGTTCTTAAATCAAAACGAACTCTGAAGCTATATTAGATCCTGAGATATAGATCTTTGAATGTAGAAAAATTGCCAAAAATCCATAACTCCACATTGAATGTCCGCGCCTAGCTCTACTCCAACTCAACCGATTTAAGTGTTGAAAAACTCAAAAGAAAGAAGGTGTTTCAGCGAGTGTTCTTAAATGAAAACAAACTCTGAAGCTATATTAGAACCTGAGATATAGATCTTTGAATGTAGAAAAATTGCCAAAAATCCATAACTCCACATTGAATGTCCGCGCCTAGCTCCTCTCCAACTCAACCGATTTAAGTGTTTAAAAACTCAAAAGAAAGAAGGTGTTTCAGCGAGTGTTCTTAAATCAAAACGAACTCTGAAGCTATATTAGAACCTGAGATATATATCTTTGAATGTAGAAAAATTGCCAAAAATCCATAACTCCTCATTGAATGTCCGCGCCTAGCTCCTCTCCAACTCAACCGATTTAAGTGTTCAAAAACTCAAAAGAAAGAAGGTGTTTCAACGAGTGTTCTTAAATGAAAACAAACTCTGAAGCTATATTAGAACCTGAGATATAGATCTTTGAATGTAGAAAAATTGCCAAAAATCCATAACTTCACATTGAAGATCCGCGCCTAGCTCCTCTCCAACTCAACCGATTGAAGTGTTCAAAACTCAAAAGAAAGAAGGTGTTTCGGCGAGTGTTCTTAAATCAAAACGAACTCTGAAGCTATATTAAAACCTGAGATATAGATCTTTGAATGTAGAAAAATTGCCAAAACCTACAAAAATCCATAACTCCACATTGAATGTCCGCGCCTAGCTCTTCTCCAACTCAACCGATTTAAGTGTTTAAAAACTCAAAAGAAAGAAGGTGTTTCAGCGCGTGTTCTTAAATGAAAACAAACTCTGAAGCTATATTAGATCCTGAGATATAGATCTTTGAATGTAGAAAAATTGCCAAAAATCCATAACTCCACATTGAATGTCCGCGCCTAGCTCTACTCCAACTCAACCGATTTAAGTGTTGAAAAACTCAAAAGAAAGAAGGTGTTTCAGCGAGTGTTCTTAAATCAAAACGAACTCTGAAGCTATATTAAAACCTGAGATATAGATCTTTGAATGTAGAAAAATTGCCAAAACCTACAAAAATCCATAACTCCACATTTAATGTCCGCGCCTAGCTCCTCTCCAACTCAACCGATTAAAGTGTTCAAAACTCAAAAGAAAGAAGGTGTTTCAGCGAGTGATCTTAAACCAAAACGAACTCTGTAGCTATATTAGAACCTGAGATATATATCTTTGAATGTAGAAAAATTGCCAAAAATCCATAACTCCTCATTGAATGTCCGCGCCTAGCTCTTCTCCAACTCAACCGATTTAAGTGTTTAAAAACTCAAAAGAAAGAAGGTGTTTCAGCGCGTGTTCTTAAATGAAAACAAACTCTGAAGCTATATTAGATCCTGAGATATAGATCTTTGAATGTAGAAAAATTGCCAAAAATCCATAACTCCACATTGAATGTCCGCGCCTAGCTCTTCTCCAACTCAACCGATTTAAGTGTTTAAAAACTCAAAAGAAAGAAGGTGTTTCAGCGCGTGTTCTTAAATGAAAACAAACTCTGAAGCTATATTAGATCCTGAGATATAGATCTTTGAATGTAGAAAAATTGCCAAAAATCCATAACTCCACATTGAATGTCCGCGCCTAGCTCTACTCCAACTCAACCGATTTAAGTGTTGAAAAACTCAAAAGAAAGAAGGTGTTTCAGCGAGTGTTCTTAAATCAAAACGAACTCTGAAGCTATATTAAAACCTGAGATATAGATCTTTGAATGTAGAAAAATTGCCAAAACCTACAAAAATCCATAACTCCACATTTAATGTCCGCGCCTAGCTCCTCTCCAACTCAACCGATTAAAGTGTTCAAAACTCAAAAGAAAGAAGGTGTTTCAGCGAGTGATCTTAAACCAAAACGAACTCTGTAGCTATATTAGAACCTGAGATATATATCTTTGAATGTAGAAAAATTGCCAAAAATCCATAACTCCTCATTGAATGTCCGCGCCTAGCTCTTCTCCAACTCAACCGATTTAAGTGTTTAAAAACTCAAAAGAAAGAAGGTGTTTCAGCGCGTGTTCTTAAATGAAAACAAACTCTGAAGCTATATTAGATCCTGAGATATAGATCTTTGAATGTAGAAAAATTGCCAAAAATCCATAACTCCACATTGAATGTCCGCGCCTAGCTCTACTCCAACTCAACCGATTTAAGTGTTGAAAAACTCAAAAGAAAGAAGGTGTTTCAGCGAGTGTTCTTAAATCAAAACGAACTCTGAAGCTATATTAAAACCTGAGATATAGATCTTTGAATGTAGAAAAATTGCCAAAACCTACAAAAATCCATAACTCCACATTTAATGTCCGCGCCTAGCTCCTCTCCAACTCAACCGATTAAAGTGTTTAAAACTCAAAAGAAAGAAGGTGTTTCAGCGAGTGATCTTAAACCAAAACGAACTCTGTAGCTATATTAGAACCTGAGATATAGATCTTTGAATTTAGAAAAATTGCCAAAATCCTACAAAAATCCATAACTCCACATTGAATGTCCGCGCCTAGCTCTACTCCAACTCAACCGATTTAAGTGTTTAAAAACTCAAAAGAAAGAAGGTGTTTCAGCGAGTGTTCTTAAATCAAAACGAACTCTGAAGCTATATTAAAACCTGAGATATAGATCTTTGAATGTAGAAAAATTGCAAAAACCTACAAAAATCCATAACTCCACATTTAATGTCCGCGCCTAGCTCCTCTCCAATTCAACCGATTTAATAAGTGTTCAAAAATTCAAAAGAAAGAAGGTGTTTCAGCGAGTGTTGCTTAAACCAAAACGAAGTCTCTATCTTGAATAGAACCTGAGATATTGAGGATAGAACGTGTGTATGTGAAAAACTCCCATAAGTAATGTACAGGGGGAAATCGCATTTGAGTATAACTTGAAAATGGTAAAAATTAGATGAAATCCGATAGATGATGGCTGATCTGTGCATCAATACCTTTCATTGAAAAAAAAATTAAACAAATCGGTTGGGTAAAACGCCTAAACGGACTCGGAATGGAAATCATCAATTTTTTTAATATATAAGATTGATGATCACTTAGTCTATTTTCTAAATACTGAGATGTTTGCCCTATTCATCGAATTTAATACATATTTGTAAGCTAAATGATTTCGCAATGTATTAACAAATTTTGAGAAAGAAATTTCTTATTAACAATCAAATATAGTAAATTTTGGAAAGCTTCGAGATTAACCTCTAGTTGAATTAAAATAATCTCAGCTTAAATATTGAAACTTAAGCAAATTAATCAATTTCGATCGTGATTCGAACTTTTTCTACCTCAATAATAGTTTTTTCGTTTGACTAACGTAACAAATAATCGACTGATTTTATTATTTTTTTATATAAACATACGAAATGAAGTATGTAATAACTGTTCATTTCAATCAGGTAAAAATACGGTAACACATTAACCTACCTATGCAGGCTATTAATTTCTAATTTCAAGTGTGTAATTAACCGCTAAAAGTTATGTAAAAAGAAGAATTTATTATTATTATTCTTACAGATATAAACAGAGAATGAATCTAACAATATCATTTATAATCATCGAGCGTAACGCATTACGTCTATCGGCGTAGCGTAATACAAATCAAAAGTACTAAACCGAATCGAAAGCAAAAGTTTTTCATTCCACTCTCAGTTTCTCTAACAAGACCTCAAATCTCTCAAAACAATTGTGATATATAAGATTTTTTCTTTATACTTTAATTTACAATGTATAATAATTATCCAAGTAAATAATAGTTTTTATGGATGGAGGTTTTTCCAGGCAGCATTTTTTTGTAATTTGTTCGTGAATTGATACATTCAATTAGATAATTATCGAACAATTCAACATAACGACACGATCTATTGCATTATTGAGAATGTATGACGAAAAACGTTTAGAATAATTTACACACGGATGTCGTTAAACCAAAGATTATTTTCTAAATATATCATCACTAAAATATTTTCTTATTGTTTCAGATTTCCTCTACTGTTATTATTGACTCTGCTGCCTAAATTAATCGGATGTCAATCGATTTTGAAACTTGACGAATATAATTTAACCCAATATACACGAACTTTACCCGAAGATTTAAAACCTATAGTTCAAAAAGCGTTAGCTACCGAAAGACAAGCCATATTAAATGAAAAATTGTCTATTTCATTTTGCCAAAAAGAAGAAACTGTATCATGTCCTCCTATGAAATTTAGGAAACCTTCTGGTGAATGCAACAATGTTAGACACCCCAAATGGGGAAATAGGGGACAGACATTTTTGAGACTCATCCCTCCGAGTTATGCCGATAGTAAGTATTCATTTTCGAATGTATTAGTAATAATAATAAATAATAATAGCTTATTCACTTTCTCTTTCGAAGTTCGACACAATCTGTATGGGTGAAATTGCTGTAATTGCGACCATTTCTTCGCCCAAACAACCTCACATATCGTAAATACACATCTTTATGTATTTCGACATTTATTTGATGAGAAAGTTGCCTTACAACTAAATATCTCTCCACGTAATATCACAGAGTCGTACATAAACAGATAACAAGAAAAATTTTCGAAACTGTTATTCAACGTCAGTTAAAACATTCTTGAACTGTCCCAAAAAATCGATTTCGTTATTTGTTTGTTCTATTTCTTTAATTGACATTCATATTAATTGTATCAATGACAGAAAGTCAAGTTGATTTACCTTCAACTATTCCTCAATTGGCGAAACCAGTGTTGAGAAATCGTTCTTAATCTACAACTATTCATTTTACGATATTGTTAACAACGAGAGAACACCATGTTGTAAAATGTTCGAAATCCATTAGACAATAAGATAGAAATAAAAAGGGTAATAGAAAACTAAAATTAACAAAATATATTATGGGAAACAACAACAACAACATACAATTACATTTGAATATATATCTACATTTTTACCAGCCAATACAACTACTTCAATCCAGTCTAAATAAAAAGTAGCTGAAGTAAAACGTAAAAAAATATATCAACGATTCCTAATATTGCGGAAGACATCTTCTCACAAATAATGACAGTGAACTAGATGAGATTGGGTTGGAAATTGTAGATTTTCTCGAATTTCTACTCCATAGAGGTTAAAATTATAATTAGTATTGATTTCGTTTATTCATACCTGAATATTATACATCTCGGCTAGCTGATTGTTGACGAAATCAGCACTAAATTTATTGGAATCGGTGGATGACTTCAAACTCTAATTAATACTAATCGAGGTTCTATTTACTTCAAATTATGATTAATTTTGAAGACTACGTTTCAAATTTCTCGATAAATCATTTATCATTATCTTTTCCAGTTTTTCTAACCATTATTTTACTAATTTCAATTTGTGTAGTTAATCGAATTTCTTCTCCATAGAGGTTAAAATTCTAAATAGTATTGATTTCGTTTATTCATACCTGTATATTATACATCTCGGCTAGCTGATTGTTGACGAAATCAGCACTAAATTTATTGGAATCGGTGGATGACTTCAAACTCTAATTAATACTAATCGAGGTTCTATTTACTTCAAATTATGATTAATTTTGAAGACTACGTTTCAAATTTCTCAATAAATCATTTTTCATTATCTTCTTCCAGTTTTTCTAACCATTATTTTACTAATTTCAATTTCTGTAGTTTCACGAATTTCTTCTCCATAGAGGTTAAAATTCTAAATAGTATTGATTTCGTTTATTCATACCTGTATATTATACATCTCGGCTAGCTGATTGTTTACGAAATCAGCACTAAATTTATTGGAATCGGTGGATGACTTCAAACTCTAATTAATACTAATCGAGGTTCTATTTACTTCAAATTATGATTAATTTTGAAGACTACGTTTCAAATTTCTCGATAAATCATTTATCATTATCTTCTTCCAGTTTTTCTAACCATTATTTTACCAATTTCAATTTGTGTAGTTAATCGAATTTCTTCTCCATAGAGGTTAAAATTCTAATTAGTATTGATTTCGTTTATTCATACCTGTATATTATACATCTCGGCTAGCTGATTGTTGACGAAATCAGCACTAAATTTATTGGAATCGGTGGATGACTTCAAACTCTAATTAATACTAATCGAGGTTCTATTTACTTCAAATTATGATTAATTTTGAAGACTACGTTTCAAATTTCTCGATAAATCATTTATCATTATCTTTTCCAGTTTTTCTAACCATTATTTTACTAATTTCAATTTGTGTAGTTAATCGAATTTCTTCTCCATAGAGGTTAAAATTCTAAATAGTATTGATTTCGTTTATTCATACCTGTATATTATACATCTCGGCTAGCTGATTGTTGACGAAATCAGCACTAAATTTATTGGAATCGGTGGATGACTTCAAACTCTAATTAATACTAATCGAGGTTCTATTTACTTCAAATTATGATTAATTTTGAAGACTACGTTTCAAATTTCTCAATAAATCATTTTTCATTATCTTCTTCCAGTTTTTCTAACCATTATTTTACTAATTTCAATTTCTGTAGTTTCACGAATTTCTTCTCCATAGAGGTTAAAATTCTAAATAGTATTGATTTCGTTTATTCATACCTGTATATTATACATCTCGGCTAGCTGATTGTTTACGAAATCAGCACTAAATTTATTGGAATCGGTGGATGACTTCAAACTCTAATTAATACTAATCGAGGTTCTATTTACTTCAAATTATGATTAATTTTGAAGACTACGTTTCAAATTTCTCGATAAATCATTTATCATTATCTTCTTCCAGTTTTTCTAACCATTATTTTACCAATTTCAATTTGTGTAGTTAATCGAATTTCTTCTCCATAGAGGTTAAAATTCTAATTAGTATTGATTTCGTTTATTCATACCTGTATATTATACATCTCGGCTAGCTGATTGTTGACGAAATCAGCACTAAATTTATTGGAATCGGTGGATGACTTCAAACTCTAATTAATACTAATCGAGGTTCTATTTACTTCAAATTATGATTAATTTTGAAGACTACGTTTCAAATTTCTCAATAAATCATTTTTCATTATCTTCTTCCAGTTTTTCTAACCATTATTTTACTAATTTCAATTTCTGTAGTTTCACGAATTTCTTCTCCATAGAGGTTAAAATTCTAAATAGTATTGATTTCGTTTATTCATACCTGTATATTATACATCTCGGCTAGCTGATTGTTTACGAAATCAGCACTAAATTTATTGGAATCGGTGGATGACTTCAAACTCTAATTAATACTAATCGAGGTTCTATTTACTTCAAATTATAATTAATTTTGCAGACTACGTTTCCAATTTCTCGATAAATCATTTTTCATTATCTTCTTTCAGTTTTTCTAACCATTATTTTACCAATTTCAATTTGTGTAGTTAATCGAATTTCTTCTCCATAGAGGTTAAAATTCTAAATAGTATTGATTTCGTTTATTCATACCTGTATATTATACATCTCGGCTAGCTGATTGTTGACGAAATCAGCACTAAATTTATTGGAATCGGTGGATGACTTCAAACTCTAATTAATACTAATCGAGGTTCTATTTACTTCAAATTATGATTAATTTTGAAGACTACGTTTCAAATTTCTCGATAAATCATTTTTCATTATCTTCTTCCAGTTTTTCTAACCATTATTTTACTAATTTCAATTTCTGTAGTTTCTCGAATTTCTTCTCCATAGAGGTTAAAATTCTAAATAGTATTGATTTCGTTTATTCATACCTGTATATTATACATCTCGGCTAGCTGATTGTTTACGAAATCAGCACTAAATTTATTGGAATCGGTGGATGACTTCAAACTCTAATTAATACTAATCGAGGTTCTATTTACTTCAAATTATGATTAATTTTGAAGACTACGTTTCAAATTTCTCGATAAATCATTTTTCATTATCTTCTTCCAGTTTTTCTAACCATTATTTTACCAATTTCAATTTGTGTAGTTAATCGAATTTCTTCTCCATAGAGGTTAAAATTCTAAATAGTATTGATTTCGTTTATTCATACCTGTATATTATACATCTCGGCTAGCTGATTGTTTACGAAATCAGCACTAAATTTATTGGAATCGGTGGATGACTTCAAACTCTAATTAATACTAATCGAGGTTCTATTTACTTCAAATTATGATTAATTTTGAAGACTACGTTTCAAATTTCTCGATAAATCATTTATCATTATCTTTTCCAGTTTTTCTAACCATTATTTTACCAATTTCAATTTGTGTAGTTAATCGAATTTCTTCTCCATAGAGGTTAAAATTCTAAATAGTATTGATTTCGTTTATTCATACCTGTATATTATACATCTCGGCTAGCTGATTGTTGACGAAATCAGCACTAAATTTATTGGAATCGGTGGATGACTTCAAACTCTAATTAATACTAATCGAGGTTCTATTTACTTCAAATTATGATTAATTTTGAAGACTACGTTTCAAATTTCTCAATAAATCATTTTTCATTATCTTCTTCCAGTTTTTCTAACCATTATTTTACTAATTTCAATTTCTGTAGTTTCACGAATTTCTTCTCCATAGAGGTTAAAATTCTAAATAGTATTGATTTCGTTTATTCATACCTGTATATTATACATCTCGGCTAGCTGATTGTTGACGAAATCAGCACTAAATTTATTGGAATCGGTGGATGACTTCAAACTCTAATTAATACTAATCGAGGTTCTATTTACTTCAAATTATGATTAATTTTGAAGACTACGTTTCAAATTTCTCGATAAATCATTTTTCATTATCTTCTTCCAGTTTTTCTAACCATTATTTTACTAATTTCAATTTCTGTAGTTTCTCGAATTTCTTCTCCATAGAGGTTAAAATTCTAAATAGTATTGATTTCGTTTATTCATACCTGTATATTATACATCTCGGCTAGCTGATTGTTTACGAAATCAGCACTAAATTTATTGGAATCGGTGGATGACTTCAAACTCTAATTAATACTAATCGAGGTTCTATTTACTTCAAATTATGATTAATTTTGAAGACTACGTTTCAAATTTCTCGATAAATCATTTTTCATTATCTTCTTCCAGTTTTTCTAACCATTATTTTACTAATTTCAATTTCTGTAGTTTCTCGAATTTCTTCTCCATAGAGGTTAAAATTCTAAATAGTATTGATTTCGTTTATTCATACCTGTATATTATACATCTCGGCTAGCTGATTGTTTACGAAATCAGCACTAAATTTATTGGAATCGGTGGATGACTTCAAACTCTAATTAATACTAATCGAGGTTCTATTTACTTCAAATTATGATTAATTTTGAAGACTACGTTTCAAATTTCTCGATAAATCATTTTTCATTATCTTCTTCCAGTTTTTCTAACCATTATTTTACCAATTTCAATTTGTGTAGTTAATCGAATTTCTTCTCCATAGAGGTTAAAATTCTAAATAGTATTGATTTCGTTTATTCATACCTGTATATTATACATCTCGGCTAGCTGATTGTTTACGAAATCAGCACTAAATTTATTGGAATCGGTGGATGACTTCAAACTCTAATTAATACTAATCGAGGTTCTATTTACTTCAAATTATGATTAATTTTGAAGACTACGTTTCAAATTTCTCGATAAATCATTTTTCATTATCTTCTTCCAGTTTTTCTAACCATTATTTTACTAATTTCAATTTCTGTAGTTTCTCGAATTTCTTCTCCATAGAGGTTAAAATTCTAAATAGTATTGATTTCGTTTATTCATACCTGTATATTATACATCTCGGCTAGCTGATTGTTTACGAAATCAGCACTAAATTTATTGGAATCGGTGGATGACTTCAAACTCTAATTAATACTAATCGAGGTTCTATTTACTTCAAATTATGATTAATTTTGAAGACTACGTTTCAAATTTCTCGATAAATCATTTTTCATTATCTTCTTCCAGTTTTTCTAACCATTATTTTACTAATTTCAATTTCTGTAGTTTCTCGAATTTCTTCTCCATAGAGGTTAAAATTCTAAATAGTATTGATTTCGTTTATTCATACCTGTATATTATACATCTCGGCTAGCTGATTGTTTACGAAATCAGCACTAAATTTATTGGAATCGGTGGATGACTTCAAACTCTAATTAATACTAATCGAGGTTCTATTTACTTCAAATTATGATTAATTTTGAAGACTACGTTTCAAATTTCTCGATAAATCATTTATCATTATCTTTTCCAGTTTTTCTAACCATTATTTTACCAATTTCAATTTGTGTAGTTAATCGAATTTCTTCTCCATAGAGGTTAAAATTCTAAATAGTATTGATTTCGTTTATTCATACCTGTATATTATACATCTCGGCTAGCTGATTGTTGACGAAATCAGCACTAAATTTATTGGAATCGGTGGATGACTTCAAACTCTAATTAATACTAATCGAGGTTCTATTTACTTCAAATTATGATTAATTTTGAAGACTACGTTTCAAATTTCTCAATAAATCATTTTTCATTATCTTCTTCCAGTTTTTCTAACCATTATTTTACTAATTT
Source organism: Diorhabda sublineata (assembly GCF_026230105.1). Classification (NCBI taxonomy): domain Eukaryota; kingdom Metazoa; phylum Arthropoda; class Insecta; order Coleoptera; family Chrysomelidae; genus Diorhabda; species Diorhabda sublineata. Next base: position 7,456,867 of record NC_079483.1, read on the forward strand.
CAATTTCTGTAGTTTCACGAATTTCTTCTCCATAGAGGTTAAAATTCTAAATAGTATTGATTTCGTTTATTCATACCTGTATATTATACATCTCGGCTAGCTGATTGTTTACGAAATCAGCACTAAATTTATTGGAATCGGTGGATGACTTCAAACTCTAATTAATACTAATCGAGGTTCTATTTACTTCAAATTATAATTAATTTTGCAGACTACGTTTCCAATTTCTCGATAAATCATTTTTCATTATCTTCTTTCAGTTTTTCTAACCATTATTTTACCAATTTCAATTTGTGTAGTTAATCGAATTTCTTCTCCATAGAGGTTAAAATTCTAAATAGTATTGATTTCGTTTATTCATACCTGTATATTATACATCTCGGCTAGCTGATTGTTTACGAAATCAGCACTAAATTTATTGGAATCGGTGGATGACTTCAAACTCTAATTAATACTAATCGAGGTTCTATTTACTTCAAATTATGATTAATTTTGAAGACTACGTTTCAAATTTCTCGATAAATCATTTATCATTATCTTTTCCAGTTTTTCTAACCATTATTTTACCAATTTCAATTTGTGTAGTTAATCGAATTTCTTCTCCATAGAGGTTAAAATTCTAAATAGTATTGATTTCGTTTATTCATACCTGTATATTATACATCTCGGCTAGCTGATTGTTGACGAAATCAGCACTAAATTTATTGGAATCGGTGGATGACTTCAAACTCTAATTAATACTAATCGAGGTTCTATTTACTTCAAATTATGATTAATTTTGAAGACTACGTTTCAAATTTCTCAATAAATCATTTTTCATTATCTTCTTCCAGTTTTTCTAACCATTATTTTACTAATTTCAATTTCTGTAGTTTCACGAATTTCTTCTCCATAGAGGTTAAAATTCTAAATAGTATTGATTTCGTTTATTCATACCTGTATATTATACATCTCGGCTAGCTGATTGTTTACGAAATCAGCACTAAATTTATTGGAATCGGTGGATGACTTCAAACTCTAATTAATACTAATCGAGGTTCTATTTACTTCAAATTATAATTAATTTTGCAGACTACGTTTCCAATTTCTCGATAAATCATTTTTCATTATCTTCTTTCAGTTTTTCTAACCATTATTTTACCAATTTCAATTTGTGTAGTTAATCGAATTTCTTCTCCATAGAGGTTAAAATTCTAAATAGTATTGATTTCGTTTATTCATACCTGTATATTATACATCTCGGCTAGCTGATTGTTGACGAAATCAGCACTAAATTTATTGGAATCGGTGGATGACTTCAAACTCTAATTAATACTAATCGAGGTTCTATTTACTTCAAATTATGATTAATTTTGAAGACTACGTTTCAAATTTCTCGATAAATCATTTTTCATTATCTTCTTCCAGTTTTTCTAACCATTATTTTACTAATTTCAATTTCTGTAGTTTCTCGAATTTCTTCTCCATAGAGGTTAAAATTCTAAATAGTATTGATTTCGTTTATTCATACCTGTATATTATACATCTCGGCTAGTTGATTGTTTACGAAATCAGCACTAAATTTATTGGAATCGGTGGATGACTTCAAACTCTAATTAATACTAATCGAGGTTCTATTTACTTCAAATTATGATTAATTTTGAAGACTACGTTTCAAATTTCTCGATAAATCATTTATCATTATCTTCTTCCAGTTTTTCTAACCATTATTTTACCAATTTCAATTTGTGTAGTTAATCGAATTTCTTCTCCATAGAGGTTAAAATTCTAATTAGTATTGATTTCGTTTATTCATACCTGTATATTATACATCTCGGCTAGCTGATTGTTGACGAAATCAGCACTAAATTTATTGGAATCGGTGGATGACTTCAAACTCTAATTAATACTAATCGAGGTTCTATTTACTTCAAATTATGATTAATTTTGAAGACTACGTTTCAAATTTCTCGATAAATCATTTTTCATTATCTTCTTCCAGTTTTTCTAACCATTATTTTACTAATTTCAATTTCTGTAGTTTCTCGAATTTCTTCTCCATAGAGGTTAAAATTCTAAATAGTATTGATTTCGTTTATTCATACCTGTATATTATACATCTCGGTTAGCTGATTGTTTACGAAATCAGCACTAAATTTATTGGAATCGGTGGATGACTTCAAATTATAATTAATTTTGCAGACTACGTTTCCAATTTCTCGATAAATCATTTTTCAATATCTTCTTCCAGTTTTTCTAACCATTATTTTACCAATTTCAATTTCTGTAGCTTCGTTTTATGATTATTCGATATTGTCGATTACGAAAATACGCTTTTGCAAAATAACCATGTTTTGTAATGTATACACAGGGCAATTTTTTTTATCAATATGATGGCCTTGGTAGAACCAATTAACCAGACCCGTTTCAATGAATATTTTACCAGTTTACAATGGCACATTAGATATATGTACAATTTTTTTAATCTTTAAATCATATAAAACATTTTTTTACAAACTTGAATTATTTATATGACGTGTAAAACATCGTAAATACTTGTTTCTATTTGAAAAAAAAATATTTTCGTCAAATTTGAACTCTAATTATCTTTATTGGCTCACAATATCTTAATTTTGTCGATGAAACACTCCAGAGAAGATTGAGAATCGTAATTTCTACGGAATTCATTTAAACTAAAAACAAATTGAGTAGAAATCTGCATATTTAAGCTGCATTGTAACTTGGATTCATTTATTCAATACCTAATGGGTATGCAACCAGTAATGACCTTTTTTTTATAAATTTATATATAATTGGCGTTAATTGAACTCTACTTATATTATTAATTAATAAATCTACTAATACATACAAAGTTGATTTGCTGTCTTAAGTATAGATCCCAATAAAAATTTGATATATTTTCAACATGACAAATCATGAAATGACTGGATATATTAATTACTTCCCGTAGTATAGTTTTTGCAATATTAATTGCAGATAACAGTTATACGAGGATCAATCAATATTTCATAAATACGCACGGCACTTATATCAAATTACGAAATGAAATATAACGTTCACTCCCCGTATAAAATTCGGTAAATCGTCAGTTCACGTGAACTCATCATCTCCAATGTTGCATTTCTATTGACCGGAGCTGTATGTACACAATTTCTTCGAAATATTCCTGTCAGACATTGGCGTCGTAAAAAACTGAAATTATTTGAAAAAGCTACTCAAGATTTTATAAGTAGGATAATTTATATAGTTTATATACAGTGACATTTAGGTAATACTGCAAAAAATAGCAGATTATACCTATTTAGAAATAGTCTAAGAGCTGGTCGCTTTTCTTAAGTATTGTAATTGAAGTATTAAGTTTTTGTAATTAAAGAAAAATATATATGAAATTACCTGTATCATGATATTTTATTATAAATACCTAACTTCACAAAATAGTTTACAAGATATTTTCTTTAGGAATTAGATTTGGAAGATCGTACCAGCCGTCTTAGCAACTTTCGGTCCATTTTACAGACACTTGCAACCGAGCAAATCATCTGGCAATTTTTTTTTATATTCAAAATTGTCTAATTAAAAAAATACTCGAAAGCCAGATTTGTGGAGATACATTTTTTTAAATAAAAAATTTGCAATATGCAAAAAACAGTGGATATCGTTGCAACCGCGCTAACCCTGCCAGAAGTTGATTTTTCTACTTTAACTATATTAAATAACATATAGAAAAAGTTTCAGCCTTGTGAAAGTACCTTAGTCGAAGTGGCGACCAGCTCTCCGACTAAAACATTGCATCAAGTTTTGTCAGCATGTGGTTTCATACTCAAAAAACTAAATAACCGAATCGTCAAGGATCTTTCCGGCGAAGAGATTTTCTTGTTTCAGATAAAAGACTAATAGACACATAATTTATTTAGATGAAACATAGTTTGACAGTCACGATGAAGTAAATTTCGATTGGGTTGACACAAAAAATTAAAAGCTGTGATTATCACGAAGATATGACAACGGAATTATTTGAAAAGTGGTTTAATAAACAGCTTTTACTTAACATTCCACCACAGTCAGTGATCGTTTTGAAAAAAATATTCCTATTCCTGTCAGCGATCGTAAAAACTTGCGTTAGTTCAGAAATATTTTTTGTACACGGACTCATTTGTTAAAACTAACAGTGAATAAACATAATTATTACCTTGATTGAAAAATACATCTAATTAACAATCCCAATTGATAAATAATCGTTTAATATTGTATTTATAGCTAATTACTCAAGCAACTCACTTTCCTGCTTTTTTTTCAAACTCCCACGACACTTTAACCAATTTTTTTTGTTATTATTATTATTTTTAATATATTAATACAGCAAATTTTATATGAATACTTCTTTTCTCCACTTTTAATTTAACATTTTTTCTAGTAAAAAAAAAAAATAAAAAATTTTAATTAGGTTATTGACAGAACTAGGTTTAAAGTTACATTATTTATTCAAAATATTTTACAAACTTTTATAAAATTAATCGGAGTAATCACCCTCTTCAATTTCTTTATTATAACATTTATTACAAATCATATTTGTATGTAGTTTTGTACATAAATGATTTCCACATTTTTTACAACAATATGTAGACACTGACGTTCTATTATTTTCTACATAGCATGATTCGCATCGCTTTCTTTTACTTGGTCCAGGTGTTGCCTCTTGAACTTCTTGTTGTGCTTCCAAGGTGTTGTAATTTTTGAGCAAATCTTTGGTTTGTCGTGGAAGACTTTTTATTTGGGCCCTCACTTTTCGTTGTTCGTCTAGCAAGGCCAGTCCTAATTTATTCAAATATTCTCTTCTTGTGACAAACTTATTTTTGTTTCCAATAAATATCACCCGGCGAGTTGATTCCAGCTACGTTCAGTAAATGGTAAAAAATTACCATAGGCCACCTCTTAGTTGATCTAGCAACATTATAAGTAGCGCAAAGCTTGTCGACCACATCAACGCCGGATTTTGTGTTGTTATAAAATGATATTATTTCTGGCTTTTTTGAAGCATCTTCTTCCTCTTCCTTTTTTCGGGACATATGAAACTAACGTCTCATTTCTGGTATATCCAAATAAACACTTTTAAACAATAAAATTTACGTTTGAATAATTACAAAACGTTCAAATGAACGAGAACTTATCCCAACTAAATCTGAATATAAACTGCCGCTTTTGGTCGCGCTGTATCTAGCAGGTACAAATCCGGCGGTGGGACGGGTTTAGGGTGGCCAGGGGTGGTAAAAGTGAAATCAGCCGATTGTAGTTCTAGGAAAGGCTTCGAGATACACCTGCCGAGAACTACTGCAAATCTCCATTTTCTAAAGCTATTAAATAAATAAATATTTAGCAAAAAGTTTGCCATGTATCTCGTAAATACACGCGCGACTAATGGAAGGTTAAACTACCCCGATGGTTAATAATGAATAAATAAAATCGCATAATATTTATTATTATGAATAATAAATTTGTATATAAAACGAGAAAACATTTTTAAAATAGTATTCAAGTGTCAATAAAGTCCTTAATATATACACTTCAGTCTATAAATCACATATGCAGTTACATGTTGTTGGTATTACGAACTTATCAAAATCTACGACGCCATCTTCATAAGTAAGAAGATGAACTTCCGTGTAACTTTGTCGACATTCGTAACCGAATTGAGGGCAGGGTTCACTAAAAAAAATTAATTCACTGAATTTTATTATAATTGCAATTCACGTAATAATTAATATCAAAAACAGTAATTGTTATTATTTTAATTGTACAATATATAAAAAATAACTTACTCTGATTTTTTAGAGCCTTGGTACCTAAAAAAAAAAAGAAATTTTCAAAATAAATTAAAATCTACTTGATATCTTATTAGCGTCATAGTTTTTTAAATATAAAATGAGTAAAATTATGAAAATTCGATTTAAATTTTGATGATTCTCAAATTCCTTTTGTTGGTTTTTCTATTCTTGTTATAGCCAATCATATATACTTATAATTAATCAAAGAGCAAAGATAAACAACCTATCTTGTTACAATAGGATTCTAGCAATTTTTTTATTATTCCCAAATTCTAATTCACACATACTTTTTACAAATTTGTGCACTAAATCGCTGATAATACCCATCTATGTTAATTATATATTTCCACTCCAATCGGGCATTCCTAAGAACTCTCGGAGTAAATGTACCATTATATTCCGTATAACATAATTTTTTTATAGGTCCTACTTCACCAAATCTAAAAAAAAATTTAAACCAGACGAGTGATAAATTAATTGCCGATTTTGAAAAAAAAAATATATTTTTTAAACGTATAAAATGTTATTACTGATTGAAAATGCGATTATTTCACGTAACAACATGTTTTTTTTTACCTGGATGCTAAAATATTAGTGTCATATATTGAAGAATTTAAAACAACCCCAAAGAAATCTCGTATATTTTCAGTATTTTTCATAACGTTCGTGATAGCCTCTTCTGGATAATCCTCGCTGTTTTCACATATTTGATACCTACATTGTATATAATTTTCGAAATAAATTGGTACTTGTGATATATCCACTTGTCTTTGAACTAAATCCTGCGTATTAGCAGAAAAATGCGGGATGGCACGCTGGAAAAAATAATTTAAATTTTGATATACAAACACCTTAAAGTAGACATTTCCAAAATTTTTCGAAATTTTAATAATTTCAATCAGTAATCAGTAATTATAGATTAAACAACTTAGAATGAAGCTAATAATCGCGTTTTTCTTCTTTTAGGTTATTCAAAATGTTGAACAACATTTCGATGTATATCAGATTCTGCGCAGAGAATTTTGCATGCGCCTGATCAATTTTGGAATCAATAAAAAATTATGAATCCCAAACTATAATAATGTGGTAATTATACACTTTCGCGGTCACCTGGTTTTTTGGTTAGGTTAGGTTAGGTTAGGTTGGCTCTAGAAAATCGAAAAATGGATGGATTTTAATGATCTTGGTCTCAAAATGTTCCATTTTCCGGCGGATTTATAAAAAAAATTAGTAGAAATAGCTGGAATGAAAATTTCTCATAGTTTTACTGTTTTAAATCGTAAAAAAAACGGTTAAATTGGGTTTGGTTAGGTTGGTTCTAGAAAATCAAAAAATGGATGGATTTTAATGATCTTGGTCTTAAAATGTTCCATTTTACGGCGGATTTATAAAAAAAATTAGTAGAAATAGCTGGAATGAAAATTTCTCATAGTTTTACTGTTTTAAATCGTAAAAAAAACGGTTTTGCAAAATAAACCTTTACAAAAAATTATGGTAATCATACACTTTCGCGGTCACCTGGTTTTTTGGTTAGGTTAGGTTAGGTTAGGTTAGGTTAAATTGGGTTTGGTTAGGTTGGTTCTAGAAAATCAAAAAATGGATGGATTTTAATGATCTTGGTCTTAAAATGTTCCATTTTACGGCGGATTTATAAAAAAAATTAGTAGAAATAGCTGGAATGAAAATTTCTCATAGTTTTACTGTTTTAAATCGTAAAAAAACGGTTAAATTGGGTTTGGTTAGGTTGGTTCTAGAAAATCAAAAAATGGATGGATTTTAATGATCTTGGTCTTAAAATGTTCCATTTTACGACGGATTTATAAAAAAAATTAGTAGAAATAGCTGGAATGAAAATTTCTCATAGTTTTACTGTTTTAAATCGTAAAAAAACGGTTAAATTGGGTTTGGTTAGGTTGGTTCTAGAAAATCAAAAAATGGATGGATTGTAATGATCTTGGTCTTAAAATGTTCCATTTTACGGCGGATTTATAAAAAAAATTAGTAGAAATAGCTGGAATGAAAATTTCTCATAGTTTTACTGTTTTAAATCGTAAAAAAAACGGTTTTGCAAAATAAACCTTTACAAAAAATTATGGTAATCATACACTTTCGCGGTCACCTGGTTTTTTGGTTAGGTTAGGTTAGGTTAGGTTAGGTTAAATTGGGTTTGGTTAGGTTGGTTCTAGAAAATCAAAAAATGGATGGATTTTAATGATCTTGGTCTTAAAATGTTCCATTTTACGGCGGATTTATAAAAAAAATTAGTAGAAATAGCTGGAATGAAAATTTCTCATAGTTTTACTGTTTTAAATCGTAAAAAAAAACGGTTAAATTGGGTTTGGTTAGGTTGCTTCTAGAAAATCAAAAAATGGATGGATTTTAATGATCTTGGTCTTAAAATGTTCCATTTTACGGCGGATTTATAAAAAAAATTAGTAGAAATAGCTGGAATGAAAATTTCTCCTAGTTTTACTGTTTTAAATCGTAAAAAAAACGGTTAAATTGGGTTTGGTTAGGTTGCTTCTAGAAAATCAAAAAATGGATGGATTTTAATGATCTTGGTCTTAAAATGTTCCATTTTACGGCGGATTTATAAAAAAAATTAGTAGAAATAGCTGGAATGAAAATTTCTCATAGTTTTACTGTTTTAAATCGTAAAAAAAACGGTTAAATTGGGTTTGGTTAGGTTGCTTCTAGAAAATCAAAAAATGGATGGATTTTAATGATCTTGGTCTTAAAATGTTCCATTTTACGGCGGATTTATAAAAAAAATTAGTAGAAATAGCTGGAATGAAAATTTCTCATAGTTTTACTGTTTTAAATCGTAAAAAAAACGGTTAAATTGGGTTTGGTTAGGTTGCTTCTAGAAAATCAAAAAATGGATGGATTTTAATGATCTTGGTCTTAAAATGTTCCATTTTACGGCGGATTTATAAAAAAAATTAGTAGAAATAGCTGGAATGAAAATTTCTCATAGTTTTACTGTTTTAAATCGTAAAAAAAACGGTTAAATTGGGTTTGGTTAGGTTGCTTCTAGAAAATCAAAAAATGGATGGATTTTAATGATCTTGGTCTTAAAATGTTCCATTTTACGGCGGATTTATAAAAAAAATTAGTAGAAATAGCTGGAATGAAAATTTCTCATAGTTTTACTGTTTTAAATCGTAAAAAAACGGTTAAATTGGGTTTGGTTAGGTTGGTTCTAGAAAATCGAAAAATGGATGGATTTTAATGATCTTGGTCTCAAAATGTTCCATTTTACGGCGGATTTATAAAAAAAAATAAGAAAATTAAAAAAAATAAATATTTTTTACAGTTTCATGACTTTAAATGCAAAAAAATGACTTTCTACATATAATCCTTCGTAACTGTTTCTGACGTCGTGGAATCAAGTTCGTATATTTTTTTTCCGCAATTTACATAATAAAATGAGCATTTTGAAAAAAAAGTTTTTCTACTATTTAAGGTTTAAAACTATTAAAAACCGCAAATTCAGCCACTACCCCCGTGCTTTTCATAAATTTGTCGTAAAATGGAACATTTTGAGACCAAAATTATAAAATTTATCTATTTTTCGATTTTTAATGGTCCAAAAACTATTAACATTGAAGAATATAGTACGAAACTATTCACGAAAATTGATTGTTTTTCATAGATTTCATTTTAAGCTATAAAAACTGGAAAAATCATTCTTTTTGGATTTTTTAAAATTGTTTATTAATTTATGGAGAATACAAAAAAAATATAAGAACTTTATAAGAACTTTTTGTAAAGGATTATTTTGCAAAACCATTTTTTTACGATTTAAAACAGTAAAACTATGAGAAATTTTCATTCCACCTATTTCTACTAATTTTTTTTATAAATCCGCCGTAAAATGGAACATTTTGAGACCAAGATCATTCAAATCCATCCATTTTTCGATTTTCTAGAGCCAAAAAACCAGGTGACCGTGAAAGTGTATAATTACCAATAATATTAATAGATGAAGTAAACAAAAAAATGCTAGAACCGAGTTTTAAATTTACAAAAATTTAGTCTACTAAGTATTTGTTTGAATTAATAAAAGGTTTGTTTACATACAATTGAAAATATAAACATTGTCATTTAAATAAAATGAAAAAAAAAAGTGATTCCACGGGAAAAATTGATTAAAGTCGATAATTTTTATAACTTTATCACTAAATGCGACTATTCATATTCCAAGCTTTCTAATCAATAACCAGTTTTGAAAAGAAATTTTTAAAACAAGTTTCAACACTTACCACGTTATGTAGAACGTTTAAAAATAATAAGAAAACACCAATTCTATAAATCGAGGTGTTACCAACAGAAGCCATGGTGTTGAGTGAGTTAAGTTTCACATCATAAACTGTCGTTATAATATCGATGAAACATGTAAAATTGCGATAAAAATAAGAATTGCGGTTTGGGGAAAAAACCATATCCGATTGTATAAAATAATCTAACAGAACGTCTTTTGATCGTACCGATGATAATCGACGTCCGACTTTTTTACGTAAAACATTTAAAACGACAGAAAATATGGTACAGTTATGTAGGCGAGTGTCGGAATACTAATACACGTACCATTGGCGTATCAAGGTTACGATATACAGAAAGTTACCACCTCTACTTTTACCTCAATATTTGTTTATTTATTCAAATAATAATATATGAACATTCTCGCCCATTGGATCCGAATTTGACTGCGTTCAGTGGAAAAATTGTAACTCATATCTAATTTTGTCGACAAATATTTCAATTTCCCCGCTTCTGCTCGTTAATTACATTCTAAATTCTTATCCCAATTTCTAGTTTTTGCGACACGATTCCCAAACACACCCTGAGAACGATTTAAAAACTTGGAGTACCGAAGAAAATTTATTATATCAATATAACCACGACAGATGCTCTTCCGAATTGTCCGGCATACTTTCACCAAGACCAAGATCTAAATTCGAGAGACAGACGTGGCTAATGAACACCTAGATTATCGGCACTCCGATTTTTTAATTACATGTAAAAATATGTAGTTTTTCTATTTGAACTATATCATTGTTATTTTCAGATAAATCCAAACCCAAGCAAAGCGTCACATCACATTCACTTCCCAGTCCGATAGAAATAGCTTCAACGTTGCAAAATAATCCAGCAGTGCAGCACGAATCGGTTACTGCACTTTTGGGAGCTTGGACGGAGCTACTGCTTCACGATTTGGCAAGTACAGGTAACTTGAAAAGTCAAGATTGCTGCAGTGACAATTATAGAAAACACGGAGAATGTTATGGAAAACTCGGCAACGGACAATGTAGAGAATATATGCGAACTTTACCAGCAATCGATATGGATAGTTGTGAATTCGGTAAGGTTTTTATTTAAATAAATTTTTTTATCGCATTTAATATATTTTAATTTATGCCGATGTGGGATCATTAAAAAGTACCTATCATGCAATTACTAAATTATATATTGGAATTATACATGATGTTTATTATAAAGTATGCAAGGTATTTATTTTATTGACAAGGTCAGTTAAAATTGTAGGATTATGATGCTGTCGATACCAGTAATTATCGACTAAAGCAATTTTTACAACACTTCATCAACTAGTTGTTGGCGATCGATCACAGATTCTATTGTTTTTTTGTCGTTACATCTATAAATGCGAAGATAAATTTGTTTAATTTCTCTTTTCTTAGACCTTTTCATATGTTTATGTTCTTGATTTTAGGTCTCTTCTGTTTCAAAACTTTGTTCTAATAAGAAAAATTAATTTTGTTCTTAGTCCTTACATCTTAAATATTAAATAATTCGTAGTTTTATTAGAATTTATTTAGGTCTTTTTTATCATTTATAGCTTTTTCGTGTGATACATTTCTAAAAATTCTCTTTTTCGTATATTAGATTCCGAGATCATCAATAAGATAAAAAAATAGAACTACATTAACGAGCCATAAAGCTTTTCGATATTACATACTATTACATATTTCTTTCTCTAAATTTGTTAATACTTTGCGATCTCATTTAGCTTACAAATGTGTACTAAATTCGATGAATAGGACAGACATCTCAGTATTTAGATAACAGACTAAGAGATCATCGATACGATAAAAAAAATAGAACTGCATTAACGAGCCATGAGTATTTTAATTCACATAGAGGTTAATCTCAAACCTTTTCGAAATTTACTATATTTGATTGATAATAAAAAGAAACTACAAGAAATTACATATTTCTTTCTCTAAATTTGTTAATACTTTGCGATCTCATTTAACTTACAAATATGTATTAAATTCGATGAATAGGACAGACATCTCAGTATTTAGATAATAGACTAAGAGATCATCGATACGATAAAAAAAATAGAACTGCATTAACGAGCCATGAGTATTTTAATTCACATAGAGGTTAATCTCAAACCTTTTCGAAATTTACTATATTCGATTGATAATAAAAAGAAACTACAAGAAATTACATATTTCTTTCTCTAAATTTGTTAATACTTTGCGATATCATTTAGCTTACAAATATGTATTAAATTCGATGAATAGGACAGACATCTCAGTATTTAGATAATAGACTAAGAGATCATCGATACGATAAAAAAATAGAACTGCATTAACGAGCCATGAGTATTTTAATTCACATAGAGGTTAATCTCAAACCTTTTCGAAATTTACTATATTCGATTGATAATAAAAAGAAACTACAAGAAATTACATATTTCTTTCTCTAAATTTGTTAATACTTTGCGATCTCATTTAGCTTACAAATGTGTACTAAATTCGATGAATAGGACAGACATCTCAGTATTTAGATAACAGACTAAGAGATCATCGATACGATAAAAAAAATAGAACTGCATTAACGAGCCATGAGTATTTTAATTCACATAGAGGTTAATCTCAAACCTTTTCGAAATTTACTATATTTGATTGATAATAAACTGTACTACAAGAAATTACATATTTCTTTCTCTAAATTTGTTAATACTTTGCGATCTCTTTTAGCTTACAAATATGTATTAAATTCGATGAATAGGACAGACATCTCAGTATTTAGATAATAGACTAAGAGATCATCGATACGATAAAAAAAGTAGAACCGTGAAATATTGAAAAAAAAAACATAAATTCAATTAGAAAGATTGAAAAATTCTTGAAACGGAATCTAATAAACGAAAAAGGAAGCTATAAATGATAAAAAAGACATAAATCATTTTGTAAATTCTAATAAAATTACAAATAATTTAATATTTGACATGTAAGGACTGAAGGAAAATTAATTTTTCTCATTAGAACAAAATTCTAGTTTGATTTTATTCTTATTTTGATAGTAATGATTGATTGATCAATATAAATTCGCAATTTTTCGGGTTCAATAATCAATATTTTTCAAAAATTATTAAAAAACTAATTTTGAATCGGAAGAGTCTTAAAATCAAGAAGATTTAGAAACATAAATAAGAAGATATTTATAGTTATAATTAATTTTGTGGTACAATACAAAATTTTCTAAATTATATCGTATAGAACGACCGAAGGAACGGTTGATGAGATATAATAATGGTAGAGGAAAATTTGACCTGAATATTTTCTAATTTGTTTTAAATTGCTAGTAAACGGTGAATTAGAAAAATGTTATAACAAAATATTATTAAAAACTAGTTAAAATTACAATTTTTTCATAGAAAAACATTATGAGAGTAACGAGGATTCATCTTTCAGATTATCGCGAGCAAATGAATTTGGCAACTTCCTTCTTGGATGCATCTGCTATTTACGGAAATACCGATCGACAAGTTGAAAATCTTCGCACCTACGACGCGGGTCTCGTCAACGTATCAGCTTGTTCGGCTTGCAGATCGAACGCCCTCTATTCGGCAATTTTAAAAGAACATAATAGGGTCGCCGTTAATTTAGCTCAAATGAACAAACATTGGAACGACGAAGTTATATTTTATGAAAGTCGGAGAATTGTTATAGCCGAATTGCAGCATATCACCTATAACGAATATCTTCCAATTGTTCTAGGCGAGGTAAGATAAATAAAAATACGAAAATTGTTCGGTAAAAACCACATTTTACTATTTCCTCGTTTCGGAGTAATTTCCGATAAATATATTTACGGTATAAAAGTTTATTTGCGTCAATCGAAATTTTATCTACGTATATTCCGGTTTGATTTTAATTTTCTTCTAAGATCTAACATGATATGACTAAATAACTACACCATTGGATTGTTTAATACAATTAACTATGTTTTATATAAAAATTACTTATTTTAGGAATCGATCGTTCATACTGAATTAGAATTGAAAACCCACGGAAGATTTTCCAAATATTCGAGTAATGAAAAAGTGGGAGTTTTTAATGAAATAGCAGTTTCGGTACTACCAGTACTTTTATCGATGTTACCGGGTAGTATCGTAAGTATAAATAAAACATAATTATATTTTTAAAAATATATTATAATGAATTGATATTTATAGATGAATGAAACGACAGAAACTTTCGCCGAAATGATCGATTTACTAATAGGTACACCAGCTCAAACGCCTAGTATTCACATAATGGTACCGGTTCGTAAAGATTGGGACACCGCTTCCTTATTCATCCACATGGGTAGAGATCACGGTATATCTTCTTATACCAAATACTTGAACTACTGTTCTAATTCGACGAACAAAAAATCTTTTACATTCGACGATCTTAAGCAATATGGAATAAAGGACGAATACGTTAAAGCATTAAAATATATTTATAGTACTACGGACGATATCGATTTGTTAGTTGGCGGATTGTTAGAAAAACCAATTCCCGGTGAGACTAAATAAACGTAAAATATTTCGTAAAAACAAACTATTTTGTTTATTATTTTGTCTTTAGGTACCGTAGTTGGTTCTACGTTCAACTGTTTATTAAAACGTCAATTTCAACTTCTCAAAGAAACCGATAGATTTTGGTACGAGAATGATCTACCACCCAGTTCTCTAACGACTAATCAACTTAAAGAAATTAAAAAGATAACAGTGGCCGGTTTATTGTGCGCAAATACCGACGATATGGAAAAAATACAACCGAAAGCTTTCGTTCAAGAAGACATATATTTAAACGCCAGAATATCCTGCGAGCAACATCCTCTACCTCAATTAACCGAATGGATCGAAATGGATCACATGTCTGATTTTTCAGAAGATTTGTTAATGGAAGCTTTACAAAAAGCCGAAAAAGATGTTACGGAAAGAAGGAAAATGGAATATAAAGTTTGGAACGAAGGTACAATTATAAAAATTTTTTTTATTTTTGTTACACCAAATATATTATTACTTATTATTTATTACAGTTGGTGGATTGAATCCTAAATCTCCACTAGGAGTAGCGGCGGCTTTTAGCAAAGCGAACAAAGGCGCTTTACAATTAGCCAATACGTCCCTGTTGTTCGAATACGCTTCGAACGAAATATTGAATACTTTGGTACATAGAAGAAGAAAACGACAATTGTTCGACAACAACGCCGTAGCGGATATATTTAGAGACGAACTTAGCGATGCCCTACAACAAGTAGATCTCGGAACTTTGATTCCTCCCGAAACGTTCGAAGTTGATTTGAAATGCGACGATAACGGTCCGTGTAATCCGAACTCACCTTTCAGAACTTACACGGGTCATTGTAATAATCTCAGAAATCCGAGTTGGGGTAAAAGTTTAACTACTTTTAATCGATTATTACCTAGCGTTTACGATGACGGTGAGTCGATAAATATATTACGAAAATCGTAATTATAATAAAAAAATTGTGTGTGTCAGCTCCGACGCACGACTGGAGTTTACTCCTTAAGTTCGATAGTCTAACCAGACGCAAAAAGAGTTTATTTTACTTAAAGTTGATTATCTAATTTTATGTGTTGTTTTCAATTATATATTTATATGAACTACATCGATAACTATTAAATATTTAATAAAGACAAATTGCACATGCTCATACATATAATACATGAATTATAACGTACCTTGCAACCACGTGTTTGTTAGATGTTCCGGCAATATCATCTACACCTCTTTCTGCCATAGTTATTTGAAAATACTTTCAGTTCACTTTAACGGAACACAATGATAAAAATTAAAACTTCACAATGACAGCAATATAAGTATGTTGACACTGATAAATTAGAAAGTTGCGCATCATAGGGTGCGCACCAAAAACGTAACGAGGTCATTCATCGATAGATTTTACTCCTCACATTTTTCTCATACCGGGCCCCTTATATATGCAAATCGATTCTTAAGGAGTAAATTCCAATAAAAAATATTTTTTTTTTCAGGAATATCTAAACCTAGATCGATTGGAGTAACGGGAGTTCCTTTACCGAATCCGAGAGTAATTTCTAGAGTTATACATCCGGATATTAGCAACCTTCACGGTAGATACACATTAATGACGATGCAATTTGCTCAAATTTTAGATCACGATCTTACTATGACTCCGATTCATAAAGGTTTTGCCGAATCTATACCGGATTGTAGATCGTGCGATAGTAAAAGAACCGTTCATCCGGAATGTAATCCATTCCCGATACCGCCCGGCGATCATTATTATCCCGAAGTAAACATCACGTCCGGAGAAAGAATGTGCTTCCCTTCTATGAGATCTTTACCCGGTCAACAAAAACTCGGACCCAGAGAACAAGTTAATCAAAATACAGCCTTTTTGGACGCCTCCGAGGTATACGGAGAAAATCATTGCGTTATAACTACACTTAAAGGATCGTTTGGAAAAATGAACGTCACCCTTCATCCTGTTCGCGGCAAAGAATTGCTACCTCAGAGCGACAATCATCCCGAATGTAAATCAGCGTCCGGTCAATGTTTTATAGCAGGTAAATTATATAACTCGAATTAAGTTTATTAGTCGAATTTTTCAAGGGAAAATTAGACTATTACGGTAGGCATGACTAGAAGAAAAATGGGGGGCTCATCATTTTTCCCATGTTTTGAGACCTGACTACAAGAAATTACATATTTCTTTCTCTAAATTTGTTAATACTTTGCGATCTCATTTAGCTTACAAATATGTACTAAATTCCATGAATAGGGCAGACATCTCAGTATTTAGATAATAGACTAAGAGATCATCGATACGATAAAAAAAATAGAACCGTGAAATATTGAAAAAAAACATAAATTCAATTATACAGATTCAAAAGTTCTTGAAACGGAATCTAATAAACGAAAAAGGAAGCTATAAATGATAAAAAAGACATAAATAATTTTGTAAATTTCAATAAAATTACAAATAATTTAATATTTAACATGTAAGGAATGAGGAAAAATTAATTTTTCTCATTTTCTCAAAATTCTAGTATGATTTTATTCTTATTTTGATAGTAATGATTGATTGATCAATATAAATTCGCAATTTTTCGGGTTCAATTTTAATTAATTAAAAAGATTCTTTATTTTGTTTATGATTCCCAAATTAACAATACATATAAAAATAACAATATAAAATGTGTATGCCGATGGTCTGGCGATCTTTACATGTATTGAGTGCGTCTGAAGTATTAAGCTGGCTCCTTGTTTCTTCAACATTATCCATACATTTTCGCTCTAAAAATAACTTTGTCCCTAATATATGTTTATGATTCCTAGCATCTTTCGACTGGGTTATCTCTGAAAAGCAGCTGAAAAACAGAGTTTCAAAATCGACTGGGGGAATATTTTTCGAGAAAGCAACATGACTGACGTTGTTTTATTTGATATTAATTATTATTATTATTTTGAAATATTCTATACATTTGTGATGAATAAACGTTTGGAGTTGAACAACCTTGTTATATGGTTAGCGACCCATGCAGAAGCCTACACCCACTATCTCGGATGTCTTCTGCGCGATTTGCGTCTTTGAAGATCGTTTGGCAGACAATAATTTTAAAAATTTGTAGAGATTTTTGTTATAAAGTCTTTAATAGTGGGTATATCGGCTTTGTTATGTAACCACGTGTTTCTGGGTAGTTTGGGATAGCAATTATATTTTATCGCCATCCGTAAACACTTGTTCTGTATCACTTGCAGGGAGTTGAAATTGTGTTTGGAGCCGTTATAATAAACTGGGGCTGCGTATGTGAGTATTGGACGTATGATCTGTTTGTATATAAGTATTTTGTTTTGGCTTGTGAGATTACTGTGTCGGCATATGAGTGGGTACAGTTTGCCCATTGCAATCTTGGCTTTATGTATTTGTTGCATGATATGTGCTTTTGCATTTGTGTTGCCTTGTACAGTATACCCCAAATATTTCAGGGTGTTACTGGGTGTAATGCGGTGTCCATCTACATACAGCTGAGATTGCAGTGAGCAGTTTTTTCTAGCTATTCTCCTGAGTAATAAATACTCTGTTTTGGATGCATTAATGGCTAATTTGTGTTCGTGTAAATATGGTATAATTTTTGTGTTGATGTGATTTTGTGCGATGTCTAATGCGTGATCTGGATTCTTTGCTGTCGATACAAAACAGGTGTCGTCGGCATATATGGCGGTAAGAAGTTGCGGGGAAGTTGGTAGATCATGGATAAATATGGAATATAGCAAAGGAGATAACACAGAGCCTTGTGGTACTCCAGCTTGTATTGAAAATGGTCCGGCTGTGTGATTTTCTATTTTAGTGAAGAATTTACGATTCGTTAGGTATGAATTTAAAATTTTAATCAAATAGCTTGGTATACCTAATTTGATTAATTTGTGAACTAATCCCTCGGGCCATACGGAGTCAAATGCTTTCTGTATGTCGATAGTGACCATAATTGCTTTTTCTTTGTTTTGGAAGCCTTCTCTAATATAATTTAAAACTCTGATGATTTGAGCCACTGTGCTGTGACCGCTTCTGAATCCGTATTGCTCGGAAGGTATAGTATTATGTTTATCTATGAAATTTTGTAATCTTTTAAGGATTATTTTATCAATTACCTTTGCTATATTATTCAGTAGGGAAATTGGTCTGTAGCTATCCACATAACATGGTTATTTGTTAGCTTTGATTATTGGTATGATGTTGGCAATCTTGAGCATATCCGGGTACTGACCAGTTTTAATAATGAAATTTATTATGTATGTAAGTTGTACTATTGCTTTTTTTGGTATATTTTTGAGTAAAATGTTAGGTATCCCGTCTGATCCCGGGGCTGTTTTATTTTTTAATTGTTGTATTTTGTTGTAAACTTCTGTACAAGTTGTTAAGTTTTGTGTATTTAAAGTCTTTAATGAATTCAGGTATTGATGAACTGATTGTGTGATATTTTGATGGTATTGTGTGTGTTGTGAATAATTTATAAAGTTGTTTTGAAAATACTCTCCGAACTTTTCCGCTATTTCGATTTCATTAGTAAACGTATGTCCGTTACTAATAATTTTATTAAATTTATTTTGTTTGAATCTGAGACGTTTCGCGATTTTCCATAGCGAGTTGTTTTCTGGTTGTAAGGTGTTCAAAAAATTGGACCATTCGTTGTTTTTGTGTTCTTTTATCAAGTTCTGACTTTCGTGATGGTGCTCACGGCTTTTTGATTTCAATTATTTGATACAAATATTGATTTTTTAGTAGTGGCGAATTTGAAATTTGTATAATTTTAAGGTGACGGTCGAGCGTCAGAGCAACCGGCGTTAACGGCATTACATACGATTTTTATGCGTGAGCACAATAGATTATCGGATATTTTGAGACAGATCAATCCGCATTGGAACGAAGAAAAAATATTCGAACATTCCAGAAGAATCGTCGTAGCGCAACATCAACATTTAACGTACAACGAATTTTTACCGAGGATTTTAGGATGGAGCGCGATGAATCTCTTCGGATTAAAACTCCTTCCTCACGGTTATTATAAGGAATATAATCCTAATTGTAATCCTTCTATTTTTAACGAATTCGCCACAGCAGCTTTTAGAGTAGGACATTCGCTACTAAGACCGCATATTCCACGGTAAAAATGATATTTGTGGAACGAACAATTTTATTTTGATTAATTTTTATTTATATTTTTAGAATGAGTCCTTCGTACCAAATTATTAATCCGCCAATTTTGCTCAGAGACGGTTTTTTCAAAGTCGATATTATGATGAGAGAAGGTATGGTCGATGAAATAATCCGAGGTTTAGTATCCACTCCGATGGAAACGCTAGATCAGTTTATATCGGGAGAAATAACCAATCATTTATTCGAAGATAGGAAAATTCCATTTTCCGGCGTGGATCTCATTTCCCTCAATATTCAAAGGGCGAGAGATCACGGGATTCCCTCTTATAATAATTACAGGGCGTTGTGTAATTTGAAAAGAGCCACAAACTTCGAAGATTTAGCTAGAGAAATTCCGCCCGAAATAATTTCCAGATTTAAAAGAATTTACGCTACCGTCGACGATATTGATTTATTCCCAGGCGGTATGAGCGAAAGACCACTACAAGGAGGTCTAATTGGACCCACCTTCGGCTGCATAATCGCTCTACAATTTAGACAATTGAGAAAATGCGACAGATTTTGGTAAGTGAAATTTTTTATTTTCCTCCATTCGGAAATTTTATTTATACTCATTTAGGTACGAAAACGAAAATCCGGCAGTACGATTCACCGAGAATCAATTAGCCGAATTAAGGAAAATCACTTTGGCTAAAATACTTTGCGATAACATGGACGTACAAGGTGAGATGCAGAGGGCGGCATTCGATCTTCCTTCGAATTTCCTTAATCCGAGAGTACCTTGCCATTCGTTACCTTCCATAAATTTGAACGCTTGGAAAGAAACGCCTCGAGGAGAAGGTTGCATCATAGGAGATAAACAAGTTAACGTCGGACAATCCGCTTTTCCCACTCCGTGTACCAGTTGCATTTGTACGGCGGAAGGTGTAAGTGACTATTCATTTTGACAAAAAGACCCGAGACAAATACAGTTGGCAATAATAATTTTGTTTATTATTATTTGTTTTTAGGGAAATTGCGCTTCTTTAAGGGTAACGGATTGTCGACAACTTTTACGTGAATGGTCCAAAGAAGCGATCCTTCGAGACGAAGTGTGTACAGCTCAATGCGGATTCTTATTAGGAGAAAATAGTTTCCACGCGAATTTGAATCAATCCCCCATTAGAAATGTCAGATCTGGAAGGTCCCAATTCAAAAATGACAATGCCGATAATTTAGGAGGATTCAAATTTCCCGATCTCGCTCCCTTCTTAGCGAAATGAAGAGAACAATAAATGAAAAAATCTCAAATTGACTGACTTATTTATAATTGTCGTAAATGTGAAAAACAAACTTTTCATTATAATATTGTTTGGAAACGGTTAAAACTAAAGAGAGAATATTTTAATTAGCGAATTTCTCATAATTCAACTGTACGGAATACATTCGAACATTGAGAGGCTATTCTAAACAAAATAAGTTTTCCAAATTTGAATTTTTGATATTGTCCGTATCCGGGATAAAACTCGAATTATGTTTGCTAGCAAATATTGTACTAAATCCAAAAAAATATCTTTATTTTTATATTGCAACTGAAAATAAGTTTTTATTTATACTTTGCCTTGAAAAAGTCTTTCAAAATCGAATATTTTCGAATGAAGATGTAATTTGTTATAAATATTATTACATTTTATTCAATTTTTCGATAAAACCGTTTTAAAACACGTTTGAATTATTATTCAGAAATTATTTTTTATTGGAATTATCAAGTTTTTTGCAATAGAAATAGATTTTCAAAATTCTGATGTAATAAATAAATAATTTAGTAGAGGTAATTTATGAACATCCTATATAGATATAATAAGACATGTAAAAATGTATAAATAATTTGTATATATATATATATAATAATTTTTTTAAATTCATTAATGGTATATTTTGAATAAAATATGTTATTTTACATTGTCTTGGTACAAAATATGTATAATAAAAAATTTGCATTATAATAAAAGCTGCCGATCGGAATTTCTTTTAATTCTGAAATATAGTCGAATTTTTTTTTTGCTTCAAACTTTTATTTCACTAAAAAAAAAACGAGGACTGAACCAAAACCAATGAATAAACTTGAAATAATTAAATACATAATTTTATTTCATTCGTAAAACACATATAATATATAACATATATATTTTACGTGAATATTCACGAAATTTTCTTTTATATATTTCAACATTCTAAGGATTTACATTCTAACACACACGTAAAATCTCATAGAATGCGAAAAAAAATATTTTTCTTAAAATTATCAGTTTCTTTAAAGCAATTTATTGTCAATTCTTCGAGCTCGTAATTTTTCATAACAAATTTTAAATTAATTTGAAATCAAATAGTAAAATAAAGTTGATTAACTAAATTTGAGGGGTCCTTCTACGACTTTCAACATTTTTATTTGGTTTTTTTTTAGATCAAAATATTTTCTAAAATTTGTTAGCTCGAAATGACAATCGTTTGCTCCCTTAAAATTACAATAGACAATAGCTTTTTTTGAGGAAGACATTTTTGGCCATTTTAGCCGCACACTGTTCTATTAACAGCAGATAAAGCTATATCGACATAAACTAACTAAAAATAATCGATTAAACAAAATATTTCTTAGTTTGGTCTCTATTATGTAACAAAACGGTAAAAAAATAAAATAAACCATCAATCAAAGTTTTTCATATCCAAAGCATTCCAAAATGACCCAAGTACTAAACTTTTTTTTCAAATAATTGTCCTTCTTCTTTCTATTTTATTAAGAGTTAGTCTCAATTTCGTCCAATACTCAACCTCTTGAAAATTAGACGTCCAGCTTACTTGCCATCTCTTGGGGGGTCTCCTTCAAGTTGGTTTTTCTTTAGTCCATCATTCTGTGGACGTGATCGACGTCGTATCGATCCTGAATTTTTAAATCCTCACTCCTGCATATTATGTAAATATTATTTTTACTAACGGTTTTTCCAGATAGCCAGAGATTCTTGTTTGGGATTTCGACTCCTAACTATGTACATAGCATGAAATTTGAATCGTTCATTTCAATATACAGTGCTTTTCAGATAAAAGTATCCACCTTTAATAACTTTTGTAATACTGGTATTTAGAAAAAATCCAAAAACACGTCAATTTATGTTGGAAGGGGCAAGCATTATGGCTTATTTAAACTTACTGGAAAAGCCACCCCCTCACCCCTAGCAGCATCCCCTTTATTTTTTTAAATTAACAATAAACAATTTTTCTTTTAAGAGCACAAATTTTACTTATTATTTACTTTCACCTTATTTGCCTGTACTAAAATGGGTTGTACAACAGTTCAAACTCTTTAATCTTTTTAACTGTGCTATTTATTCTACTTAAAAAATCCAAACAACAAAAAACTCTACTTTTTATTAAAGTTTGACATTGTCAACTAGAATTTGTAGTCACTATTGATAGTGTAATTTGATACATTATTTATTTTGTTTCTCTTGGCAAGAAAGAATTGAAATTGTAGGTTTATACTACCAAAATAATAATTGTGCAAGAGCTGCTGCTAGAATATTTAACGAATTACATGACGGAAGACATGCAACTCATAAGTATGTAATTCAACTGATGGAGAAATTTACCACAACAGAGTCTGTTTGCAATAAAGTGCATAAGCGAGAGGGACTCGTAAATAACGAAGCAATCCAAGTGGCAATTTTAGGGCAAGTCAGCTTAGAGGCTCAACAACCCCAGTCGTTGTCAACAATAAGTAGAGCGATCGGTGTTTCATCTTCTACAGTTTTCCGAGTTCTACATAAATTCAAGTACCACCAATACAAAGTTAAGTTGGTGCACGAGTTGAATGAAGATGATTTTGATCGTCGTCTAGAGTTTTGCGAATCAATGACGCAAATTATCAATAACAATCCACAATATTTGCTTTTCTGATGAATGCTCATGGTCATTAAGTGGCTTAGTAAGTAGGCATAATTGTAGATATTGGGCTGAAAGTGATCCACATATTATGCGTGAATTCCATACACAACATCCCCAAAAGTTAAACGTTTGGTGTGGTATCCTAGGTGACCACATTGTCGGACCTTTCTTCATCAACGGAAATTTAAATGGTGAATCATATCTTGAGTTACTCAGGGAAGGGGTTGACCCACGTATTACAACAATAATAGAAAATGATGATAACCTTTCCGAAGATTTACTGGTATTTCAACAAGACGGAGCTCCCCCACACTACGCTATGCCTGTCCGACAATTTTTAAACGAAACATTCCCCGCTCTTTGGATAGGTAGAAGGGGGCAGATGAAGGAGTGGCCACCTAGGTCACCGGATTTAACACCCCTAGACTTCTTTTTATGGGGGTATTTAAAAACAAAAGTTTATGCTACCCAAACAGAATCTCTGGATGATTTACGAGAGAGGATAGAAAATGAATGTCGACAATTAAATCCAGCCGAATTAAGCAATGTCAGAGAGGCGTTTCAAAATAGATTATATACCATTGTATGGAAGTGAATGGTACTCATTTTGAACACTTATGTAAATTCATAATAAATAGCACAGTTAAAAAGATTAAAGAGTTTGAACTGTTGTACAACCCATTTTAGTACAGGCAAATAAGGTGAAAGTAAATAATAAGTAAAATTTGTGCTCTTAAAAGAAAAATTGTTTATTGTTGATTTAAAAAAATAAAGGGGATGCTGCTAGGGGTGAAGGGGTGGCTTTTCCAGTAAGTTTAAATATGCCATAATGCTTGCCCCTTCCAACATAAATTGACGTGTTTTTGGATTTTTTCTAAATACCAGCATTACAAAAGTTATTAAAGGTGGATACTTTTATCTGAAAAGCACTGTATATTCTAGAATAAGGTTCGTAATGTCTTAGCTGTTATTTTTGTTTGCTATTGAGCAGTAATTTTCTTCGTAAATATAATTTTTCATCGTTATGTAGTCCACGATTTTTTCTCAATAACTCTTTTATCAATATTCTTCGCTCCAATCAAAATTTAACAAAAAAACTTTGAATGATTCTTCTAGTAATTAATTTCATATAATGAACACATACATATCAAATAAGTTAGATTAAAATTAAACGTATCGTTGATAATTTTTAAGTACACCAAATAATTATTTTTGGTTTTTGAATCTACCAAATAATATGAATTAGTTTTTTTTCTTTCCAATTTATCGTACAAAATGTACTAAAAAAATCTAATTCATATCGGTTTACAATTTCCTATGGTCTTTTAATTGTAGAAGTGAGTACAAAATGATATTAAATATCCGTATATGTAATTTGATTTATACATATATGTCTGCTGTATTTAATACCTATTAACTTCATAAGAATCAATTTATTTTAATTTCGTACTCATCCTAATAAGTAGAAGCTTAAAAAATATAATTTGATATTTACAGGGCTTCCCAACAAGAAGTGAATTATAAGTTTCAAATTGTTGTAAAACAGATTTGATGATTGAAATCAGACACTAGTATTAAGTACAGAATATTTCAATGATAACCAATAACATTTCGGAAATTTATGAATGTTCTTCAAAAACCGCGATCTTAATAAGAACATGCTACAAAGGGTGTCAACTATTTATCATTGCGAAATCAAGAAAAATGTGTATCTGAAAATGTCACTTTCGCTATATAATAATTACAATAACTGAGACTTTTGTTCTAGTTTTGTTTTTAATTTTCGATTTTATGTAATCGCTATGTCAGAACTCAAAATTTAAACCGTATAATTTTCAAATTTCGCTTGAAACTCACGATTCCGTCCTGGAACTTTTGGAAAACCCTATATACATATATATATTTGCCGTTCACAGTACATACTCTTTTTTACTGTTTTTTAAATTCTAGCGATATGTAAAAATGACAGAAATAAAAGGGCCTTGTCCAAATTCATAGGTACTTTTTTCAGTATATTTAAACAATAATGAAATATTGCTTAAAATGATATGTTTAAAAGTTTGTTTATTCCACTTATTAGTGACAACAAGATTATTTTATAAACGATTTTATATAATGATATAATGGAAAAAATTTCAAAAGAATACTGTATAAGAAATTAGAAGTTTCGACAGATCCCACAAAAGCAACTTATGTCATTTAAAGGGTTTTCCAATAAGAGGTGTTATTTTGAACAGCCCTCTATTTCGGTAAATGTCACTTTTGAAGCTGTCATTTTTTGACATTTGACAAGTAGAAACTACGCCATTAGTGAAAATGGAACGATACACGCTTCAACACCGCAATGAAATTATTAAAATTCACTATAAAAATGGTGAAAGTTTGGCAGAGACGGTTCGTAAAACTAAAACATTTTTGGGTCGACGTGAAGCACCTTCTCGGACCGCAATATAGAAATTGGTGGAAAAATTTGAGCTATTGGGACAAGTTAGTGATGTGAAGAATAAAACCCGTGCACGTCGCTCAAGAACAACTGAGATTATCGCTGCTGTAGCCCAAAGTGTTGAAGAAATCCCAGGTTTGTCCATTCCTCGTCGTTCTTTGGAATTAGCCATTCCAGAAACGTCATTACACCGTATTTTGCATAAAGACTTGAGTCTTAAGGCCTATAACACAAGTTAACACAAAAACTCAAGCCGGCCGATCATCAACAACATCGTTTCTTCGGAATTTCATCGAAAAATCATCTTAACTGATGAGGCCCATTTCCACCTTGGTGGTTACGTCAATAAACAAAATTGTCGAATCTGGGGCTCGGAAAACCCAAGAGTTATTGATAAAAATCCTCTCCATCTTCAACGCGTGACTGTTTGGTGCGGTTTATGGTCTGGCTGTGTCATTGGACCTTACTTTTTCGAAAATGAGGCTGGAGCAACAGTTACGGTGAATGGATTGCGCTAACGAGAGATGATTAATGATTTCTTATGGCCGGAATCGGATGGTATTGATTTGGACAACGTTTACTTTCAACAAGACGACGCTACGTGCCATACAAGCAACGAAACTATCTCGATATTTTACGGGAAAAATTTCCTGACCGTGTTATCTCTCGAAGAAGTGATCACAATTGGCCACCGAGATCTTGTGATTTAACACCTTGCGACTTTTTCCTTTGGGGCCAACAAAGAAAGATAAGGTCTACGCCAACAGTCCAGCATCGATTCAAGACCTCAAAGATGGAATTCGGGAGGCTATCGAGGACATAGGGCAGCCGATTTGCAATTTGGTTACGGAAAATTTCATGAAAAGGATATGGTCCTGTAAGCGCAGTCGTGCCGGCCATTTGGCTGATGTTGTGTTCCATTATCAACGGCATACCTTCCTCTTTATAATGAAATAAACATCCAATCATTTATCTCACAAAATGGCATTTTTCTTTGAATATCAAAATAACACCTCTTATTGGAAAACCCACTACTTTCGATATTTATTGATCCCCGCCAAGCATATAACATAATAATTATAAAATATCTTATTTCACTAACTATTGGTTAAATTCCTAATTGGTGAAAATTTTACCGTATCACCTTTTTGAAAAAAAAATACCTATGGAGAAACGAAATTTTCATTTAAAAATGATTGTTTCGTATAGTACTTGATTGCATTACATTAACCTGTTTAGTTTTATTAGATATTGACCGATTTAAATTACTTAAATAACGAAAAAAAAAACCGATTAATATATGATAATAGATATCCACATCGTTATCAATATAAAATCTCCGTTTTCATTTTCAAAAACATCAAATTACTTATGATGCTAACATAGATATATAATATATCGTTTATATATTCTGAATAAATACATTTTCTTAACAGCAACAATAAGATTGTGAGTCAGTGTGTGTAGAAAATATAAATAAAAAAATATATAACAACTAATTATTAAAAATAAAATTGGCAAACTCAAATATATTGCACAGGATTTTAAAATATATAAAATAAAAAAGTTACAGTTTAAAAATATCTCGAGTTATAATTAAAGTCTTTCTGAAAAAATGAAGAGCTAAAGTATAACCTATAAATTTTTGAAAATAGATACTGCCATCTATTAACAGACTTACTACATCATTCAACTTGTATTGGAAAAACGTAACGCCGAGAATTTCAGCGGAAATGGAATATAATCTCTACAATTGAATATATTTTGAAGTAAAGAAAAATTTCTAGAACCAAGAAAAGATATTTTCAAACAGGACGCCTCATACGTCATACGCTACGAACTTTCCGTTTTGTAGATGTCTTTATTATTAAAGATATGTACTCGTAATAGATGGCGCAGCTAATAATCTTTAGAATAAAATACAAAACCGAATTTGGCATTTCATTAGAGTCGAAACTGTACAGTAAAAATTACAAAAAAATCAATGATGATATTCACTTTATTAGTGATCAAAATCGAACTTTTGAAACAAAATTCTTTTTTTTTTATGACAATTTCTAAAAAACTAATAGTTTTTGAAAAAATCCTGTGTCGTAATTGATATAAATAAATTATATTTAAATGTGCTTTCCATCGAACTTCATCATAAATTCACACATATATTATATACAAGCTCTTATATATTTCTTAGTAATCCATTTAGTACAAAAAAGTATCGAGTGATATAAATATTTATATATTTCTTCTTTAGATAAAGTTAGACGTTTTCATATTTTGTTTTAAACCAAAAACACGGTAAATATACCCTGCGACAAGTTACAAAAGCCGATTCGTTATACGGTAATGTGAAAATAACTGCGAAAAGACTTTATTTACAAACTTTGAATCAATTATCTTATCTCATACATAGCAAAATATACGTTTGAAATTTTTTAAAACCTACCGGTAATATAAATTTATTTTGAGCATACACACA
The DNA here is from genome assembly GCF_026230105.1 of Diorhabda sublineata. Classification (NCBI taxonomy): domain Eukaryota; kingdom Metazoa; phylum Arthropoda; class Insecta; order Coleoptera; family Chrysomelidae; genus Diorhabda; species Diorhabda sublineata. The sequence goes on from NC_079483.1 coordinate 7,485,500, forward strand.
TGAAAAAATAAATACTTTAGCGCGATTTGAGCTATAATTAAATTATATATTGAAATTATAAAAGGTTTTACCAGTAGATTTAAATTCGGTGGTGTCTAATGTTTCGTATGCAGAAACCATTCAATAATAAAATATCGAACAAAAGATAAAGTTGTTGTAGCATTAATTGCAAATCGAATCTTTGTCGAAGTTTCCGGCACGTTTTCTATTTCCGTCGCCATAATTTGAAATTACGAAAACCGCCAAATTCGTGCAAGATAACATAATTTAACGTTTTTGGACGGTTTTCCGAAAATAATTAACAAATTCAACTTATACTTGATATTGATTTTAATAAGCTTGAGCCATAAAATATCGTTTTCTTTTTTTTTTTGGAAAATAGATGAATGATTTCAGTACAATGAGACTTTAGCCACTACTCGTTTTCTCAACGGCGTAAAAAATGGAATAAAACCAACTCATTTTTCTTCTACTCTTTCAGCTTCCTTCAACTTTCTTTAGTAATATCGATTATTCACATCAGAGAAGTTGCTAACAACGATAAAGAAAACAATGAAAAATTCAAACACATCTTCCAAGACGTAGCGTTCGGTGTCATGTTCGAAATAGCCTCTCCTACGGGACCTTCTGTTAGTTCAATGTCGACTGAAAATGATTACGTATAATTTTTAATCATAATATCTAATCTAATAATAAATATAATAATTCTAAAAGTTTTCTGGTCAAATATCTTGTATTCTTTCAAATAACGAGATCCATTTTCGAGGTTCCAATTATCTCAAAAATATCCAATAAAAGATTTTATGCTTAAACGACATCTTTTACCGATTCCTTCCTACGGGAATCGAAGCGATATTTAAGATATTTATATAACTCGTTTAGTTTTATCTTATTACGAGTTTTAAACATTAAGTTTCGTCTTTATCATATACCAAGCCGCGCCCTTAAATTTTCTATAATCCCCAAGAATCTGAAATACAGATACTGAACGGAAAATTCAGCATTTCAATTTCTTTATCATCGAACACCTCAAAATTCTAGATGAATTAACAAAGATAAATAGAAATTAGACTGTAAACTCTTCAACAATTCATTTCGTTTGATCTGGAATTTGGAAATTACTACTCACTGTGTGCTATAGCTGTTCGTAGATCTGCGTAATTTTCCAAACTATTGACGTATCCGGGTATGGTGGACATACACGTTAAAGTTAGTTGTCCATCATCACCGACGTGTAAATCTGACACTTCGATTGATAATTGTTTTATAGAAACAGCTTTCTGATCGAAATATCCGTAACCGTGTATCATTCCATTCGAATACGATTTAGTAAGCTTATCCGGTACCTGGAAAAAAAATCAAACGCAATAATTATTTTGAGTATTAACTTGAAGTATCCTGAAAAAAAGAAATAAGTGAAGTATTCCAAATTCGATAGTTTACAAAGTATAAATAACGTTTTAATTGAAGCATTATATAATTGAAGAAATAAAAATTGTTGCTTTGTTTTCGTTGAATCGCCTTGTATAACTAATACGACTTTATATTTTTGCAACAGATAGTTCTGGCTACTCAAAGCAAGATGGCAGTTTTAAGCGAAATGACATCGATCATCGACGTTGTGCGTTGAGGTTATTTTCATTTTGAAATATTAGTTGTGCATGTCAGCAACAGATATATATCGATTACTGCATCATAGACAGATGCATTTGTTTGAGGTTAAGTAATTTACGATGACATATAAAAATTTCGCTATATCTTGCATGAATAATTTTGATACATTCGCAACTCGGTTAAAAAAAATAATATTTTACAAATACGATAATAATTCAAGCTTATGCCATTGGTTCTAGGAACACTTTAATTTTTGCCCAAACAAGTCGCTGGCCTCACTTGGAACCATCTTCTTTTTTCAGAATTTGGGACTGGCTATGAAAGCACTGGGCTACTCAGTCCACCCAACGCAATCATAGGCAGTATTAGATCGATGAGTACATTTTTAGCGGAAGGATTGATGTCTTTCGGTATCTCTGAGGAACAGCAGGCGTTCAGAAAGAACAGGTCTGCTAGATAATTACAGTAAAATACCTGTGACGGCCGGTATCAGACAAGGAGACAGATTATAAACGAGGTAAAGCAAGCTGGACGAGGATGCTGATGACGCAGTGATCATATCAGAAGACGAAGATAACTTACGAAGGTTTGAACGAATAGCGAAAGCTTTTGACACGTAAATATCCCTGAAGAAGACCAAATCTTTTGCAGTATCCATAGAACCGAGAAGACGTAAACTCGCGATATAAGAACAAGTAATAGAAATCTAAAGAATGAAGTGAAAGCTCAAACAACAAAATAGTCATCAATATCAGACCACAGGATGAAATAAGGGAGATATGTGATATCGAGGATGAAGTGATATGGGCGAAAAATCGGCGCGAAGGGAATGGAGAGACCACGTGGACAAAAGAAAAACCGAATACATCCCGATCACCAGGACGAATAACTACAAGATGGTATGAAAGCTGGTCTTCGTCATCTCAGCTGCAGCTAGGTAACCACCAAGTCCTAACGTATGAAAAAGAAGAAGAGAATAATTGAAGACGATTAAATTATTGTTTAGTTTAGTTTGGGGTTCAACAGTTTTAGTTTTTTTGATGATATGATAAAAAATAAATTCAAATTCGGTAAATATTTATCCTAAACCCACCTTAATTATTTATATGCTAATATTAGTGAGACTAAACCGATTAAACTCTGTTCAGTGATATACGTTTTGGATGTATGATTCAATTTACCACAAAATAACATTGGTCAAATCGTGTTTTATAATTTGAAATATAGCTTCCATGAAATTTCCAATCGATATTTCAGTTGAAAATTTAGTTATTTTTTTCAGTTAAGTATAGGTTTATCAAACAAAAACTTTATGAATCTAAATCGTTATCTATTGTAAATATTTATTTAATTCAAGTATATTTGTATATAAATTATTGATAGTTGTAGAACATTTTTGTTATTAGAAAATCGATTATTTAATAATTGCCTGTTTGTAAAATTGACATAAATAACCCTTTTATTCGTCGTTAAGTCGATCTATACAATGTTTTCACAATAAGAGGTAGAAATAAATGTCGCTCCAAACACTGAACTTCATAATTAATTAATTTTCTCAATCGATTTTATTTTACCTTTCAATTTAGGAGTATGAAATTTTATTCAGAAATTATCGATGTTAAATTGAGTGCTATTTAAACTTAATCAATTACTTCTTGTTAAAAAATGACGTTAGTCCATTAATAAAAACCTCAAATTGGATCCAAAGAATTCGAAAAAGGAATGTTTTTACGTAAATATTCGATAAATTTGGTTTTTGTTTAATACTGATTATATTCGCGTTCATTTATAATTATAGTCATTTTAATTTACGTGGAAAAATTTCTAAAAACCAATAGAAATAGAGGGAATTTTTCCGAGGAACCAAATATTTGTATATTCTGTATTTTTATTGGTCTAAAATTTATTATTATTTATCTAAAGATATCATAAATTATTCTTAATATTATTCAGTATGATTCAAATACTGTATAAACAAATTTTTAATAGTGGTAAATAGTTTAACAGATTCGATATATTATTTCAAATTCAGTTACATTCTTTGTTGTTCTAATTGAAAATTTAATAATTTTCTTCTTATTTTATTCATCTAGAGCAGGGGTGCTCAAACGGTCGATCGCGAGTGCTTTTTGAGTAGATCTCGAGAAGAAAAAAAATTTTAATAAGTAGGTAGGTAACTAAACTACAAAAATGTGTTACGTAATAAAATAACACTGCTTGCGGCAAAAGGCGGCTTTATCAAAGGAACGCGCGGCACTTGTCAAAGAAAAGCCGCGTTGTTTCTAGACTAGACTGTACTGTCCAGTTTCGGGCGGCGCGTTTGACGGGAACATTCGAGACTTTCTTTCACGCCGATATAAATGTTGCGCCTGCATGAATTGGAGTCATTCTGAATTGTAACTTGATAGCGATACTACGTCGATACAAAGTTTATTATTAAATAGTGGAAAATGAGTGCAGTGAAGAAATCTAAAACGTATCATTTTAATAAGGATTGGGAGGAAGAATTTTTCTTTTGTATGGTGAAGGATAAGTGCATTTGTGTTATTTGTCGTGCGTCAGTTGCAATACCTAAGCGTGGTAACTTAGAGAGGCATCATAAAACGGTTCATAAAAACTATCAAAAGGATTTTCCGCCACAGAGTAAATTAAGAAAACGAAAAGTAAGTGATTTTATATCTTGTTTGATAAAAGAACAAACCATGTTCACAAGACCAGCCAAACAATCAAAAGCTGCTACGATCGCGTCATTTAAAATATCTCATATATTGGCGAAACACAAGAAACCATTCGAAGATGGATCGGTGGTGAAGGAAGCATTTATTGAAGCTGGTGAGACTTTATTTGGAGATTTTAAAAATAAAACAGAAATCATGTCTGCTATTAGAGAATGATTCAGTTATCTCGTCCGACTGTCACAAGGCGTATTGAAGTCATGAGTCGTCAGGACATCGCAGATAAACTAAAACATGATATCATGGAATGTACATACTTTTCTTTACAGTTCGACGAATCCACCGATATGACATACACCGCCCAGCTGTGTATTTTTATTCGGATGGTATTCAATGACATGTCGGCTAAGGAAGAATTTTCGACAATCATTCCTCTAAAGGGGAAGACCCGTGGCGAAGATATATATGAAGTTTTCTTTAATTTTGTAAAAAACGACGAGCTACCACCAATATATAAATTATTGTGCATTACAACTGATGGAGCACCAGCAATGACTGGAAACAAAAACGGTTTTTTCATTCCATTGCATTATACATCAACAAGTTTTGTGTTCCAAAGTTTTAAACGCGGAGGAAATTATGGGCATTGCAACAAAAATTGTGAATTCCATCCGTGCACGTAGCTTGCAACGGCGGCTCTTTCAGTTGCAGTTGGAAGGTAGGGAGTCAGCTGAACACACTGATTTAGTTCTTCGCACAGACGTCAGGTGGTTAAGTCGCGGAACGTTCCTACAAAGATTTCAAGAATTATTGCCTGAAATAACAGCTTTTCTAGACGAAAGAGGTGATGACACTCAGATTTTGAAAAACGAAAAATGGCTGACTGATTTGGCATTTTTGACTGACATCACAATGCACTCAAACATCGTTAACTTGGAGCTTCAAGGTAAAGGAAAAACTATTATTGAGATGATTAGCGCAGTAAACGCATTCAAAAGTAAATTGAAACTTATGATAGATCAACTGAAAAGAAAGGATCTGAAACATTTTCCGTCTTTGAAAGCAAAGATTCCTCAGTTTAATTATGATAAGTATGAGGCTGAATTATCAAATATTTTGGGACAATTCGAAATGCGTTTTTATGATTGCAGTAAATTGGAAAATATAGCATCATTTATGAGTTATCCTTTTTCATGTAAAAACATTGAGGAATTAGCTACTGAAATAGCAAGTCAGTTTAATATGAACTCATGTTCTGTTGAAAATGAGTTGGTGCAGATTATATCAAAGCTACAGCATCTGATACAAATTTCTGGTGTTTTATATCTGAAGATAAATATCCGAATCTAAGGCAAATCGCCCTTCAACTGACGGCATTGTTTGGGTCAACTTACTAGTGCGAGTCTGCATTTTCTGAATGAAGATAATTAAGTCAAAATATCGCAATCGGCTAACTGACGATCATATGTCAACATGCTTGCGATTAGCACTCAGTGGTTACGTACCATCTTATGAAAAGTATGCTGAGGACATGCAGTGCCACGCTTCAACATCCAAAGCCACTCTTTAGTTAGTTTTAACACCATATGTAACTCTTTTGTTTTGTAACAACCAATAAACTCGCAATTTTGAATAACTATGAGTTTTTTCATTGATATTGTAGAGAAGAACCTAACTAAACCTAACCCAAACCTTGACCAAAATAATGTACCTATATTGTGCAGAAAGCTAATATCTATATATGCTACGGCACACCCTACCTAGGTATACTTGCAGCCTCTCAGAGTCGATCGTAAGTAGTCTAAAAATATTGAGGTAGATCGCCAGCAGTTCAAGTTTGAGCACCCCTGCTGTAGATAAACGAGACGAATACGCGTGAAAATTTTTTTAAAACTTTGGTCACAATATAATGAAGTAACAAAAAAAGCATTAACCCTAATTAGTTACCAAAGGCAAATAAAATAAAAACGATGTATTGAAAGAAAATATCAATATTATTGATGGAAAAAAATCACATATGAAAAATGTTACGTATTGAAGAATTGTTTATTTGTGTAGACAAAATAAAAACTTTTCCATTTACATATACGCCTTCCGGTATATCATTAAGCTAAAGATATTTATGCAACGACGTATTGTAAAGATAAATCCTCTAGATACTTACAAATACCGTTGAGAATACACTCGGAAGTGATGGAAAATTCGTGATATTTCCATCGAAATTTACGATAAAATCAATGTTTGAAAATATGAGACAGACGTTCATTTTGAAATATTCATATAATTTGGAAAATTTGTTTTTATTTGTTCGACATTCATAAATTTATTTCCGCTATAGGCCAGCTCTGTTATTTACTTTGTCCTGCTTCAAATAAAATTCCCATTTAGGCGTTTAATCAAAATATTAACTTTTAACCTTGTAGTCTCAACATTATTTTATATCGATCACCTTTTAACGAATCAGCAACTAGTCGTGGTTAGCAATTTGGAATAATTTTCTTTAATTTGGAAAAACGATAAGAAAAGCTGTGAAAACAGTTCATTATATATTCTCACGCTATTTATGTTCACAATCCCAAATTATTTGACCCCGCTCTATTTTATAATAATTAACAAATCGAATAATGCTCGATAAGCTGATATATAAACATAAAAAACGGTGTAAACCAAAAGATAGAGTTGGCGCAGTTATATTTGGACATTTATTTAAAGTTCCACAATTGCGAAACTATTTTTCTTTATATTTTATTTTTAATAATTATTTGAAGTTTCGTCAATTAGGAACAATCAGAAAAAGTAGTCAAACATCACGGGCTTTACGATTCCGTAAATTTATATGATCAGTTACTTGTACTTTTTTATTTCATTCCTCCTTTAATAAAAGTTTGACAACATTAGTTGGTTAGTTTCGTGAAACAATCGTTTATCTTTATATCGCTTGTTGTTGACACGAACAACTAACATTATTTTTAAAATGACAACTGTTGAACATGCAATTCTACTAAAACTTTGAAAAAAAAAAATAATTACTACGATATTACGAGGAATATCATTTCGAGGTTTTGATATTTTTGACAGTAATCGAAAGATAGAAAAATAGTCCATGTAGCGGGTTTTCCAATAAGAGGTGTTATTTTGATATTCATAGAAAAATGCCATTTTGTGAGATAAATGATTGGATGTTTATTTCATTATAAAGAGGAAGGTATGCCGTTGATAATGGAACACAACATCAGCCAAATGGCCGGCACGACTGCGCTTACAGGACCATATCCTTTTCATGAAATTTTCCGTAACCAAATTGCAAAGCGGCCGCCCTATATCCTCGATAGCCTCACGAATTCCATCTTTGAGGTCTTGAATCGATGCTGGACTGTTGGCGTAGACCTTATCTTTCTTTGTTGGCCCCAAAGGAAAAAGTCGCAAGGTGTTAAATCACAAGATCTCGGTGGCTAATTGTGATCACCTCTTCGAGAGATAACACGGTCCGGAAATTTTTCCCGTAAAAGATCGAGATGGTTTCGTTGTTTGTGTAGCACGTAGCGCCGTCTTGTTGAAAGTAAACGTTGTCCAAATCAATACCATCCAATTCCGGCCATAAGAAATCATTAATCATCTCTCGTTAGCGCAATCCATTCACCGTAACTGTTGCTCCAGCCTCACGCACCAAACAGTCACGCGTTGAAGATGGAGAGGATTTTCAACAATAACTCTTGGGTTTTCCGAGCCCCAGATTCGACAATTTTATTTATTGACGTAACCACCAAGGTGGAAATGGGAAAGATGATTTTTCGATGAAATTCCGGATCATTTTCATGCATTTCAAGGACCCAATCAGCAAAGACACGACGTTGTTGATGATCGGCCGGCTTGAGTTCTTGTGTTAACTGAACTTTATAGGCCTTAAGACCCAAGTCTTTATGCAAAATACGGTGTAATGACGTTTCTGGAATGGATAATTCCAAAGAACGACGACGAATGGACAAACCTGGGATTTCTTCAACACTTTGGGCTACAGCAGCGATAATCTCAGTTGTTCTTGAGCGACGTGCACGGGTTTTATTCTTCACATCACTAACTTGTCCCAATAGCTCAAATTTTTCCACCAATTTCTATATTGCGGTCCGAGAAGGTGCTTCACGTCGACCCAAAAATGTTTTAGTTTTACTAACCGTCTCTGCCAAACTTTCACCATTTTTATAGTGAATTTTAAGCGGGTATCGTTCCATGTTCGTTAATGGCGTAGTTTCTACTTGTCAAATGTCAAAAAATGACAGCTTCAAACGTGACATTTACCGAAATAGCGGGCTGTTCAAAATAACACCTCTTATTGGAAAACCCTTTAAATGACATAAGTTGCTTTTGTGGGATCTGTCGAAACTTCTAATTTCTTATACAGTATTCTTTTGAAATTTTTTCCATAATATCATTATATAAAATCGTTTATAAAATAATCTTGTTGTCACTAATAAGTGGAATAAACAAACTTTTAAACATATCATTTTAAGCAATATTTCATTATTGTTTAAATATACTGAAAAAAGTACCTATGAATTTGGACAAGGCCCTTTGATTTCTGTCACTTTTACATATCGCTAGAATTTGAAAAACAGTAAAAAAGAGTATGTACTGTGAACGGCAAATATATATATGTATATAGGGTTTTCCAAAAGTTCCAGGACGGAATCGTGAGTTTCAAGCGAAATTTGAAAATTATACGGTTTAAATTTTGAGTTCTGACATAGCGATTACATAAAATCGATAATTAAAAACAAAACTAGAACAAAAGTATCAGTTATTGTAATTAATATATAGCGTTGTTGCGTTATTGAAGCGTGTATCGTTCCATTTTCATTAATGGCGTAGTTTCTACTTGTCAAATGTCAAAAAATGACAGCTTCAAACGTGACATTTACCGAAATAGCGGGCTGTTCAAAATAACACCTCTTATTGCAAAACCCTTTATATATACCAATTTTTTGACAAAAGCTTGTAAAAACTAAAAAATAAACATAAAAACAACTAAATAAAGATATAAATAAAATAAAATTTCAATGTAAAGAATAAAATATTATTGATATCGATTTGATTTCAATTGGCAAGTGATTGTGCATTTTTTGCATTGTAAAAAATTGAGCGCTTAACTAATTCCGCACGTGGAATAGGTGGGTAAAGGTCGTGCTTCGCAAGTGCAACGATCTTACAGAAACAGTTACAAAGATGAATAAAGAATAGTCAATATTTTGAGCAGTGAGCAGTAAGATCTGCTGTTTAGTCCGAGTAAATATCTAAAAGCTCTATTTTGCTGTTTAAAGATTCGCTTAAATTGAATCGCACCATACCCCAGAAGGGAAGGGCATATCGGAGATGCGACTCAATAAGGGCATAATAGACTGTTATTTGGAACTGATCTCAGCGCAAAATGGGAGGAACTTAATTTTTTAGATATGTAACTCCCATTTCAAGGAATCGTCCACAACAAGCAAGAATTTTACAGATTCAACGATGTCAAAGGCTGCAATGTATTTTTATATGAAACAACTTTGGTTTTAGGAAATATTCACTTTATTATAAATTCATTTTTAACTAATTTTGTACTAGATTAATCGTATATATCTTAGAATTACTTTGTTTTAATTTATAAATTAATTTGTTTAGGGAATTCAAAAGACTTTCAACGTTCTTTTTCACTCATATATAAACCCGCTTAAGATTTCCAAGCGAAAGCAAGAGAAAATGAATTTTCATTTCATAAAATAAATTTTTTTTCTTCTTTTAAGATAATAAGACGAATCCGGATGCTACAAAGAACATTTATATTTATTTGGATCTGTTGGTGGTCCGCTATCGTGATGGAGAGAATACAATTAAAATTTATTTTCGACAATGAAACAGAAATGTAAAAAATATATATAATGTTCACATTTTCTTTTCTATAATACAGAAATTAAAAAAGTTATCTAAATTTTTAATTCGATTAATTAATTATATGGCTACTACTTCAAAAATAAAGAGACGATTAATTTTTATACGCAGCCACCACCTGGACAAAGCCTACAACCCCTGAGAATATATTTCTTCAAAAGTGCACATCTTTTTCTTAGTGTAATCGATATACATTTGAATTTACGAAAAGGACATTAAGAAAGTCATTTCAATATTATTGTTATTTTGGTGTTTTATGAGGGGAACGAAATACCCATCCCGTTTACAAATATTTCCTCAGGGGATTAAAATGTTTCGTAATATACGTTGCTTGATATTACTTTTTTGTACAACTTTTTAGATGTTTTCTCATTGTTATTATCTAAATATTTTCATGGGTATTTTGTCAATGTCTAGTCATAAAAATAATAACTTTATATTACTTTTGACTTATATAATAACGGATATTTTATAGGAAGAAAAGAAACTCTAATATTTGGGGTAACGGAAACAAATTGTGTAGATTCATTTATATTTAAAATAAATAATTGTCGGTGTTTTTCTTTATAAAAAAACATATAGAAGAAAAAACAGATCAATAAAAATTAAGTAAACTTACCTTTTCATTGTTAATTAACCAAGTGATATGCGGTGGAGGTCTCGATGGGGCTGTAGTACAATTCGCTTCTAGTATTTCCCCGATTTCGTAAGTATTTTTGTTAAAAGTTATTTTTGGATCGTAATTTTGAGGTTCTAAAAAAAATTAACACGGCGATTTCATTCAAATTCTTTACAAGTTTTGCAATTATAAATATTCTTAGATTTATGTCTCCGGAGTTATAAATTAAACAGGTTCAGTGTATAAGGGTTATTTTATGTAGCGTCAAGTTGTTAATTCAACGATGCGTTCAAAGAGAAAAGTTTTTAAAATAACAGATACAGAAAGTTTTGATTCAAAAGTTTGTTACACTAAGTCAACTACAAGAACTGAATCTGAAGATCTATTATAATTTTATTTTATTTCAGAAAAGATCAAACGAATCATCCTCGCGTTGTGTAATAAGTCATCTATTTTAGAAATTTACGTTGTTATTCAAAGTTAAGTTCTAAGGATTAGATACATAAAAAATCTCTGATTTTAATTTGAATATGTCGTACGAAAAAATGACAAAGGTCCAATATTCAGTGAACCGCAACATATTCATCAAAAACAGTGCTGTCTCTACATATAAAAATGATAAGGATTTACATGAAAAACTAAATTGAATAACCAGTCAAAGAAAGGCACAGAAAGCCATAAAAGAAAATGAAAAACAGGACAGTATTAAGATTAAGAAAATATTCTTAAACTAGTACAATATTTTGCTTTTTTAAACAAGTTGTACTTTGTTACCAGGTACTGGTTTTAAGTTGTAGTTTGGAATGGAATTATCAGTAATCAATTGTTAGAAAACGTCCTAAATGTAAAAAGCATAATACGACTCTGTAACTAAAACTTTAACTTTCACAAAAGAATTTCGAACACGGCTTCTGAACAGGTGAATGGATAGATATGATTTTATTAAAAAATATCCTATTTGCTCGATTGCGCATCTTCACAAAAGAAATTTCGGTAATTATACACTTTCACGGTCACCTGGTTTTTTGGTTCTAGAAAATCGAAAAATGGATGGATTTTAATGATCTTGGTCTCAAAATGTTCCATTTTACGGCGGATTTATAAAAAAAATTAGTAGAAATAGCTGGAACGAAAATTTCTCATAGTTTTACTGTTTTAAATCGTAAAAAAACGGTTTTGCAAAATAATCCTTTACAAAAAATTATGGTAATTATACACTTTCGCGGTCACCTGGTTTTTTGGTTAGGTTAGGTTAGGTTAGATTGGTTCTATCCTTCGTTGATATCAATAATCACCAATAAACCCATGAATTAGGATTTTGTTGATCGTTTTTGAAATTTAATCGAAATAAAAACATTTCTGAAGCTAACTCCAATGAAATAATATAAATTGTATAATAAAAATACTTTATATACATTTTATTTTTCGTTTGAGGGTTTTTGTGTACTTGAAAAGAGAATTAGAGGTAAGTTTTTCCAGTCAAACAAATTTCACGAAAGTTTTCTGATATACCATAACCATGATATACTCCAAGTTGGAAATCCACAGGGTATAAAAGTTAACAGGACCGGTGGTAATATTTGATGAAACATTTTTTTTATCGCTTGTTTATTTTTAATGTAGTCCATCTCTATAAAATTTACACTATGACGTTTAGAGCTTTTCAGCATATAGAGTTTAATTTTTTATAATTTTGAAAGATTTTTTGGTAATTATTATCGAAATTATCGAAAAATGGATGGATTTTAATGATCTTGTTCTCAAAATGTTCCATTTTACGGCGGATTTATAAAAAAAATTAGTAGAAATAGCTGGAATGGAAATTTCTCTTAGTTTTACTGTTTTAAATCGTGAAAAAAACGGTTTGCAAAATAATCCTTTACAAAAAGTTCTTATAAAGTTCTTATATTTTTTTTGTATTCTACATAAATTAATAAACAATTTAAAAAAAATCCAAAAAGAATGATTTTTTCAGTTTTTATAGCTTAAAATGAAATCTATGAAAAACAATCAATTTTCGTGAATAGTTTCCTACTATATTCTTCAATGTTAATAGTTTTTGGACCATTAAAAACCGAAAAATAGATAAATTTTACAATTTTGTTCTCAAAATGTTCCATTTTACGACGAATTTATGAAAAACACGGGGGTAGTGGCTGAATTTGCGGTTTTTAATAATTAAACCTTAAATAGTAGAAAAACTTTTTTTTTCAAAATATTCATTTTTTTTATGTAAATTGCGAAAAAACAATATACGAATTTGATTCCACGACGTCAGAAACAGTTACGAAGGATTATCTGTAGAAAGTCATTTTTTTGCATTTAAAGTCATGAAACTGTAAAAAATATTTATTTTTTTTAATTTTCTTATTTTTTTTTATAAATCCGCCGTAAAATGGAACATTTTGAGACCAAGATCATTAAAATCCATCCATTTTTCGATTTTCTAGAACCAACCTAACCTAACCCAATCTAACCTAACCTAACCTAACCTAATCTAACCAAAAAACCAGGTGACCGCGAAAGTGTATAATTACCATAATTTTTTGTAAAGGATTATTTTGCAAAACCGTTTTTTTTACGATTTAAAACAGTAAAATTATGAGAAATTCTCGTTCCAGCTATTTCTACTAATTTTTTTTATAAATCCGCCGTAAAATGGAACATTTTGAGACCAAGATCATTAAAATCCATCCATTTTTCGATTTTCTATAACCAACCAAACCTAACCTAACCTAACCAAAAAACCAGGTGACCGCGAAAGTGTATAATTACCATAATTTTTGTAAAGGATTATTTTGCAAAACCGTTTTTTTTACGATTTAAAACAGTAAAACTGTGAGAAATTTTCATTCCAGCTATGTCTACTAATTTTTTTTATAAATCCGCCGTAAAATGGAACATTTTGAGACCAAGATCATTAAAATCCATCCATTTTTCGATTTTCTAGAGCCAAAAAACCAGGTGACCGCGAAAGTGTATAATTACCATAATTTTTTGTAAAGGATTATTTTGCAAAACCGTTTTTTTTACGATTTAAAACAGTAAAACTGTGAGAAATTTTCATTCCAGCTATGTCTACTAATTTTTTTTATAAATCCGCCGTAAAATGGAACATTTTGAGACCAAGATCATTAAAATCTGTCCATTTTTCGATTTTCTAGAACCAACCTAACCAAACCCAATTTAACCTAACCTAACCTAACCTAACCAAAAAACCAGGTGACCGCGAAAGTGTATAATTACCATAATTTTTGTAAAGGTTTATTTTGCAAAACCGTTTTTTTTACGATTTAAAACAGTAAAAGTATGAGAAATTTTCATTCCAGCTATGTCTACTAATTTTTTTTATAAATCCGCCGTAAAATGGAACATTTTGAGACCAAGATCTTTAAAATCTGTCCATTTTTCGATTTTCTAGAACCAACCTAACCAAACCCAATTTAACCTAACCTAACCTAACCTAACCAAAAAACCAGGTGACCGCGAAAGTGTATAATTACCATAATTTTTGTAAAGGTTTATTTTGCAAAACCGTTTTTTTTACGATTTAAAACAGTAAAAGTATGAGAAATTTTCATTCCAGCTATGTCTACTAATTTTTTTTATAAATCCGCCGTAAAATGGAACATTTTGAGACCAAGATCATTCAAATCCATCCATTTTTCGATTTTCTAGAGCCAAAAAACCAGGTGACCGCGAAAGTGTATAATTACCATAATTTTTTGTAAAGGATTATTTTGCAAAACCGTTTTTTTTACGATTTAAAACAGTAAAACTGTGAGAAATTTTCGTTCCAGCTATTTCTACTAATTTTTTTTATAAATCCGCCGTAAAATGGAACATTTTGAGACCAAGATCATTCAAATCCATCCATTTTTCGATTTTCTAGAGCCAAAAAACCAGGTGACCGCGAAAGTGTATAATTAACATAATTTTTTGTAAAGGATTATTTTGCAAAACCGTTTTTTTTACGATTTAAAACAGTAAAACTGTGAGAAATTTTCATTCCAGCTATGTCTACTAATTTTTTTTATAAATCCGCCGTAAAATGGAACATTTTGAGACCAAGATCATTCAAATCCATCCATTATTCGATTTTCTAGAGCCAAAAAACCAGGTGACCGCGAAAGTGTATAATTACCATAATTTTTTGTAAAGGATTATTTTGCAAAACCGTTTTTTTTACGATTTAAAACAGTAAAACTATGAGAAATTTTCGTTCCAGCTATTTCTACTAATTTTTTTTATAAAACCACCGTAAAATGGAACATTTTGAGACCAAGATCATTCAAATCCATCCATTTTTCGATTTTCTAGAGCCAAAAAACCAGGTGACCGCGAAAGTGTATAATTACCATAATTTTTTGTAAAGGATTATTTTGCAAAACCGTTTTTTTTACGATTTAAAACAGTAAAACTATGAGAAATTTTCGTTCCAGCTATTTCTACTAATTTTTTTTATAAAACCACCGTAAAATGGAACATTTTGAGACCAAGATCATTCAAATCCATCCATTTTTCGATTTTCTAGAGCCAAAAAACCAGGTGACCGCGAAAGTGTATAATTACCATAATTTTTTGTAAAGGATTATTTTGCAAAACCGTTTTTTTTACGATTTAAAACAGTAAAACTATGAGAAATTTTCGTTTCAGCTATTTCTACTAATTTTTTTTATAAATCCGCCGTAAAATGGAACATTTTGAGACCAAGATCATTAAAATCCATCCATTTTTCGATTTTCTATAACCAACCTAACCTAACCTAACCTAACCAAAAAACCAGGTGACCGCCAAAGTGTATGATTACCATAATTTTTTGTACAGGATTATTTTGCAAAACCGTTTTTTTTTACGATTTAAAACAGTAAAACTGTGAGAAATTTTCATTCCAGCTATTTCTACTAATTTTTTTTATAAAACCACCGTAAAATGGAACATTTTGAGACCAAGATCATTAAAATCCATCCATTTTTCGATTTTCTAGAGTCAAAAAACCAGGTGACCGCGAAAGTGTATAAATTACCGAAAATTCAGTAGCACGAAATAAAAATTTTGTATAAATTGAAAATTACAGCATTTAATTTCACGCAAACTCACCAATGATTGTGAGATCTTTCATTTCAGAATCTTTGGTGAAGATTGGTGTATCCATAGACACGACGCACGAATATGATCCCGAGGCTGAAAAATCCAATTTCGAAAGTTGAATTTGTTTATCACTGGTGTTTGTTTTCTGAAACAAACAAACAGAAAATGACATTAGAATGAATGAATTGAATATTCATACGAAAGCAATCATTTGAAAAAAATTTAGAAATAAAACGTTGGAGGTGTCGTCGTTTCCAGCTTTCTAGCAGCTAGTATAATTATTTAAAAAAACGTTTTTTCGACAATTAAGGTGATTAATCTGTTATTTCATGGAATTTAAAACAAAAAAGGCATAAAATACATGGAATAGATACAGAGGAACTAAAAACAAAAACTTCAGTTATAAACTTGCTTACGGATTTTAATTCATAAGCATCGTTGAAAGCGCGTTTGGGGCCTTTATCGAGACTGGGTTAAGACATGGAGAATCTTTTAAATTAAATATTTTTTAAGTACAGATAAAAGTATTAGAATTATCATAAACAATCAAGATTATTTTCAAACTATTGAACAATTTCACTCACTTGAATAGAATATTTAAAAAATAGAAAATAATGAAATTTTATTATAGTACGAGCAGGGCCGGATTAAGATTTATAAGGCCCGGGGCTAAAATAATGACGAGGCCCCCTTAAGGTTATTACGGAAACCCGGAAAAATTCACAAAATAATATCAATACGTTAGATTTGTGGTATCAATACATCAAAAAATATAGAATGATTTCCAAATGATGGGGCCCTCTTGGACCTGGGACCCGGGGCTATAGCCCCCCCAAGCCCCTAGTTTAATCCGGCCCTGAGTACGAGTGATATTTTTAAGGAAGTGAAAGTCCAAGTGAGAGTTTAGTATAATTTATAGACCAAACTTGACATTTGACCGTGAATCTTAATGTTATAAATAAATAGACAAACTATTGATTTTACTAAACGTAGCTTAACCAGTCTCGATGTTGACCCAAACATTCTCTCGTTTCCGGAAAAAATTATTCTCTATTGAAAGTGTAAATTAGACTTTTTATGCAACATTATACATTATGATGATGACGTTAAACTCTGAAGTATATTGTTAGTGTTGAATAATTCGTTTATAATATTGATGACATTTATACGAAAATGCTGTTAACTAAATGTTCAAATATCCAAACAACTTTTTCTTTAATTTCAACAAGAAATTTTTTATCGAAAACTTGAACAATTCGAGTCCAGATAAATATTATAACTGACCATCGTGAAAAATTACTTTAATCTAAGGCGGAGTCCCATTAAGTAATGGCCACGGTAAATATTATGCAAATTCGATCAAATAAAACGGATCTGGACGCTCACCCATCGGTAGCCGTCTGCCTGAGTTTCCTGCTTTTTTCCCTCCTTTAATGGAATTAGCATTTTTATGAATTTATTTAGGTACGAATAACCTACAGAGGCGGCGCGTAAAACAATTTCAATTTCGTCTTTCAACATTTCTTTAACCGCTCGATTTCCTCTTACTTAGCTCATAAGTTCATTGTTTTTGGATCTGGCCACACTGTAAATTTATATTTCATTGTTTGTATTACAAATTCCGTAGTGATTATTTATTGAATGCATTTTTCTAAATCCATTTATATTTTTGTTAACGCTCGTTATCATATCATCTAAAACGTGTTTGGTCGTTTTTTTTTGTTTCGCGAAAATGATAACAGTTTTATATACGTCCTCGTATCTGCATTACTCCACCCTAGCATGAAATGAAATACGACGTGCATGAATATGTATGGGATATGCCATGACCGGACTACATAAAAAAATTAACAGGAAGTTTTTGTTGCATGCCGTTAACTGAAGTTTAATTTTTTTTCTAGTTTATATAAACTCAACTAACATTCTTTGAGGTGGAACGTGAAAAATAAATCTTTTTTTTACGTGAATAAGTCAACACAAACGGTATAAAAGTTAACTCATCATCAAATTTCGTTTCAATATTCCTTTGTACACAATTACTTTTGACAGTCTCGAAATTATACCTGCCCAAACCTGCTTAAGTAATTTTAGTTTAGGAAGAGCTACCAACAATGAGAATTGCCCTAAAGGAGTGAATCCTTCCAGGAACGCACTCACGACTAAATTTCACGATAAATTTTTTTGTTAAAACCGAAATATTTCAACAAATATATTTGAAGAAATGATTCTCTACGATGACATTATTAAATTTATAGTTTCTTATCAAAAATATTTCGAAAATTGAGTTGTAGAACAAACATTATTCAATATAATGTTTTTCTACTATTTCTGGGTCCTACTCTGTGACTGCCTTGAAATCTTGTCTAGGCGTTCATAATTAGGGAAATATGGCATTAAAGCTAATAAGGTCACAGAGCCGTAGGTGTTGATCCGAGTAACATTTCAATTTACCATCGGAAATATGATGACTATGAGAAGGATCGTCGAGAATAGGAATAATCAACGATATAGTACGGTGACGTTACTTCATTTTCAATCATCAAAACGAAAAAGTGAAATTTAAAATAAACAAAAATGAATCTTCACGTACTAAAAGATTAGATTTACCATTATTCTCATTCGCCCTTGTACATACGTTAAATTTGTATTACCATAAAACATTTCCTTCGTTTCGAGATCTTCTTTGTAACTTTTTGTCTACCTCTATTAATTTTCACCTACCATATACTTAATTAAATCAAACGCCTCACAACTCCAAAACATACGCCATCAAACTTTTGAAGTATATAGGATTAGATGTATATGTGTAAATTCAGAAAGCATCCCTAGTCGTCGTACGGGGAATCCTCGTAAAACGGAAATTTAGTGGGGTGGATTACAGTTTGGAAAGGGTTTGAATTAAGATGCTGAAGATAAACTTTAAATTCGCTTATATAATCTTTTTATATACTCTTAAAATATATCTAGCATCAAACATGATATTTCAAACTATAATAGACGAACGGCACTTTTTATGAACAAATTTCAGAACCTTCCATCTTTACGTTTATCAAATATAATATAAATTGCGTCAAACCAAATTCTGTATCTTTCAGCTAGAAACATTTGTTCAATGCAATGATTTTGATGTCATTAGTACCCATAATTGAACTCTATACATTTTTTTAACTATCTAGAAGTAGAACCGTGTCATGTTTCAAATTATAATCGACGAACGACACTTTTTTTGAACAAATTTCAGAACCTTCCATCTTTACGTTTATCAAATATAATATAAATTGCGTCAAACCAAATTCTGTATCCTTCAGCTAGAAACTTTTGTTCAATGCAATGATTTTGATGTCATTAGTACCCATAATTGAACTCTATACATTTTTTTAACTATCTAGAAGTAGAACCGTGTCATATTTCAAACTATAATAGAGGAACGACACTTTTTTTGAACAAATTTCAGAACCTTCCATCTTTACGTTTATCAAATATAATATAAATTGCGTCAAACCAAATTCTGTATCTTTCAGCTAGAAACATTTGTTCAATGCAATGATTTTGATGTCATTAGTACCCATAATTGAACTCTATACATTTTTTTAACTATCTAGAAGTAGAACCGTGTCATATTTCAAACTATAATAGAGGAACGACACTTTTTTTGAACAAATTTCAGAACCTTCCATCTTTACGTTTATCAAATATAATATAAATTGCGTCAAACCAAATTCTGTATCTTTCAGCTAGAAACATTTGTTCAATGCAATGATTTTGATGTCATTAGTACCCATAATTGAACTCTATACATTTTTTTAACTATCTAGAAGTAGAACCGTGTCATATTTCAAATTATAATCGACGAACGACACTTTTTTTGAACAAATTTCAGAACCTTCCATCTTTACGTTTATCAAATATAATATAAATTGCGTCAAACCAAATTCTGTATCTTTCAGCTAGAAACATTTGTTCAATGCAATGATTTTGATGTCATTAGTACCCATAATTGAACTCTATACATTTTTTTAACTATCTAGAAGTAGAACCGTGTCATATTTCAAACTATAATAGAGGAACGACACTTTTTTTGAACAAATTTCAGAACCTTCCATCTTTACGTTTATCAAATATAATATAAATTGCGTCAAACCAAATTCTGTATCCTTCAGCTAGAAACTTTTGTTCAATGCAATGATTTTGATGTCATTAGTACCCATAATTGAACTCTATACATTTTTTTAACTATCTAGAAGTAGAACCGTGTCATATTTCAAACTATAATAGAGGAACGACACTTTTTTTGAACAAATTTCAGAACCTTCCATCTTTACGTTTATCAAATATAATATAAATTGCGTCAAACCAAATTCTGTATCCTTCAGCTAGAAACTTTTGTTCAATGCAATGATTTTGATGTCATTAGTACCCATAATTGAACTCTATACATTTTTTTAACTATCTAGAAGTAGAACCGTGTCATATTTCAAACTATAATAGAGGAACGACACTTTTTTTGAACAAATTTCAGAACCTTCCATCTTTACGTTTATCAAATATAATATAAATTGCGTCAAACCAAATTCTGTATCCTTCAGCTAGAAACTTTTGTTCAATGCAATGATTTTGATGTCATTAGTACCCATAATTGAACTCTATACATTTTTTTAACTATCTAGAAGTAGAACCGTGTCATATTTCAAACTATAATAGAGGAACGACACTTTTTTTGAACAAATTTCAGAACCTTCCATCTTTACGTTTATCAAATATAATATAAATTGCGTCAAACCAAATTCTGTATCCTTCAGCTAGAAACTTTTGTTCAATGCAATGATTTTGATGTCATTAGTACCCATAATTGAACTCTATACATTTTTTTAACTATCTAGAAGTAGAACCGTGTCATATTTCAAACTATAATAGAGGAACGACACTTTTTTTGAACAAATTTCAGAACCTTCCATCTTTACGTTTATCAAATATAATATAAATTGCGTCAAACCAAATTCTGTATCTTTCAGCTAGAAACATTTGTTCAATGCAATGATTTTGATGTCATTAGTACCCATAATTGAACTCTATACATTTTTTTAACTATCTAGAAGTAGAACCGTGTCATGTTTCAAATTATAATCGACGAACGACACTTTTTTTGAACAAATTTCAGAACCTTCCATCTTTACGTTTATCAAATATAATATAAATTGCGTCAAACCAAATTCTGTATCCTTCAGCTAGAAACTTTTGTTCAATGCAATGATTTTGATGTCATTAGTACCCATAATTGAACTCTATACATTTTTTTAACTATCTAGAAGTAGAACCGTGTCATATTTCAAACTATAATAGAGGAACGACACTTTTTTTGAACAAATTTCAGAACCTTCCATCTTTACGTTTATCAAATATAATATAAATTGCGTCAAACCAAATTCTGTATCCTTCAGCTAGAAACTTTTGTTCAATGCAATGATTTTGATGTCATTAGTACCCATAATTGAACTCTATACATTTTTTTAACTATCTAGAAGTAGAACCGTGTCATGTTTCAAATTATAATCGACGAACGACACTTTTTTTGAACAAATTTCAGAACCTTCCATCTTTACGTTTATCAAATATAATATAAATTGCGTCAAACCAAATTCTGTATCCTTCAGCTAGAAACTTTTGTTCAATGCAATGATTTTGATGTCATTAGTACCCATAATTGAACTCTATACATTTTTTTAACTATCTAGAAGTAGAACCGTGTCATATTTCAAACTATAATAGAGGAACGACACTTTTTTTGAACAAATTTCAGAACCTTCCATCTTTACGTTTATCAAATATAATATAAATTGCGTCAAACCAAATTCTGTATCTTTCAGCTAGAAACATTTGTTCAATGCAATGATTTTGATGTCATTAGTACCCATAATTGAACTCTATACATTTTTTTAACTATCTAGAAGTAGAACCGTGTCATATTTCAAATTATAATCGACGAACGACACTTTTTTTGAACAAATTTCAGAACCTTACATCTTTACGTTTATCAAATATAATATAAATTGCGTCAAACCAAATTCTGTATCTTTCAGCTAGAAACATTTGTTCAATGCAATGATTTTGATGTCATTAGTACCCATAATTGAACTCTATACATTTTTTTAACTATCTAGAAGTAGAACCGTGTCATATTTCAAATTATAATCGACGAACGACACTTTTTTTTAACAAATTTCAGAACCTTACATCTTTACGTTTATCAAATATAATATAAATTGCGTCAAACCAAATTCTGTATCTTTCAGCTAGAAACATTTGTTCAATGCAATAATTTTGGTGTCATTCGTACCCATAATTGAACTCTATACATTTTTTTAACTATCTAGAAGTAGAACCGTGTCATATTTCAAATTATAATCGACGAACGACACTTTTTTTGAACAAATTTCAGAACCTTACATCTTTACGTTTATCAAATATAATATAAATTGCGTCAAACCAAATTCTGTATCTTTCAGCTAGAAACATTTGTTCAATGCAATAATTTTGGTGTCATTCGTACCCATAATTGAACTCTATACATTTTTTTAACTATCTAGAAGTAGAACCGTGTCATATTTCAAATTATAATCGACGAACGACACTTTTTTTGAACAAATTTCAGAACCTTCCATCTTTACGTTTATCAAATATAATATAAATTGCGTCAAACCAAATTCTGTACCTTTCAATTAGAAACATTTGTTCAATGCAATAATTTTGGTGTCATTCGTACCCATAATTGAACTCTATACATTTTTTTAACTATCTAGAAGTTGAACTGTGTCATATTTCAAACTATAATAGAGGAACGACACTTTTTTTGAACAAATTTCAGAACCTTACCTCTTTACGTTTATCAAATATAATATAAATTGCGTCAAACCAAATTCTGTATCTTTCAGCTAGAAACATTTGTTCAATGCAATGATTTTGATGTCATTAGTACCCATAATTGAACTCTATACATTTTTTTAACTATCTAGAAGTAGAACCGTGTCATATTTCAAATTATAATCGACGAACGACACTTTTTTTGAACAAATTTCAGAACCTTACATCTTTACGTTTATCAAATATAATATAAATTGCGTCAAACCAAATTCTGTATCTTTCAGCTAGAAACATTTGTTCAATGCAATGATTTTGATGTCATTAGTACCCATAATTGAACTCTATACATTTTTTTAACTATCTAGAAGTAGAACCGTGTCATATTTCAAATTATAATCGACGAACGACACTTTTTTTGAACAAATTTCAGAACCTTACATCTTTACGTTTATCAAATATAATATAAATTGCGTCAAACCAAATTCTGTATCTTTCAGCTAGAAACATTTGTTCAATGCAATAATTTTGGTGTCATTCGTACCCATAATTGAACTCTATACATTTTTTTAACTATCTAGAAGTAGAACCGTGTCATATTTCAAATTATAATCGACGAACGACACTTTTTTTTAACAAATTTCAGAACCTTACATCTTTACGTTTATCAAATATAATATAAATTGCGTCAAACCAAATTCTGTATCTTTCAGCTAGAAACATTTGTTCAATGCAATAATTTTGGTGTCATTCGTACCCATAATTGAACTCTATACATTTTTTTAACTATCTAGAAGTAGAACCGTGTCATATTTCAAATTATAATCGACGAACGACACTTTTTTTGAACAAATTTCAGAACCTTACATCTTTACGTTTATCAAATATAATATAAATTGCGTCAAACCAAATTCTGTATCTTTCAGCTAGAAACATTTGTTCAATGCAATAATTTTGGTGTCATTCGTACCCATAATTGAACTCTATACATTTTTTTAACTATCTAGAAGTAGAACCGTGTCATATTTCAAATTATAATCGACGAACGACACTTTTTTTGAACAAATTTCAGAACCTTCCATCTTTACGTTTATCAAATATAATATAAATTGCGTCAAACCAAATTCTGTACCTTTCAATTAGAAACATTTGTTCAATGCAATAATTTTGGTGTCATTCGTACCCATAATTGAACTCTATACATTTTTTTAACTATCTAGAAGTTGAACTGTGTCATATTTCAAACTATAATAGAGGAACGACACTTTTTTTGAACAAATTTCAGAACCTTACCTCTTTACGTTTATCAAATATAATATAAATTGCGTCAAACCAAATTCTGTATCTTTCAGCTAGAAACATTTGTTCAATGCAATGATTTTGATGTCATTAGTACCCATAATTGAACTCTATACATTTTTTTAACTATCTAGAAGTAGAACCGTGTCATATTTCAAATTATAATCGACGAACGACACTTTTTTTGAACAAATTTCAGAACCTTACATCTTTACGTTTATCAAATATAATATAAATTGCGTCAAACCAAATTCTGTATCTTTCAGCTAGAAACATTTGTTCAATGCAATGATTTTGATGTCATTAGTACCCATAATTGAACTCTATACATTTTTTTAACTATCTAGAAGTAGAACCGTGTCATATTTCAAACTATAATAGAGGAACGACACTTTTTTTGAACAAATTTCAGAACCTTCCATCTTTACGTTTATCAAATATAATATAAATTGCGTCAAACCAAATTCTGTATCTTTCAGCTAGAAACATTTGTTCAATGCAATAATTTTGGTGTCATTCGTACCCATAATTGAACTCTATACATTTTTTTAACTATCTAGAAGTAGAACCGTGTCATATTTCAAACTATAATAGAGGAACGACACTTTTTTTGAACAAATTTCAGAACCTTCCATCTTTACGTTTATCAAATATAATATAAATTGCGTCAAACCAAATTCTGTATCTTTCAGCTAGAAACATTTGTTCAATGCAATGATTTTGATGTCATTAGTACCCATAATTGAACTCTATACATTTTTTTAACTATCTAGAAGTAGAACCGTGTCATATTTCAAACTATAATAGAGGAACGACACTTTTTTTGAACAAATTTCAGAACCTTCCATCTTTACGTTTATCAAATATAATATAAATTGCGTCAAACCAAATTCTGTATCTTTCAGCTAGAAACATTTGTTCAATGCAATAATTTTGGTGTCATTCGTACCCATAATTGAACTCTATACATTTTTTTAACTATCTAGAAGTAGAACCGTGTCATATTTCAAATTATAATCGACGAACGACACTTTTTTTGAACAAATTTCAGAACCTTACATCTTTACGTTTATCAAATATAATATAAATTGCGTCAAACCAAATTCTGTATCTTTCAGCTAGAAACATTTGTTCAATGCAATGATTTTGATGTCATTAGTACCCATAATTGAACTCTATACATTTTTTTAACTATCTAGAAGTAGAACCGTGTCATATTTCAAACTATAATAGAGGAACGACACTTTTTTTGAACAAATTTCAGAACCTTCCATCTTTACGTTTATCAAATATAATATAAATTGCGTCAAACCAAATTCTGTATCTTTCAGCTAGAAACATTTGTTCAATGCAATGATTTTGATGTCATTAGTACCCATAATTGAACTCTATACATTTTTTTAACTATCTAGAAGTAGAACCGTGTCATATTTCAAATTATAATCGACGAACGACACTTTTTTTGAACAAATTTCAGAACCTTACATCTTTACGTTTATCAAATATAATATAAATTGCGTCAAACCAAATTCTGTATCTTTCAGCTAGAAACATTTGTTCAATGCAATGATTTTGATGTCATTAGTACCCATAATTGAACTCTATACATTTTTTTAACTATCTAGAAGTAGAACCGTGTCATATTTCAAATTATAATCGACGAACGACACTTTTTTTGAACAAATTTCAGAACCTTACATCTTTACGTTTATCAAATATAATATAAATTGCGTCAAACCAAATTCTGTATCTTTCAGCTAGAAACATTTGTTCAATGCAATAATTTTGGTGTCATTCGTACCCATAATTGAACTCTATACATTTTTTTAACTATCTAGAAGTAGAACCGTGTCATATTTCAAATTATAATCGACGAACGACACTTTTTTTGAACAAATTTCAGAACCTTCCATCTTTACGTTTATCAAATATAATATAAATTGCGTCAAACCAAATTCTGTACCTTTCAATTAGAAACATTTGTTCAATGCAATAATTTTGGTGTCATTCGTACCCATAATTGAACTCTATACATTTTTTTAACTATCTAGAAGTTGAACTGTGTCATATTTCAAACTATAATAGAGGAACGACACTTTTTTTGAACAAATTTCAGAACCTTACCTCTTTACGTTTATCAAATATAATATAAATTGCGTCAAACCAAATTCTGTATCTTTCAGCTAGAAACATTTGTTCAATGCAATGATTTTGATGTCATTAGTACCCATAATTGAACTCTATACATTTTTTTAACTATCTAGAAGTAGAACCGTGTCATATTTCAAATTATAATCGACGAACGACACTTTTTTTGAACAAATTTCAGAACCTTACATCTTTACGTTTATCAAATATAATATAAATTGCGTCAAACCAAATTCTGTATCTTTCAGCTAGAAACATTTGTTCAATGCAATGATTTTGATGTCATTAGTACCCATAATTGAACTCTATACATTTTTTTAACTATCTAGAAGTAGAACCGTGTCATATTTCAAACTATAATAGAGGAACGACACTTTTTTTGAACAAATTTCAGAACCTTCCATCTTTACGTTTATCAAATATAATATAAATTGCGTCAAACCAAATTCTGTATCTTTCAGCTAGAAACATTTGTTCAATGCAATGATTTTGATGTCATTAGTACCCATAATTGAACTCTATACATTTTTTTAACTATCTAGAAGTAGAACCGTGTCATATTTCAAACTATAATAGAGGAACGACACTTTTTTTGAACAAATTTCAGAACCTTCCATCTTTACGTTTATCAAATATAATATAAATTGCGTCAAACCAAATTCTGTATCTTTCAGCTAGAAACATTTGTTCAATGCAATGATTTTGATGTCATTAGTACCCATAATTGAACTCTATACATTTTTTTAACTATCTAGAAGTAGAACCGTGTCATATTTCAAACTATAATAGAGGAACGACACTTTTTTTGAACAAATTTCAGAACCTTCCATCTTTACGTTTATCAAATATAATATAAATTGCGTCAAACCAAATTCTGTATCTTTCAGCTAGAAACATTTGTTCAATGCAATGATTTTGATGTCATTAGTACCCATAATTGAACTCTATACATTTTTTTAACTATCTAGAAGTAGAACCGTGTCATATTTCAAACTATAATAGAGGAACGACACTTTTTTTGAACAAATTTCAGAACCTTCCATCTTTACGTTTATCAAATATAATATAAATTGCGTCAAACCAAATTCTGTATCTTTCAGCTAGAAACATTTGTTCAATGCAATGATTTTGATGTCATTAGTACCCATAATTGAACTCTATACATTTTTTTAACTATCTAGAAGTAGAACCGTGTCATATTTCAAACTATAATAGAGGAACGACACTTTTTTTGAACAAATTTCAGAACCTTCCATCTTTACGTTTATCAAATATAATATAAATTGCGTCAAACCAAATTCTGTATCTTTCAGCTAGAAACTTTTGTTCAATGCAATGATTTTGATGTCATTAGTACCCATAATTGAACTCTATACATTTTTTTAACTATCTAGAAGTAGAACCGTGTCATATTTCAAACTATAATAGAGGAACGACACTTTTTTTGAACAAATTTCAGAACCTTCCATCTTTACGTTTATCAAATATAATATAAATTGCGTCAAACCAAATTCTGTATCTTTCAGCTAGAAACATTTGTTCAATGCAATGATTTTGATGTCATTAGTACCCATAATTGAACTCTATACATTTTTTTAACTATCTAGAAGTAGAACCGTGTCATATTTCAAATTATAATCGACGAACGACACTTTTTTTGAACAAATTTCAGAACCTTCCATCTTTACGTTTATCAAATATAATATAAATTGCGTCAAACCAAATTCTGTATCTTTCAGCTAGAAACATTTGTTCAATGCAATGATTTTGATGTCATTAGTACCCATAATTGAACTCTATACATTTTTTTAACTATCTAGAAGTAGAACCGTGTCATATTTCAAACTATAATAGAGGAACGACACTTTTTTTGAACAAATTTCAGAACCTTCCATCTTTACGTTTATCAAATATAATATAAATTGCGTCAAACCAAATTCTGTATCCTTCAGCTAGAAACTTTTGTTCAATGCAATGATTTTGATGTCATTAGTACCCATAATTGAACTCTATACATTTTTTTAACTATCTAGAAGTAGAACCGTGTCATATTTCAAATTATAATCGACGAACGACACTTTTTTTGAACAAATTTCAGAACCTTCCATCTTTACGTTTATCAAATATAATATTAATTGAACTCTATACATTTTCTATACACAGTTATCATCAAATCTCGATACAATTTGAATCACCAAACAATATAAATCTCTGAAAATAACGATAAAAGTTAAATCTCTTTTAAAGGTCATACTCTAATTCCCTTTGCAGTGTATCGTGTCTT
This sequence comes from Diorhabda sublineata, assembly GCF_026230105.1. Classification (NCBI taxonomy): domain Eukaryota; kingdom Metazoa; phylum Arthropoda; class Insecta; order Coleoptera; family Chrysomelidae; genus Diorhabda; species Diorhabda sublineata. Next base: position 7,514,010 of record NC_079483.1, read on the forward strand.
TAAAGTACCTCGTAAAAAGCGACGATTACGTCACAGCTGCAGGTGTAGCTAGTTTATTTCAACTAGTAGAACTTCCCGGTTTTATTCCGACGACGAATTCATTTAATTAGTCTTTTCGCGGAGTAATTGGGCACATATATTGAAATTATTTTTGTAAACCAAAACTTTCAATATTTATTCATAAAACTCTCTATTTGACCGACTGACCATTGACTACCGATGGTATTTATAGCACCTATCTATATGGTAACTGAAAAGAGTAAATAAAGCTGAAACTATCAAGTCCTTCCGGATATAAAGATTGAGAAAAACGATATATTCGGTGAATAAACTCACAAAGACAAATGGAGATAGAGAGAAATCATTAACGTTCAATTTAGAAATGCGTTCGATAGAAAATATTGTTAAATAATAAAATAAAAGTCTCTCAAACACAATTTATCAGTATAATTTAAAGATGGTTGTCATTATTGAAGGATACCTTCGCTAAAATTAATTTTCCTTTCAATACGTTGAGTTTCAAATAAAATTTGACGTAATACATCAACTTATAATATCGAATCCAACTGTTTAGCTATTATATAGTTTCCAAAATTACTAATTGATATATAAATACACAAAGTATCTTAATAGTTAGAAATTTTCATTAAAATAAAATCGCCACTACACCAACGCGCGTTTCGATAACCAAATTACCATCTTCAGAGACTGAGGATAAAGTGTAATTGCGAGTGTTGGTGTAGTGTTAGTGTAAAATGTTAAGTAAACAATTTAAACACCGGCGCGTATATAAAAATGTGCATTTGTTAATGTTTTTTCAATTATGAATAATCGAATTTTCATTACTTACATCTCTATATATTTTCTCGAATTTCTTTTTATTTCTACGCCAACCACGGAACGTGACTTGCAGCTCCACGCTCTATTTTTGAGATGACTATTCTCAGGATCATATTTCAAATTATTCTTATCTCCGCAGAGTGGTTGTTAGCTCGGAAAATGAGCTTATCCAAATCAGAATATTACCATGCATATCAAATGTATATTTACAGCTGATGCAGCTAGTCACTTACGAGGGTTGCTACTTAAATTTTATGTTATCGCAACATTGATGTGAATACGTCAAATCTGACATTGCTCAGAACGCTATTTGAGTTGTTTAAAAACAAACGAATGGATGGGTCCTATCCACCCTACAGTCCTTATTTATTCTTATTCAGTTGATGGTTCACATCCCATGTTTTGCAATGAAAAAATGCTACGACGGTTCAATGAAGAATATTTCGAAAAAAACCACATACGAAAGTCCTAATGTAGTATTTAACATTTTTTCGTGTCTCTCCCAAGCAAACATTTATAATTTGCACCAAAAAATGATGTCGGAAATGTAAATGAAGGGATTACGGACTTTTGAAACAGAGGAATTCATTATCTTGTATTAATACAGTGTTAATTGCTTCTCATAAATAATAAATATGACATCAGTGAGTTTGTGGTTTCAATATAAACTTGAAATTTATACCGATGACATAAAAACCTCAAACAATAACAATTATAGAGTATAATTAGACGAAAACTTGTTAATTTTTTCGATATTATCCGATCAGCCGTACACTTATTCTGCATTAAAAGCCACGAATAGATTTGTTCGATTAAATATTCTACCATTAGTAAACAATAGCAACTTTACCTAAAATATCTCTATTTACGAGGGTACAATAGATTGAATAGAAACTGACAAACACAAAGAGACTCGGAACACTAATATTGAGATCACCGTGCGCCCCTTTCGCTTTGAAATATTGTTGCTTCTGTATTGAATTTGATCGAATTATAGGGTAGTTTGCAAAACACAAGACTGTGTCTTTTGTATAAATTGCAATTCTCAAGGAAAGCTGGTTATCGATGCACACCATGTCGAACTTATCGGATTATGTAACGAGGTATTTACTTAATTAGAAATTAGATTCAATTTTCAACGGTATCTAAATTGATATCAAACTATTATATGAACAAATCGAGTTAACGATCATTAAAACTGTGCTCAAATAAGAAATTAGGATTATTTTCATCAAATGTCGTTAGTTAATTGCTAAAAAGACGATTTTAGACTCCTAGAGCTATAAGGTGCTCGTTAGCTCTTATGCGAATAAAAATTTTATTTGTCCTTGTGTTAAATTGATTGAATATAATAAGCATTACTCTAAACTCCACCAATTATTTTCTATACACTCCATTCATCTGAAAATAAGCATTCAAATACAAAAAAAGTGATATACATTTACGTAAAACGTTGAAATTTTTGATAACAACAATTATATTTGTTTGTACTGATTCATATTTATATTCCCAAAATTTTTAAAACCCTCAGTCGTTTCCGAGCCTACAAAAATGTCACTTCGAGGTTTTAGTTTGTAATAATAATAATTTTTTCGAATATTTTTATCCCTCTAAGAGTTTTTGAGAAGTTGTGGAAACAAAAGTGGTTTGTTCAAGTGAAAAGTATTTCGAAATAGGTAACAAATTGAAAAGCACGTTTTGACTGTAGTAAAAAACAGATTTCAAAAAGAAATACTTGAGAAAACGTATCCAAGATTGAAGATACAATTCCGAATAAAATTTTACATATATATATCACACTGTATGTTAAACCGTTACTGTTAATAGATTGTCAACTCCGTATAATTATCCTTCTGGGTCGAACAACCAGTTGACCACAAACATTAATCAAGACCAACTTGTTGAAGTCTTTGATAATAAATTGAATATATTTGTGGGTAAACTAAAATATGACAGTTTGTGTTTACAAATTAACAAGTAATTCGATGAATTATTCATAAAATGGTAAACATGAATACGCAACCGAAGATTTAGTGGACATTCTAATTGTAAAAAAACGGAAATATCATTATTATTTATACAAAATTCTTAATTTCCGAATATAAATTAAGCCCGTTCTCTTTATTGAAAAACAATTGCAGTTAGAAACATCAGAACGGGAAATATTTTATTTACGTTTCAATTTCGGCAACACAAAAAGGGATTTATATCTTTGTAAAGGAACACCATTACATTTGCACGTAAGCTGGGACTGACAGACAAGGTAACCAGAAGCCACGATCTCTTTTACGACAGAATATAAAAGCCCAAATAGTGAAATTAATTGCGAACGAAAACTTCCAAGGAAACGTAAGATAAAGTTAGAATCTATAAACGTGTTGAACGCAAACAACATTTTCAATGTTAGAAATTGATTCTGGATTCATCAATGGTAAATATAGATATCTATTGATTATGAATGACAAAAGCAGCGGGAAACGACGTTTGAAAAAGTTTAAAAAGAATCAAATCAGGTGAGCAAAGAAAAAGATTGTATTAAAAAGTGGAAAAGAATCGATAATCCAACAAACACACTTTTTATTAATAAATTTAACAATTCAGATTACGTGTAATGTAAACTTGGTCGTTATTTTACTTAAATTTATTACTTCAAATACTCGGTATCGATTTTTCGGTATACACCTACTTTCCAGGAGCCATTTACATGTTATCCTTTATTCCATTAAATTAAAACACATAACTTTCCTGAGGCGTTCGTATGATCTTTCGTTTTGTTTTCATCCGATCCAAAATATCACGAATCCTTATATGTGAATGCATATAATAGACATTCATTTTCACCATGAACGTATCAGAATTAAAAGAATCGAGCTGGAGCTTGAACATTTAGGATAAATAATTGTTTTGGGGAAAGAAAATATTGGATACGTCTCATTATAAGTCATGTTATTATTGAAATCAATACTTTCGGAGCAATTGTTTTGGTGCGTTTATTTATTTATCCAGTTCGAATTGAATCAGGAACATTATTTGAGATAGAACATATTTGGACTGGTTTTTATTTGGAAGATCCACTATTCATACGTTGAAACCGAGAATCAATAAGTAGTTGGAAAGTTGAGATACTCTTAGAAATGCATGCAGCGATCCTGCTTGGTAAAAGGATGTTTGGTATGTACAGAGACAAGGAATAGTGTAGAGAATATTAAACGGGTCATTTAGGTTTCTGAACTATGTCATTGTCGGAAAAAAAATAAAAAATAAAAACTATTTCTCGAGCATAAATCGCTCATTTCTATAAATAAATAAATTTATATCAATTAAGGGTTATAGTTTTTTCATAAAATTGGTCAATGGGAAAAGGAAAATACTTGAAAATGTCAATGGAAAAATACTCTGATATGATATGGATAAAATTTGCTCTTATTGTTGTCAAGTTTCATGGGTTATTAGAAACTCTAACATCCTTTTAAGAATTCATCAAAAAGTTGTTTTTCGTTACATTTTTTTGCTTACAAAAACTCGATTTAATAATGTAACAACGGTCGATTTTAAAAGAAATATCGTTAAAACTTTCAATAGTTCGCCTTTGATAGCACTCAATTCACACAAATTTTCTGTGGAACATGTTAAAAGTCCTTTTTCACTGAATCTGATGTCCAATCAAAGATAACATCAAATTAATCAGTTTCTAATATCAATATTAACATCAATGCTAATCCTGTCAAGCTTCGAACAGTTTTTTTTACATAAATTCAAACATATCTCCAAAATTTGTTTCATTACAGTTTTTTTTTTTTTAATAAAAACTCGATTTAACAATGTAACAACGGTCGATTTTGAAAGGAACATCGTTAAAACTTTTGATAGTGCGCCTCTGATAGCACTCAATTCACACAAATTTTCTGTGGAACATGTTAAAAGTCCTTTTTCACTGAATCTGATGTCCAATCAAACATAACATCAAATTAATCAGTTTCTAATATCAATATTAACATCAATGCTAATCCTGTCAAGCTTCGAACAGTTTTTTATACATAAATTCAAACATATCTTCAAAAATTTTTTTCATTACAGTTTTTTTTTTTTAATAAAAACTCGATTTAACAATGTAACAACGGTCGATTTTGAAAGGAACATCGTTAAAACTTTTGATAGTGCGCCTCAGATAGCACTCAATTCACACAAATTTTCTGTGGAACATGTTAAAAGTCCTTTTTCACTGAATCTGATGTCCAATCAAAAATAACATCAAATTAATCAGTTTCTGATATCAATATTAACATCAATGCTAATCCTGTCAAGCTTCGAACAGTTTTTTATACATAAATTCAAACATATCTTCAAAAATTTTTTTCATTACAGTTTTTTTTTTTTTAATAAAAACTCGATTTAATAATGTAACAACGGTCGATTTTGAAAGGAACATCGTTAAAACTTTTGATAGTGCGCCTCAGATAGCACTCAATTCACACAAATTTTCTGTGGAACATGTTAAAAGTCCTTTTTCACTGAATCTGATGTCCAATCAAAGATAACATCAAATTAATCAGTTTCTGATATCAATATTAACATCAATGCTAATCCTGTCAAGCTTCGAACAGTTTTTTATACATAAATTCAAACATATCTTCAAAAATTTTTTTCATTACAGTTTTTTTTTTTTTAATAAAAACTCGATTTAATAATGTAACAACGGTCGATTTTGAAAGGAACATCGTTAAAACTTTTGATAGTGCGCCTCAGATAGCACTCAATTCACACAAATTTTCTGTGGAACATGTTAAAAGTCCTTTTTCACTGAATCTGATGTCCAATCAAAAATAACATCAAATTAATCAGTTTCTGATATCAATATTAACATCAATGCTAATCCTGTCAAGCTTCGAACAGTTTTTTATACATAAATTCAAACATATCTTCAAAAATTTTTTTCATTACAGTTTTTTTTTTTTTAATAAAAACTCGATTTAATAATGTAACAACGGTCGATTTTGAAAGGAACATCGTTAAAACTTTTGATAGTGCGCCTCAGATAGCACTCAATTCACACAAATTTTCTGTGGAACATGTTAAAAGTCCTTTTTCACTGAATCTGATGTCCAATCAAAGATAACATCAAATTAATCAGTTTCTGATATTAATATTAACCTCAATGTTAATCCTGTCAAGCTTCGAACAGTTTTTTATACATAAATTCAAACATATCTTCAAAAATTTTTTTCATTACAGTTTTTTTTTTAATAAAAACTCGATTTAATAATGTAACAACGGTCGATTTTGAAAGAAATATCGTTAAAACTTTCAATAGTTCGCCTTTGATAGCACTCAATTCACACAAATTTTCTGTGGAACTTGTTAAAAGTCCTTTTTCACTGAATCTGATGTCCAATCAAAGATAACATCAAATTAATCAGTTTCTGATATTAATATTAACCTCAATGTTAATCCTGTCAAGCTTCGAACAGTTTTTTATACATAAATTCAAACATATCTTCAAAAATTTTTTTCATTACAGTTTTTTTTTTTTTTTAATAAAAACTCGATTTAATAATGTATCAACGGTCGATTTTGAAAGGAACATCGTTAAAACTTTTGATAGTGCGCCTCAGATAGCACTCAATTCACACAAATTTTCTGTGGAACATGTTAAAAGTCCTTTTTCACTGAATCTGATGTCCAATCAAAAATAACATCAAATTAATCAGTTTCTGATATCAATATTAACATCAATGCTAATCCTGTCAAGCTTCGAACAGTTTTTTATACATAAATTCAAACATATCTTCAAAAATTTTTTTCATTACAGTTTTTTTTTTTTAATAAAAACTCGATTTAACAATGTAACAACGGTCGATTTTGAAAGGAACATCGTTAAAACTTTTGATAGTGCGCCTCAGATAGCACTCAATTCACACAAATTTTCTGTGGAACATGTTAAAAGTCCTTTTTCACTGAATCTGATGTCCAATCAAAGATAACATCAAATTAATCAGTTTCTGATATTAATATTAACCTCAATGTTAATCCTGTCAAGCTTCGAACAGTTTTTTATACATAAATTCAAACATATCTTCAAAAATTTTTTTCATTACAGTTTTTTTTTTTTTTTAATAAAAACTCGATTTAATAATGTATCAACGGTCGATTTTGAAAGGAACATCGTTAAAACTTTTGATAGTGCGCCTCAGATAGCACTCAATTCACACAAATTTTTTGTGGAACATGTTAAAAGTCCTTTTTCACTGAATCTGATGTCCAATCAAAAATAACATCAAATTAATCAGTTTCTGATATCAATATTAACATCAATGCTAATCCTGTCAAGCTTCGAACAGTTTTTTATACATAAATTCAAACATATCTTCAAAAATTTTTTTCATTACAGTTTTTTTTTTTTAATAAAAACTCGATTTAACAATGTAACAACGGTCGATTTTGAAAGGAACATCGTTAAAACTTTTGATAGTGCGCCTCAGATAGCACTCAATTCACACAAATTTTCTGTGGAACATGTTAAAAGTCCTTTTTCACTGAATCTGATGTCCAATCAAAGATAACATCAAATTAATCAGTTTCTGATATTAATATTAACCTCAATGTTAATCCTGTCAAGCTTCGAACAGTTTTTTATACATAAATTCAAACATATCTTCAAAAATTTTTTTCATTACAGTTTTTTTTTTAATAAAAACTCGATTTAATAATGTAACAACGGTCGATTTTGAAAGAAATATCGTTAAAACTTTCAATAGTTCGCCTTTGATAGCACTCAATTCACACAAATTTTCTGTGGAACTTGTTAAAAGTCCTTTTTCCCCGAATCTGATGTCCAATCAAAGATAACATCAAACTAATCAGTTTCTGATATTGATATTAACATCAATGCTAATCCTGTCAAGCTTCGAACAGTTTTTCATACATAAATTCAAACATATCTCCAAAATTTGTTTCCATTACAGTTTTTTTTTAATAAAAACTCGATTTAATAATGTAACAACGGTCGATTTTGAAAGGAACATCGTTAAAACTTTTGATAGTGCGCCTCTGATAGCACTCAATTCACACAAATTTTCTGTGGAACATGTTAAAAGTCCTTTTTCACTGAATCTGATGTCCAATCAAAAATAACATCAAATTAATCAGTTTCTGATATCAATATTAACATCAATGCTAATCCTGTCAAGCTTCGAACAGTTTTTTATACATAAATTCAAACATATCTTCAAAAATTTTTTTCATTACAGTTTTTTTTTTTTTTAATAAAAACTCGATTTAATAATGTAACAACGGTCGATTTTGAAAGGAACATCGTTAAAACTTTTGATAGTGCGCCTCAGATAGCACTCAATTCACACAAATTTTCTGTGGAACATGTTAAAAGTCCTTTTTCACTGAATCTGATGTCCAATCAAAAATAACATCAAATTAATCAGTTTCTGATATCAATATTAACATCAATGCTAATCCTGTCAAGCTTCGAACAGTTTTTTATACATAAATTCAAACATATCTTCAAAAATTTTTTTCATTACAGTTTTTTTTTTTTTTAATAAAAACTCGATTTAATAATGTAACAACGGTCGATTTTGAAAGGAACATCGTTAAAACTTTTGATAGTGCGCCTCAGATAGCACTCAATTCACACAAATTTTCTGTGGAACATGTTAAAAGTCCTTTTTCACTGAATCTGATGTCCAATCAAAGATAACATCAAATTAATCAGTTTCTGATATTAATATTAACCTCAATGTTAATCCTGTCAAGCTTCGAACAGTTTTTTATACATAAATTCAAACATATCTTCAAAAATTTTTTTCATTACAGTTTTTTTTTTAATAAAAACTCGATTTAATAATGTAACAACGGTCGATTTTGAAAGAAATATCGTTAAAACTTTCAATAGTTGGCCTTTGATAGCACTCAATTCACACAAATTTTCTGTGGAACTTGTTAAAAGCCCTTTTTCCCCGAATCTGATGTCCAATCAAAGATAACATCAAACTAATCAGTTTCTGATATTGATATTAACATCAATGCTAATCCTGTCAAGCTTCGAACAGTTTTTCATACATAAATTCAAACATATCTCCAAAATTTGTTTCCATTACAGTTTTTTTTTAATAAAAACTCGATTTAATAATGTAACAACGGTCGATTTTGAAAGGAACATCGTTAAAACTTTTGATAGTGCGCCTCTGATAGCACTCAATTCACACAAATTTTCTGTGGAACATGTTAAAAGTCCTTTTTCACTGAATCTGATGTCCAATCAAAGATAACATCAAATTAATCAGTTTCTGATATCAATATTAACATCAATGCTAATCCTGTCAAGCTTCGAACAGTTTTTTATACATAAATTCAAACATATCTTCAAAAATTTTTTTCATTACAGTTTTTTTTTTTTTTAATAAAAACTCGATTTAATAATGTATCAACGGTCGATTTTGAAAGGAACATCGTTAAAACTTTTGATAGTGCGCCTCAGATAGCACTCAATTCACACAAATTTTCTGTGGAACATGTTAAAAGTCCTTTTTCACTGAATCTGATGTCCAATCAAAGATAACATCAAATTAATCAGTTTCTGATATTAATATTAACCTCAATGTTAATCCTGTCAAGCTTCGAACAGTTTTTTATACATAAATTCAAACATATCTTCAAAAATTTTTTTCATTACAGTTTTTTTTTTAATAAAAACTCGATTTAATAATGTATCAACGGTCGATTTTGAAAGAAACATCGTTAAAACTTTTGATAGTGCGCCTCAGATAGCACTCAATTCACACAAATTTTCTGTGGAACATGTTAAAAGTCCTTTTTCACTGAATCTGATGTCCAATCAAAGATAACATCAAATTAATCAGTTTCTGATATTAATATTAACCTCAATGTTAATCCTGTCAAGCTTCGAACAGTTTTTTATACATAAATTCAAACATATCTTCAAAAATTTTTTTCATTACAGTTTTTTTTTTAATAAAAACTCGATTTAATAATGTAACAACGGTCGATTTTGAAAGAAATATCGTTAAAACTTTCAATAGTTCGCCTTTGATAGCACTCAATTCACACAAATTTTCTGTGGAACTTGTTAAAAGTCCTTTTTCCCCGAATCTGATGTCCAATCAAAGATAACATCAAACTAATCAGTTTCTGATATTGATATTAACATCAATGCTAATCCTGTCAAGCTTCGAACAGTTTTTCATACATAAATTCAAACATATCTCCAAAATTTGTTTCCATTACAGTTTTTTTTTAATAAAAACTCGATTTAATAATGTAACAACGGTCGATTTTGAAAGGAACATCGTTAAAACTTTTGATAGTGCGCCTCTGATAGCACTCAATTCACACAAATTTTCTGTGGAACATGTTAAAAGTCCTTTTTCACTGAATCTGATGTCCAATCAAAAATAACATCAAATTAATCAGTTTCTGATATTAATATTAACCTCAATGTTAATCCTGTCAAGCTTCAAACAGTTTTTTATACATAAATTCAAACATATCTCCAAAATTTGTTTCCATTACAGTTTTTTTTTAATAAAAACTCGATTTAATAATGTAACAACGGTCGATTTTGAAAGGAACATCGTTAAAACTTTTGATAGTGCGCCTCTGATAGCACTCAATTCACACAAATTTTCTGTGGAACATGTTAAAAGTCCTTTTTCACTGAATCTGATGTCCAATCAAAGATAACATCAAATTAATCAGTTTCTGATATCAATATTAACATCAATGCTAATCCTGTCAAGCTTCGAACAGTTTTTTATACATAAATTCAAACATATCTTCAAAAATTTTTTTCATTACAGTTTTTTTTTTTTTTTAATAAAAACTCGATTTAATAATGTAACAACGGTCGATTTTGAAAGGAACATCGTTAAAACTTTTGATAGTGCGCCTCAGATAGCACTCAATTCACACAAATTTTCTGTGGAACATGTTAAAAGTCCTTTTTCACTGAATCTGATGTCCAATCAAACATAACATCAAATTAATCAGTTTCTGATATCAATATTAACATCAATGCTAATCCTGTCAAGCTTCGAACAGTTTTTTATACATAAATTCAAACATATCTTCAAAAATTTTTTTCATTACAGTTTTTTTTTTTTAATAAAAACTCGATTTAATAATGTAACAACGGTCGATTTTGAAAGGAACATCGTTAAAACTTTTGATAGTGCGCCTCTGATAGCACTCAATTCACACAAATTTTCTGTGGAACATGTTAAAAGTCCTTTTTCACTGAATCTGATGTCCAATCAAAAATAACATCAAATTAATCAGTTTCTGATATCAATATTAACATCAATGCTAATCCTGTCAAGCTTCGAACAGTTTTTTATACATAAATTCAAACATATCTTCAAAAATTTTTTTCATTACAGTTTTTTTTTTTTTTAATAAAAACTCGATTTAATAATGTAACAACGGTCGATTTTGAAAGGAACATCGTTAAAACTTTTGATAGTGCGCCTCAGATAGCACTCAATTCACACAAATTTTCTGTGGAACATGTTAAAAGTCCTTTTTCACTGAATCTGATGTCCAATCAAACATAACATCAAATTAATCAGTTTCTAATATCAATATTAACATCAATGCTAATCCTGTCAAGCTTCGAACAGTTTTTTATACATAAATTCAAACATATCTTCAAAGTTTTTTAAGTTATTAGTATTAATCTTAATGTTGAGCTTTATATATGACATTTAGTACAACAAACTTTATGTTCAAATCAAGGAAACATCTACATCTATTTTATCCATTTGAGTTGATTTTTAATTAAACTTGGGTCAGTGTCCAAACGATTTCTATGTTCATTTTAAACGTGCCTCGAGGCATCCACTTCAAGCAAGCGCGTCAAGGCGTCAAGGCGTCCCGACATAGTTATCTCAACTATGTTTATTAAAGTGAGAAACGTCTTCCTCCTTGTCCGTTAATATTGCAGACAAAGAACCACTAAATAGGTTTGTACTCCCATTTTATTTTCTAATTAGATTTCTGCAATTAATTTTATCAAAAAATTATTAACTTGAATTAGGAATCTTGTACGAGATTCGACTGAATGAAAATTCACAACGTCGTACTACAAAAGTTTACTCAAAAAAGTTAGCGAATATATTTTAACAGAAACAGTAGCTCTATACTTCGAATAAATAACTGTCCCGAGATAAAAAAACCTTTTTTTATAGAGGAAGTCCATTCAGTGGTCTAAATTCAAGTTGAGAACCGCAAAAAATCCATCCAGCGTTTTTTTTCCACTCTTAACTGATTTTTTTCTTGGCGATGGTAATCGAAACGTGTATGGAATATAAATGGTTCTATGATATATTACGCAATATTTAAAAAAATAGATAGAAACGTTCAATTTGAAGTTGTATTTTTTTCTATAATACATATTTCTGCTATAAGGTAAAATATGAAATTCCAATATAGAGAAATATTACCTAATATAACTGTTTTAGCTTTTACTTATAAGTTTTTTTGTTTAAATATGTTTCTTATACCAATTTAGTTATTGAATTACCTCTGTATCTTTCCCGTACATTTTAAGTATGTTTCAATGTTAATAGAATTTCCACAAAATGTCATAATCCCTTCTGAAAGATAATTAATGGTTATTGTGCTAGGAAATCCACAATATACTACGTTATAATAAAGGACAGATAATTTTCATAATACCACCTACCAAGAATAACTATTCAAAAGTAAATTATTCGCTCAAGTGTACCAATTTACAGAGAGGTTCTCTACTTACCGCTAATTCTGCCCCGGGTATACTAAAATATCGAAAAGGTGGTTTTCTACCCTTAATATACTGGAAGATTTTGTTATCTGATTTCCGCCATTCTACTTTATACAATTGCTCCGGGGGTACGCTATGGTTACATCGTAAAATAACGTCTCCACCTTTAATAGCATAACGAGGCATTAGTAGCTCTAGATGATCGATGTTACATAAAAAACCTGCAACAATAAAAAATTGGAAATAAGAATGGACATGCTAAATAAACGATTCGATACAATTTATCCCGATTTCGGGGTAAAATATCCACACGTTTCCGACTTTCCAAGCTTCTTGACCCCGATCAATTATTTACATTGTCGTTGGAAAATCTATTACTTTTACCACTAGATATACTATCTACTATCGACAGTTTCATTTTATATACTGTAGTATCGATCGCCGAAATAAATATCAAGTGGAAAACTCTCGAATAAATAATCTATCAATGTCGAAAATCTAACTTGAAAAACCGTTTAAAAAGTTAACTACCCTACCAGACATCATATACTACTTTGAAAAGTCATAAGATGAAACTTAATCTTCATCAAAATGTCGTTAGATGAAACTTCTTGATAGGAGAAAAAAAAAAGAAAATCTGTTTGGAAATAGGTACAGAAAAGTCAGTACACATCGCGCGTCGAATCGGATAGACGACGTGTTTAATTTTCCACTTGTCAATCGCAGTAAACACCTGCGTCTCCAAATGAAAATAAAGCGAAAATTTGATGATAGACATCAACTTCCTTAGATGGAAGATAGTTTAAAAATTTTCACGTAAGCAACATATAACATGAGGTTCTTTGCACCGAGTTAAACGAGAAAATTTATCAAATGGAATAATTTAGAGACCGGGAAAATCACTATTTGAACACTTTGTTTCAGAAGAATTTATCGTTAATCAAATCGATTTTCTCCCAAATCGCCGCCTCTGAATTATAGCGAAATTTCAATGTAAATAAATCAAACTGAAAAACATGTATCTGATTTCAAGGAATTGGAGTTTCTTAGTAAGTTAGCAGCTTAAGTCGTATGTAAGAGAAACTTTAACGTATCTGAATGCTCGAACTTTATATAAAACGTATAGTTTTTCGATTGAGATTTTAAAGTTTATATATAAAATTCAGAGGAAAAAAACTACTTGATATTATTTCTACTTGTAAAATGTGAAACAAAAATCGATAAAACAACTCCATTACCATACACTGTTTTAGAAATTTGTCAATTTCTAATTGTTCTAAAATTACTTTTGGCGACGTAAAAATGTCAGCTGATAATGGGAAACGTCTCAAATTTCAGCTTTTTTGTTAATTACTGTCATTATTAATGGAGCTTCCCGGCTAATTCTCAATACTGAAAATTAGTGTATGGAAAATATATTTCAATCGATTTCGATTCGTTTAGAGGCTCTTACATTTATTCAATAAATGCATTGAACATTCTAATATCAATTTTTCACTAGTACAAAGTTATCTAATTGTCAAATTATCATTCGAGAAACTAATTTTTACAATTACAAGATTATTTTTATCAATTTGAAGACCGACTCATTAAAATAAAAATTATCTGAGTATGGCAATTTGTTTGAGTTGGACCCAAGACTAAAATAGCAATTATCTTTTGTTTTAATTGTCTATTAACCATATTATGAATGAAAACATAACTTAGGATAGATAAACTTTAATCATCATTACTCTCCTTAACTTATCGATTGACCAATATTTCCATTTCAGAACAATTTCATTCCAGAACAAACATCTGCTAAATCATAATGTACTATCTTTTACCCGCGGCTTCGCTCGCATCGAATCCATTAAATAACTATCAGAAATCATTATAATAGAAAAGAAAGAACTCTGTAGCTATATCAGAACCTGAGATATAGATCTTTGAATGTAGAAAAATTGCCAAAAATCTACAAAAATCCATAACTCCACATTGAATCTCCGCGCCTAGTTCCTCTCCAACTCAACCGATTTAAGTGTTCAAAAACTCAAAAGAAAGAAGGTGTTCCAGCGAGTGATCTGAAATCAAAACGAACTCTGTAGCTATATTAGAACCTGAGATATAGATCTTTGAATGTAGAAAAATTGCCAAAAATCTACAAAAATCCATAACTATACATTGAATTTCCGCGCCTAGCTCCTCTCCAACTCATCCGATTTAAGTGTTCAAAAACTCAAAAGAAAGAAGGTGTTCCAGAGAGTGATCTGAAATCAAAACGAACTCTGTAGCTATATTAGAACCTGAGATATAGATCTTTGAATGTAGAAAAATTGCCAAAAATCTACAAAAATCCATAACTCCACATTGAATCTCTGCGCCTAGTTCCTCTCCAACTCAACCGATTTAAGTGTTCAAAATCTCAAAAGAGAGAGGATATTTCAGCGAGTGTTCTTAAATGAAAACAAATTCTGAAGCTATATTAGAACCTGAAATATAGATCTTTGAATGTAGAAAAATTGCCAAAAATCTACAAAAATCCATAACTTCACATTGAATGTCCGCGCCTAGCTCCTCTCCAACTCAACCGATTCAAGTGTTCAAAAACTCAAAAGAAAGAAGGTGTTTCAGCAAGTGTTCTTAAATGAAAACAAACTCTGAAGCTATATTAGAACCTGAGATATAGATCTTTGAATGTAGAAAAATTGCCAAAAATCTACAAAAATCCATAACTTCACATTGAATGTCCGCGCCTAGTTCCTCTCCAACTCAACCGATTTAAGTGTTCAAAAACTCAAAAGAGAGAGGATATTTCAGCGAGTGTTCTTAAATGAAAACAAATTCTGAAGCTATATTAGAACCTGAAATATAGATCTTTGAATGTAGAAAAATTGCCAAAAATCTACAAAAATCCATAACTTCACATTGAATGTCCGCGCCTAGCTCCTCTCCAACTCAACCGATTTAAGTGTTCAAAAACTCAAACGAAAGAAGGTGTTTCAGTAAGTGTTCTTAAATCAAAACAAATTCTGAAGCTATATTAGAACCTGAAATATAGATCTTTGAATGTAGAAAAATTGCCAAAAATGTACAAAAATCCATAACTATACATTGAATTTCCGCGCCTAGCTCCTCTCCAACTCATCCGATTTAAGTGTTCAAAAACTCAAAAGAAAGAAGGTGTTCCAGAGAGTGATCTGAAATCAAAACGAACTCTGTAGCTATATTAGAACCTGAGATATAGATCTTTGAATGTAGAAAAATTGCCAAAAATCTACAAAAATCCATAACTCCACATTGAATCTCTGCGCCTAGTTCCTCTCCAACTCAACCGATTTAAGTGTTCAAAAACTCAAAAGAAAGAAGGTGTTTCAGCAAGTGTTCTTAAATCAAAACAAATTCTGAAGCTATATTAGAACCTGAAATATAGATCTTTGAATGTAGAAAAATTGCCAAAAATCTACAAAAATCCATAACTTCACATTGAATGTCCGCGCCTAGCTCCTCTCCAACTCAACCGATTTAAGTGTTCAAAAACTCAAAAGAAAGAAGGTGTTTCAGCAAGTGTTCTTAAATCAAAACAAATTCTGAAGCTATATTAGAACCTGAAATATAGATCTTTGAATGTAGAAAAATTGCCAAAAATCTACAAAAATCCATAACTTCACATTGAATGTCCGCGCCTAGCTCCTCTCCAACTCAACCGATTTAAGTGTTCAAAAACTCAAAAGAAAGAAGGTGTTTCAGCAAGTGTTCTTAAATCAAAACAAATTCTGAAGCTATATTAGAACCTGAAATATAGATCTTTGAATGTAGAAAAATTGCCAAAAATCTACAAAAATCCATAACTTCACATTGAATGTCCGCGCCTAGCTCCTCTCCAACTCAACCGATTCAAGTGTTCAAAAACTCAAAAGAAAGAAGGTATTTCAGCAAGTGTTCTTAAATGAAAACAAACTCTGAAGCTATATTAGAACCTGAGATATAGATCTTTGAATGTAGAAAAATTGCCAAAAATGTACAAAAATCCATAACTATACATTGAATTTCCGCGCCTAGCTCCTCTCCAACTCATCCGATTTAAGTGTTCAAAAATTCAAAAGAGAGAGGATATTTCAGCAAGTGTTCTTAAATCAAAACAAATTCTGAAGCTATATTAGAACCTGAAATATAGATCTTTGAATGTAGAAAAATTGCCAAAAATCTACAAAAATCCATAACTTCACATTGAATGTCCGCGCCTAGCTCCTCTCCAACTCAACCGATTTAAGTGTTCAAAAACTCAAAAGAAAGAAGGTGTTTCAGCAAGTGTTCTTAAATCAAAACAAATTCTGAAGCTATATCAGAACCTGAGATATAGATCTTTGAATGTAGAAAAATTGCCAAAAATGTACAAAAATCCATAACTATACATTGAATTTTCGCGCCTAGCTCCTCTCCAACTCAACCGATTTAAGTGTTCAAAAACTCAAAAGAAAGAAGATATTTCAGCGAGTGTCTTTAAATCAAAACGAAGTCTCTATTTTGAATAGAACCTGAGATATTGAGGATAGAATGTGTGTATGTGAAAAACTCCCATAAGTAATGTACAGGGGGAAATAGCATTTGAGTATAACTTGAAAATGGTGAAAATTAGATTAAATCCGATGGTTGATGGCTGATCTGTGCATCAATACCTTTCATTAAAAAAAAAATAAGCAAATCGGTTGTGTAGAACGCCTGAACGGACTCGGAATGGAAATCATCAATTTTTTTAATAATGTATATCAAGTATATATAATATCCCTCATCTAATAAACTCCAAAAGAAAACTTTTATCAGTTTCTGTAAATTTATTTCTTCCACATGCAATTATTTCTAATATTTTTGAAATAATTACAATTTTCCGCAACAAAATGCTGCAGTAAAATCGATTCAAATCACGAGTTTATATTATCGTGTTTAAAAAAGCGATTATGAAAATAATATATTCAAAAGCTATAATCTTCTAATAAGAGATTTAGTACAGAGAAACTTTATAGAACTGAAAATTTGATATATAGTATATATATGATATTCTAGTACATCTAAGAAACTTTGAAAAAACTTTAAATAACGAGCTTTTTACATGAAAAGCATAATATTGATCAACCTATCATCAATACACGATTTTAAAATAATAAAATGCCTCGAATAAAAATTAATTAGATTTTAAAGAAAATCAAATGATTCTATTAGAACAATTGACGATACTTAACAAATTTATTTATTTTTTGTATTCGCCTTGGTTTATAATCATACGATACTTTTTCTCAGCTAACTTAAAAATAGTTACAGTCGAAAATTTTAATTATTATTAATGCATTCATATGATCAGTTTCATTTATTTTTTCAACAATTTCGGTATTTCCAAACGTAAACTTCATTTGGTATCTAACATATCCATAACATATCCAACATATTTTATATAAAAATCTGATTCCAAGAGGATCAAAATCGAAAAAAAAAAATGCAAAAATCCCAAACGAATGTGAACAGATAAAAAAACTTTTATGTGTAACGAAAGAAAAATCTGAACATATTTACCGGCCTGTTTACAAATCTGTTTGTTTCCCTTTGAAACAACGAAAAATGGAAAATACACACAACAGTGATATAGTAAATATTTTTGAGTGTGTATGTATACATAATACGTACCTGAATAAATAATACGAAATTCAGAGCTTGAAACGTAGAATATGCGTGTAATTTCAAATAAAATTGTTTATGGCACGAGATATGTCAATTTATTTAGTTTCCAATATTATGTAACAAGCTTTATGAGATTTGTAATTGAAGCTTATATTTCCATTTAATAAACATAAAATTGATCGTAAAGATAATACTGAACAATTTTTCAGATCGATCTTATTATAGGAAATTAAATGTTAATTAGACGTTGAAAACCACCTGCGGCGTGGAAAAATATCATACTTTTTCGATCCAATAATAAAAAAATAAATAGAAAATTACTAATACATCCATCAAATATGTTACAAACTTACCAAAAAAAGTTGAAATAAAAAAAACTGATAATTTAACAATTCTCTACATTCAAAGATCTATAGCTCAGGTTTTAATATAGTTAGAGTTATTTTTGGTTTAAGAACACTCGCTGAAACATCTTCTTTCATTTGAGTTTTTGAACACTTGAATCGGTTGAGTTGGAGAGGAGCTAGGCGCGGACATTCAATGTGGAGTTATGGATTTTTTAGGTTTTTGGCAATTTCTCTACATTCAAAGATCTATAGCTCAGGTTCTAATATAGCTTCAGAGTTCATTTTGGTTTAAGAACACTGCTCAAATACCTTCTTTCTTTTGAGTTTTTGAACAATTGAATCGGTTGAGTTGGACAGGAGCTAGGCGCGGACATTCAATGTGGAGTTATGGATTTTTTAGGTTTTTGGCAATTTCTCTACATTCAAAGATCTATAGCTCAGGTTCTAATATAGCTTCAGAGTTCATTTTGGTTTAAGAACACTGCTGAAATACCTTCTTTCTTTTGAGTTTTTGAACAATTGAATCGGTTGAGTTGGAGAGGATCTAGGCGCGGACATTCAATGTGGAGTTATGGATTTTTTAGGTTTTTGGCAATTTCTCTACATTCAAAGATCTATAGCTCAGGTTCTAATATAGCTTCAGAGTTCATTTTGGTTTAAGAACACTTCTGAAATACCTTCTTTCTTTTGAGTTTTTGAACAATTGAATCTGTTGAGTTGGAGAGGATCTAGGCGCGGACATTCAATGTGGAGTTATGGATTTTTTCAAGTTTTTTGGCAATTTTTCTACATACAAAGATCTATAGCTCAGGTTCTAATATAGCTTCAGAGTTCATTTTGGTTTAAGAACACTGCTGAAATACCTTCTTTCTTTTGAGTTTTTGAACAATTGAATCGGTTGAGTTGGACAGGAGCTAGGCGCGGATATTCAATGTGGAGTTATGGATTTTTTAGGTTTTTGGCAATTTCTCTACATTCAAAGATCTATAGCTCAGGTTCTAATATAGCTTCAGAGTTCATTTTGGTTTAAGAACACTGCTGAAATACCTTCTTTCTTTTGAGTTTTTGAACAATTGAATCGGTTGAGTTGGAGAGGATCTAGGCGCGGACATTCAATGTGGAGTTATGGATTTTTTAGGTTTTTGGCAATTTCTCTACATTCAAAGATCTATAGCTCAGGTTCTAATATAGCTTCAGAGTTCATTTTGGTTTAAGAACACTTCTGAAATACCTTCTTTCTTTTGAGTTTTTGAACAATTGAATCTGTTGAGTTGGAGAGGATCTAGGCGCGGACATTCAATGTGGAGTTATGGATTTTTTCAAGTTTTTTGGCAATTTTTCTACATACAAAGATCTATAGCTCAGGTTCTAATATAGCTTCAGAGTTCATTTTGGTTTAAGAACACTGCTGAAATACCTTCTTTCTTTTGAGTTTTTGAACAATTGAATCGGTTGAGTTGGACAGGAGCTAGGCGCGGATATTCAATGTGGAGTTATGGATTTTTTAGGTTTTTGGCAATTTCTCTACATTCAAAGATCTATAGCTCAGGTTCTAATATAGCTTCAGAGTTCATTTTGGTTTAAGAACACTGCTGAAATACCTTCTTTCTTTTGAGTTTTTGAACAATTGAATCTGTTGAGTTGGAGAGGATCTAGGCGCGGACATTCAATGTGGAGTTATGGATTTTTTAGGTTTTTGGTAATTTCTCTACATTCAAAGATCTATAGCTCAGGTTCTAATATAGCTTCAGAGTTCATTTTGGTTTAAGAACACTGCTGAAATACCTTCTTTCTTTTGAGTTTTTGAACAATTGAATCGGTTGAGTTGGAGAGGATCTAGGCGCGGACATTCAATGTGGAGTTATGGATTTTTTAGGTTTTTGGCAATTTCTCTACATTCAAAGATCTATAGCTCAGGTTCTAATATAGCTTCAGAGTTCATTTTGGTTTAAGAACACTTCTGAAATACCTTCTTTCTTTTGAGTTTTTGAACAATTGAATCTGTTGAGTTGGAGAGGATCTAGGCGCGGACATTCAATGTGGAGTTATGGATTTTTTCAAGTTTTTTGGCAATTTTTCTACATACAAAGATCTATAGCTCAGGTTTTAATATAGTTAGAGTTCTTTTTGGTTTAAGAACACTCGCTGAAACATCTTCTTTCATTTGAGTTTTTGAACACTTGAATCGGTTGAGTTGGAGAGGATCTAGGCGCGGACATTCAATGTGGAGTTATGGATTTTTTAGGTTTTTGGCAATTTCTCTACATTCAAAGATCTATAGCTCAGGTTCTAATATAGCTTCAGAGTTCATTTTGGTTTAAGAACACTGCTGAAATACCTTCTTTCTTTTGAGTTTTTGAACAATTGAATCGGTTGAGTTGGACAGGAGCTAGGCGCGGACATTCAATGTGGAGTTATGGATTTTTTAGGTTTTTGGCAATTTCTCTACATTCAAAGATCTATAGCTCAGGTTCTAATATAGCTTCAGAGTTCATTTTGGTTCAAGAACACTGCTGAAGTACCTTCTTTCTTTTGAATTTTTGAACAATTGAATCGGTTGAGTTGGAGAGGAACTAGGCGCAGAGATTCAATGTGGAGTTATGGATTTTTTCAAGTTTTTTGGCAATTTTTCTACATACAAAGATCTATATCTGAAGTTCTAATATAGTTTCAGAGTTCGTTTTCATCTAAAAACACTGGCTGAAATATCTTCTTTCTTTTGAGTTTTTGAACACTTAAATCGGTTGAGTTGGAGAGGAGCTAAGCGCAAACATGAAATGTGGAGTTATGGATTTTTGTAGGTTTTTGGCAATTTTTCTACATTCAAAGATCTATATCTCAGGTTCTAATATAGCTACAGAGTTCGTTCTTTTCTTTTATAATGATTTCTGATACTTATTAAATAGAATATGCACTTTATGAACACTTGAATTAACTTGTATTACATTTTACGAACACAATATATTTCCAATAAAATTTCCCCAAATTTCCCTAGTTTCTATAATCAAATAGAACTCATTGTGTTGTGAGCAAATATGTAAATTTACCTTTGTAAAGATTATCTAGAGTAGCGTGGAATACAAAATTATATAATAACATTTAGAGTAGTATATACGAGATAAACATTTACATAATAATTCTTGGTATAACAAACGATTTTACGAGTCTCCGCTTACAACACTTACAACACTATCTCGAATAAACACTCAGTTGTATTAATAATTCATTTGATTTTATTAGAAAAAAAATTAAGTGACTAACCAGATTGTATAAAGTATTTGACCTAGATACGCCGTGTGAATTTAATTTTATGTCATTTCTTTTTTAGAAATATTCCACGATCTATACATGCATGACCACGTTCGAACTTGCTAGTTCAATAGGGAACTTCCATTGATTTAACTTCTCTAAAATATAGTTCTTGGTTATTTAAACAGTGTCTGTCAAAACTAGGAAAATTTGAAGATACCGATTCTTCTTGATGTATAAAATGAAGGTATGGCTGTGGATTTGTTTTACCTGTCTAAATTTTGATACAGATATGAAGATATTTATAAATGATGTCAAATTTTGTAAATGAATTAATTTAAAAAAAACACACTTTTAACTTTATTTTTTTGGTTATCAAAACATTTAAATTCTGCTAGTGTATTCAAAAAGATATAATAATATAATTTGTTTATCTTTTATATTAAAAAAATTGATGATTTCCATTCCGAGTCCGTTCAGGCGTTCTACCCAACCGATTTGCTTAATTTTTTTTTCAACCATCAGATTTCATCTAATTTTCACCATTCTCAAGTTATACTCAAATTCGATTTCCCCCTGTACATTACTTATGGGAGTTTTTCACATACACACGTTCTATCCTCAATATCTCAGGTTCTATTCAAGATAGAGACTTCGTTTTGATTTAAGAACACTCGCTGAAATACCTTCTTTCTTTTGAGTTTTTGAACACTTGAATCGGTTGAGTTGGAGTGGAGCTAGGCACGGACATTCAATGTGGAGTTATGGATTTTTGTACAATTTTTCTACATTCAAAGATCTATATCTCAGGTTCTAATATAGCTACAGAGTTCGTTTTGGTTTAAGAACACTCGCTGAAACACCTTCTTTCTTTTGAGTTTTTGAACACTTAAATCGGTTGAGTTGGAGAGGAGCTAGGCGCGGACATTCAATGTGGAGTTATGGATTTTTGTAGGTTTTTGGCAATTTTTCTATATTCAAAGATCTATATCTAAGGTTCTAATATAGCTACAGAGTTCGTTTTGGTTCAAGGACACATGCTGAAACACCTTCTTTCTTTTGAGTTTTTGAACACTTAAATCGATTGAGTTGGAGAGGAGCTAGGTGCGGACATTCAATGTGGAGTTATGGATTTTTATAGGTTTTTGGCAATTTTTCTACATTCAAAGATCTATATCTCAGATTCTAATATAACTACAGAGTTCGTTTTGGTTCAAGGACACATACTGAAACACCTTCTTTCTTTTGAGTTTTTGAACACTTAAATCGGTTGAGTTGGAGTGGAGCTAGGCGCGGACATTCAATGTGGAGTTATGGATTTTTGTAGGTTTTTGGCAATTTTTCTACATTCAAAGATCTATATTTCAGGTTCTAATATAGCGTCAGAGCTCGTTTTGGCTTGAGAACACTGACTGAAACACCTTCTTTCTTTTGAGTTTTTGAACACTCAAATCGGTTGAGTTGGAGAGGAGCTAGACGCGGACATTCAATGTGGAGTTATGGATTTTTGTAGGTTTTTGGCAATTTTTCTACATTCAAAGATCTATATTTCAGGTTCTAATATAGCGTCAGAGCTCGTTTTGGCTTGAGAACACTGACTGAAACACCTTCTTTCTTTTGAGTTTTTGAACACTCAAATCGGTTGAGTTGGAGAGGAGCTAGGCGCGGACATTCAATGTGGAGTTATGGATTTTTGTAGGTTTTTGGCAATTTTTCTACATTCAAAGATCTATATCTCAGGTTTTGATATAGCTATAGAAATCGTTTTAGTTTTAGAACACTCGCTGAAACATCTTCTTCTTTCTTTTGAGTTTTTGAACACTTAAATCGGCTGAGTTGGAGAGGAGCTAGGCGCGGACATTCAATATGGAGTTGTTAAAACGTATTACATCGAAATAATATAGTTCTATTCCTTTGTGGCATTGGGATATATTTAGAGCTATTCACATATATAATTAAGAATCTAGATAATAATAGAAAGTTAGTTATTGCTCTATTAAATTAAAGGAAACTCGTAAAATGAAAACAAAAGTTCAAAATAAATACCAGCTATTAAAATTACGATTCATCAGACATATTTACGGTATTTGAAATGGTTGATTTCGCAAAATCACTCGAATGAATCATGAAATTTGACTTTTGATTGTTTGTTACACCAGAAGTAACCAAATTTCCCCATAGAATTTAATTATACTTCAACTATAAGTAGAAGTATTTATATTATCATATTCTGTATTCTCAAAAAAACTATAGTACAAAATGTGTACAATTAAATATCCCTTTTCAACTATTTATTCAACCAAAAAACCCATTTTTTCTGTCCTAATTCATTTTCACAACGTGAAATTGAACAAGGATCAAATTACAACGTGTAAAATGATGATAAACTTAATTTGAACAATATTCCAGCATCCAATATATTTGTACAGATCCAATATAAAATCGAATTCCTATTATACTAATTTTCATGCGGAGCGTAGGGGTAACGTATGTTATATGGAAACTACCACTTCGGGCCCCCAATTTCAAGAGGAATGCCATCATACATATACGCGAAGTTATAAATTTGCACATGAAACCCGGCCATGTTTCACTTGTAACCGAGAGTTGGACCGAACAAGCTCCTTTTAAATAGTAACAAATTCATTTTAATATTCATATCGGTAAAAATGTTTTATACACGAATAAAAAGGATTTTTCATATCGAATTTCATGAAATAAGCCTCGTAAAATTGACTAACATTCAATAACAGTCACTGATATCTAATAAGATATCTAATGGATGCGTAGAATGTAATTGAGATTGCTTGTGTTCAGTGAAAACAATCCAATGGCGTACATCGATTTGTTTAATGAATAATTACTCGTAATATTAAATGACATAATTCAAAATTAAGTAAAGGTCGTTTATGAAGACTTAATCCAATCTAAAAATACGTTTAATTCATAATTTTGGTGAACGCGTCGTGTCGAACGGCTCCTGCACCAAAATTTTAAATCAGAACAAAATATTAACAATAATAGTGATGACGTTATATACAATTAACAATTAT
Source organism: Diorhabda sublineata (assembly GCF_026230105.1). Classification (NCBI taxonomy): domain Eukaryota; kingdom Metazoa; phylum Arthropoda; class Insecta; order Coleoptera; family Chrysomelidae; genus Diorhabda; species Diorhabda sublineata. The sequence continues at coordinate 7,538,921 of NC_079483.1, forward strand.
TATAAAATATTACTATTAATATGTGAGTTCATTAGATTTCAACTCCTTTTTTACATAATTTAATCTCATTAATATTTGTCGTATATTTAAAATCATGAGTTTCATTTTCGTTTTCTATTTGTTTGAATTATCAAATTATCGTCAGACGTTTAGTGGTTGTGTAATAATTTCAAGTATCAATGATTTCAGTTAAAGAGACGCTCATGGAGGGTAAACATCAAACGAGGCGTCTTTAATGACATTTCTGATAAAATCAAAATGAGTTTTCTGGTGCCTCGGTTCTCATTTAACTTAGTGGAATCATGATTTGGCATAATGGTACGTTGAAAAGGATTTTTGTTAAAAATTTTAAGTTAATTAAGATCGTTGTTAGAATCAATCTCATTATTATCAAGATTTTATTGATATTAATAAATAATAGAATAGATCTAGGTCGTTTTACTTGAATCAAATTTGAACTAAGAAGTTTTCTAATATAGTAAAAATCGAATTGTAACTTTCAATTTCTCGTTGAACGGAAATTCGCTATAATTTCTAGAAATAGGATCAGTAATCTAAGATCAAAATCTGAAATTTCGGAAAACTTAGACTATTAAACTATAAACTTCGATAAGGGTTTGTACTTGTACTGTGAAAAGTCATTTATTTTGATTTGGGAAGTATTCCTTTCCTATTACTGATCGATTTTTGCATTTATCACATAATTGTTCAAATTTTACATAACCTGGTGGTGTCTACATATACTATTCGCAATCTTGATCCCTTAGAGTAAATAATAATCTTTAAACAACTCAATTTATCTGATAAAGTTAATTAAATTCGAGTTTATCTCTAGGCACAGCTCAACTTTTAACTAAATCGGCTTAACTGTGGATTCTCTCGGTTATCGATGTTCGTGATACATTTTTCAGGCCGACGTAATACAAAAAAATAACAACAAAACAAACAGAAAATATCCAAGGTAGATACTATAAAATTAAACTGACCATCATAGTATCACTTATTAATTATCAAAATTTTTAATAACAATCCCCTTTTTTGTTTACAAGGTTGATCCATTGTTATGATATGGATTTTTTTTTGTGATACTGATTGGGATACTTTTCAATTTTCAATAAAACAAACCGTCGATTCAGCTGAGCAACCAACCGCGTTTTCATTCCGTTGTACAAACACCTTCCGACGAAATTCAAGTGGAACAGTATATATATATATATATATAGAAGTGGAACAACTTGACACTGTTTCCATTGTAATTTAAAATTAAGAGCAAAAGGGCCATGTCAATTTACGTCGACGCAGAAACTTTCTGGATTCATAAGATGTTCTACATATTCAATATTTAAGACACAAGTTATTCAAGTGACTGAACCAAAATTATTTATTCAAATATCAACGTTTCTCTTTCGAATATAAGAAATATTGAAACTTTATTACCTCGTGTTGGAATTTTTAATTATGGCAGTGAAAAATAGGAGAATGTTTCAACTTTTTCTGTTTAAATTGAATTCGCTCGTTTATAATATTCTAAATACAAGTTTTGATCTTTAATTTTCACTGGATCGAATACAAATATTTTAAAATAACGAATAGATAACCAATAGACTAATTTCATCAAATTATTTAGCAGTTTTTCGTTTTTTTCCTACCCCTGTTTGGTTTATATCGTAAAATTTACATAGAACGTGAAACATAAATGATGAAACCGATTTAAAACCGTGCTATAGTGGAGAAATAATGTATGCAAGTTTATGGGTTTGTTTGATATTGTACTATTTACCAAAATTGAAACGAGGATGCGGTAAACATGATCGTGGGGATTTCCGATGTACCCAATTAAATTATAGAGGGTTTTTAGGCCCAGAAGCCCAAAGTAAATAAACTAAACTAAAGGAATTTAATCTCAGTAACACGAATATTGAATTTGAGATTCAGGTTATCAAATTATATCGAATGTACGTACGACAAAACAAATCAACCCACGCATACGTTTTTTATTGAATATCCACTGATATGATAACCCAAATAAACTACCCACATAATGCCATGTTTTATTTTTATAAATAAACTTTTGTGTTGGTAACAAAATCGATAAATAACTGTTGCTATTGAGCATATATAGCAAGGGTTTTAACCTCAAAAGGTCACCTGTAGAGTAACCAGTGACGGAATCCTAATAGCTTGAATGCCAGTCTCCAACAACAACTCGGATGATGTACTGATTTATTTATGGCGCTACGTATTTCATTAAAACATTGTCAACGTCCTTGTCTGGAAAACTACGAATAGAAATTTATACATAATGATTACATTTCAACTGATTTTTCTCTTAAATCAACTCTGGTCGATTTTAGTAATATGTTTTTTTCTATTTATGCACAGAATCAACTTTTTTAAAAATATTTTAAAATATGGTGGCTGCGTTCATAATCAACTGTTTTTTTAAAAATGGCGAGCGCGGTGAAGGTTTGAATTTTGTTTTTAAATAACTGTTTTTCGCTTTAAAGGAGCTTCATTATATTTTCACATCACTAGACGACTTGTACATTATAAAACGTTGTACGATTCTCGTCTAAACAAGTAAACAAGAGATGCCAGCTACAAATTATTCATATCCAACCCAGCATTTCTAACTATTCTAAAATATGGTGGCTGCGCTCAGAATCAACTGATTTTTAAAAAATAGCGAGCACGCTGAAAGTTTGAATTTTGTTTTTAAATAACTGATTTGGCTTTAAACGAGTTTCATTATATTTTTATTTATTCTAACACGAATATGATAATCCTACATAATAGTTAGTTAATTTTTTTATGTGTTTTGATCTATGGCAATCACTCAACTGTTTCGATACGTTCATATGGTGAATTTATGTCAGTGTTTTTTCTCATTCTGTTGTAACAACAATCAATAAATTTACAATAAGGATCATAAAAAAACTTGAGAAATGATTTGTGTTCACAGACGGCTTGAAAAAATTGATGTAAAACGTTTTACGATTCTCGTCTAAACAGGAAACACGTCAGCCGTAAACCGTTAAAATATGGTGGCCGCGCTCAGAATCGGCTTGTTTTTTGAAACTGGCGAGTGCGCCGAAGATTTCTGTATTAATTTTAAAATATGGTGGCCGCGCTGAGGATCAAATGTTTTTAAAAAATGGCGAGCGCAAGCGTTAAAGATTTAAATCTTGTTTTTAAATAACTGTTTTTCGCTTTAAACGAGTTTCATTATATTTTTATTTATTCTAACACGAATATGATATTCCTACATAATAGTTAGTTAATTTCTTTATGTGTTTTGATATATGGCAATCACTCAACTGTTTCGACACGTTCATATGGTGAATTTATTTCAGTTTTTTCTCATTCTGTTGTAACAACAATCAATAAATTTACAATAAGGATCATAAAAAAACTTGAGAAATGATTTGTGTTCACAGACGGCTTGAAAAAATTGATGTAAAACGTTTTAAATTGATGTAAAACGTTTTACGATTCTCGTCTAAACAGGAAACACGTCAGCTGCAAACCAGCTGCAAACCACCCATTTCCAACTGTTCTGAACATTTTAAAATATGGTGGCCGCGCTCAGAATCGGCTTGTTTTTTGAAACTGGCGAGTGCGCCGAAGATTTCTGTATTAATTTTAAAATATGGTGGCCGCGCTCAGGATCAACTGTTTTTAAAAAATGGCGAGCGCGAGCGTTAAAGATTTAAATCTTGTTTTTAAATAACTGTTTTTCGCTTTAAACGAGTTTCATTATATTTTTATTTATTCTAACACGAATATGATAATCCTACATAATAGTTAGTTAATTTTTTTATGTGTTTTGATCTATGGCAATCACTCAACTGTTTCGACACGTTCATATGGTGAATTTACTTCAGTTTTTTCTTATTTTGTTGAAGCAACAATCAATAAATTTACAATAAGGATCATAAAAAAACTTGAGAAATGATTTGTGTTCACAGACGGCTTGAAAAAATTGATGTAAAACGTTTTAAATTGATGTAAAACGTTTTACGATTCTCGTCTAAACAGGAAACACGTCAGCTGTAAACCAGCTGCAAACCACCCATTTCCAACTGTTCTGAACATTTTAAAATATGGTGGCCGCGCTCAGAATCGGCTTGTTTTTTGAAACTGGCGAGTGCGCCGAAGATTTCTGTATTAATTTTAAAATATGGTGGCCGCGCTGAGGATCAAATGTTTTTAAAAAATGGCGAGCGCAAGCGTTAAAGATTTAAATCTTGTTTTTAAATAACTGTTTTTCCCTTTAAACGAGTTTCATTATATTTTTATTTATTCTAACACGAATATGATAATCCTACATAATAGTTAGTTAATTTTTTTATGTGTTTTGATCTATGGCAATCACTCAACTGTTTCGACACGTTCATATGGTGAATTTACTTCAGTTTTTTCTTATTTTGTTGAAGCAACAATCAATAAATTTACAATAAGGATCATAAAAAAACTTGAGAAATGATTTGTGTTCACAGACGGCTTGAAAAAATTGATGTAAAACGTTTTAAATTGATGTAAAACGTTTTACGATTCTCGTCTAAACAGGAAACACGTCAGCTGTAAACCAGCTGCAAACCACCCATTTCCAACTGTTCTGAACATTTTAAAATATGGTGGCCGCGCTCAGAATCGGCTTGTTTTTTGAAACTGGCGAGTGCGCCGAAGATTTCTGTATTAATTTTAAAATATGGTGGCCGCGCTGAGGATCAAATGTTTTTAAAAAATGGCGAGCGCAAGCGTTAAAGATTTAAATCTTGTTTTTAAATAACTGTTTTTCGCTTTAAACGAGTTTCATTATATTTTTATTTATTCTAACACGAATATGATAATCCTACATAATAGTTAGTTAATTTTTTTATGTGTTTTGATCTATGGCAATCACTCAACTGTTTCGACACGTTCATATGGTGAATTTACTTCAGTTTTTTCTTATTTTGTTGAAGCAACAATCAATAAATTTACAATAAGGATCATAAAAAAACTTGAGAAATGATTTGTATTCACAGACGGCTTGAAAAAATTGATGTAAAACGTTTTAAATTGATGTAAAACGTTTTACGATTCTCGTCTAAACAGGAAACACGTCAGCTGTAAACCAGCTGCAAACCACCCATTTCCAACTGTTCTGAACATTTTAAAATATGGTGGCCGCGCTCAGAATCGGCTTGTTTTTTGAAACTGGCGAGTGCGCCGAAGATTTCTGTATTAATTTTAAAATATGGTGGCCGCGCTCAGGATCAACTGTTTTTAAAAAATGGCGAGCGCGAGCGTTAAAGATTTAAATCTTGTTTTTAAATAACTGTTTTTCGCTTTAAACGAGTTTCATTATATTTTTATTTATTCTGAGACGAATATGATATTCCTACATAATAGTTAGTTAATTTTTTTATGTGTTTTGATCTATGGCAATCACTCAACTGTTTCGACACGTTCATATGGTGAATTTACTTCAGTTTTTTCTTATTTTGTTGAAGCAACAATCAATAAATTTACAATAAGGATCATAAAAAAACTTGAGAAATGATTTGTGTTCACAGACGGCTTGAAAAAATTGATGTAAAACGTTTTAAATTGATGTAAAACGTTTTACGATTCTCGTCTAAACAGGAAACACGTCAGCTGCAAACCAGCTGCAAACCACCCATTTCCAACTGTTCTGAACATTTTAAAATATGGTGGCCGCGCTCAGAATCGGCTTGTTTTTTGAAACTGGCGAGTGCGCCGAAGATTTCTGTATTAATTTTAAAATATGGTGGCCGCGCTCAGGATCAACTGTTTTTAAAAAATGGCGAGCGCGAGCGTTAAAGATTTAAATCTTGTTTTTAAATAACTGTTTTTCGCTTTAAACGAGTTTCATTATATTTTTATTTATTCTGAGACGAATATGATATTCCTACATAATAGTTAGTTAATTTTTTTATGTGTTTTGATCTATGGCAATCACTCAACTGTTTCGACACGTTCATATGGTGAATTTACTTCAGTTTTTTCTTATTTTGTTGAAGCAACAATCAATAAATTTACAATAAGGATCATAAAAAAACTTGAGAAATGATTTGTATTCACAGACGGCTTGAAAAAATTGATGTAAAACGTTTTACGATTCTCGTCTAAACAGGAAACATGTCAGCTGCAAACCAGCTGCAAACCACTCAATTCCAACTGTTCTGAACATTTTAAAATATGGTGGCCGCGCTCAGAATCGCTGTTTTAAAAAAATTGGCGAGTGTGCCGAAGGTTTCTGTGCTAATTTTAAAATATGGTGGCTGCGCTCGCATTAAACTTCCGATGAATTCCGATCGCCTCACTTATTATATATGCGTGTTTCTATTATATTTTCTTCTTGTCTCCAAATCAATTTCCCCCATTGTTATTTTCCGAAACGAAATGTTATTCCATTATAATCAACTTCCCTATTTCTCTTTATCTATGGTATTCACTCAAGTATTTCGTTAGATTCATATGACATATTTATTTATTTTTTACAACAAAAGAAAAAAGATGCGTCTAGACGACTAAAAAAAATAAGCTATAAAAAATAACAATAAAAACTCATATTATTACCCTCTAAAAATGCCAGTATCTTTTTTTCAACATATCTACATCGCATCGTTCGCTATAACTACATAGTAAAATAATTTTTTTTTAGTAGAGAAAATTGTTTTTATGGTCTTTTTTCGTAGGTTTGAGACTTATCCACACATTAAACTTCTTAAAAATTACTGTAGTTATTCCGAAAAAAGTGAAACTAATCAACATTAATTATAGAAAAATCTGCCACGAACTTCCAGACATTACGACACTGACATATCTCATTGAGAAAACCAAAAGATAAATAACCAATTAGGGCAGTTTGTTCTAGATCTAGATTTACTTTTGCAACGAATAATTTTACTTTCCATGAAAAAACGGTGACAGATTAGAAAACTGTATAAAGTCTATCGAGCCCTTGAATATAAAATGACCGAAAACATAATTCTGTGTTAAGTTATATTCAGTATTAGGGTGAATAATTTAAAAATTAAATAAAAAATCTTTTGTTTATTGAATCACAAGACTCATATTGAATTCGAAATGATAAAATGTCCATTTGAAACGAAGTATTGAACGCCATCTGTTCAATAAAGCGAATTTTGAACTAACTAACTTTAAGTATCGATATCTCGAAAACGAAACGAGATATCGAAAAATTTCATTCTCCATTTTCGATTTATTTTGACCTAATTAAGCCAAATCTGCTATTCAATTGCACTCTTCCCTACTAGTTCTTCGAAAATTAATCACTAATATTTCGATATGATTTCTTTTGCAAGCGACGAGCTTCTGTCTCGAAATGAAATATTTCTCGTTTGAATAATAAATTTTCCGTGTCTTAATAATCTTTTTTCTAGTCAAATTTTGTATTATTTCCTTTTTTGACCGATGTTTTTCACATTTTTCGATTACAAAACAATTATAATTCAGTCTAAAACAAAATATATTCTCTACCGAGTGTTATTTTTCCTGTAAATAAAAACAGTGTTTGAAATATAACTCAGTCTCCGACATCCGTAGGGAATCACGTGGAATATAAATGTGATAGAGTTTGAAGGTTCTCTCATTTATATTCTGGGGGTGTTATTATAACTGCCATTCTTGCTATTATTTCATAAAATTCTTATACGAATAAAACATATTTTCTATAAGGTATAAGAATGAAGAAAATACATTTTTTTCTATAAATAGAATGTACATTTAATCATCTATAACGAACACATATCAACAAGTAAAATAAATTCGATAGTTAAATTTTCCTCATCAAGTTTTTTCCGCAGATTTTTGCTTCATTTTATTTCGCAATGTAATTTATCTATTTGTAACTTTGTTATTTCTACAAACTCCTACCTTTTTTTGTATTTATTCATTTAATTTTTAGTTTATTTTCGTGAAATAAAAACTTTCTTTCGGAATAACAAACATTTACTTTAACACTTTTCCGGTTTTCTAGGAAAAAACATATAAATGCACCTGAATATACATCTATTTTCTATCATAATGTAAAGACGAGTATCTTCGCTTTGACTGAATAAATAAAAATTCTGGTTGTAGGGTGAATATACACGTGTTCTTCTTATCGGGTACGGCTTCCGTCATAAATACATTATGAGCTCGGTATAGCAGAAACCGCCCTTACACACTTACAACCCTTATCATCAACGTTCTCGATTCTGCTGACGACATATATATAAGAGAGAAAACATCTCTTTTATTCGCAATATCAACTCTTACCAATATTTTCTCTCTTTCTGGTTTTTCTCGCGTCACATGCACCTACGGATTTTTATGACGGAATTTACGTTACTTCTCAATTTTTTCCAAGATTTTCCAGTCATTATTAGAAAAGTATTCGATTCTTATATATTTAAATTTCAATATTTTTCGGAGAATTATATTATTTAGTCAAACAAACCTCTCATTTTATCGAATCACTCGGTATAAATTGATTGTTTTATATGAAAACTTGTCGTACTTTCAATTGTGATAATTTTCAAACCTCATATATTTTTGAACTTGTCTCACTTCCTCGGCAATTTGCTGGGAAATATTCACCACCTCTGCGGAGTCCTGCTTTGCAGAGGGGCTCGGACGGTTGGAGTGTCCTTCTAGACGTCTACGGCCCCTTTTGTCACTTATGGCATCGTTCCTGGAACATACTTCATGAGTGACGGACTATCAGTGGTTTCCTTTTACCCTACGTCTCCCTTCCCCTCTCCGGATTAGGAGTTCGGGTTCCTTTCTCTCTGCTGTCTTTGTCTTTCATCTTTTTCCTTGTTGCTGAGAATACTCTTAGCCATGTTCTGCACCGATTTCCAGTTCTCTGAGCTGTCAAGCATCTTCTCTACAATGTTGTCTGGAGTGAGCTCGCATTCCAACTGTCTGCAAGTCCTGTCTCTGACCTCTCTCCACTTGTAGCATACGAAGATGGTATATTCGACAGTGTCTACATATATATATACATCTATCCGTGGTGTCTTTTCTGAACCGTTTGACATAACATCGAAAGACGCTATGTCCTGTTAGGACCTGTGTCAGGTAGTAGTCTACTTGGCGGTGCTCCCACTTAACCCACGGCTTGATGTCTGGTATTAACCTTTTGGTCCATTGGGCCATCTAGTTTGCCATGTTGTGAGGGAACTTTCTCTAGCTTCGTTGCTATTCTGTAGCGATTTGTACTTGGATGTTCTTTCCTGGGCTAAGAGATCAATGGGCACCGTAGCCGTAATTACTTGGAGTGCTACCCCAGACACAGTTCGGAAGGCGGAGGCTACACGCAGCAACATGTCTCTTTGTGCTCTATTGACCGTAGTATAGTGCTTTTTTCTCATAAGCGCTTTTGGCCATATTGGGGCTCCATATAGGACAATATTTTGCATAGCACTACACAACACTGCTCTTTTGCTTTGCCTAGGACCTCCTACGTTTGGCATAATCCGAGCAAGTTTGGACACCCTTTCTATTGCTTTCTTTGTTACTGTTTCTACATGTTTGCCAAAATTTCTACTTTCGTCAATGGTTATACCTAGGTATCTCAGGTTCTTTGCTGGCTTTATATTGACTCCGTCTACGCTGAAGCTTATTTGCTCCCTCTTTTGTTTACCCTTTAGAAGGATTGCCTCAGTTTTGTGGGGGGCAAGAGCAAGCTTGTTGTCCCTCATCCAGGTATTTATTTTTTCCAGGCACATGTTGGTGTTAGTAACCAATGTCTGTTGGCTTTCTGCTCCGACTATCAGCGCCAGATCGTCAGCAAATCCTATTGTTACAGCATTACGAGCTCTAAGCTCAGCACGCCGTCATATAGTACATTCCACAGCAGTGGGCCCAGGACGGAACCCTGGGAAACACCAGACGTAATATCCACCTCCCTATTCTTTTCTAATTGCAGCTTTCTGTTTCTTAAATAGTTTAGAGACAAGGTTTATTAGATATGTCGATATTTTCCTTTTTTGTAGCTCTTTGATAATCAGGCTATGGCATGCAGTGTTGAAAGCATCTACTTTTGACATCCGTTACAGTATTCAGTGCAGCTTCTACAGCCTGGATCGTGGATTTCCCTTTTTGAAACCCATACTGACACTCCTCTGTCTTGTAGTCTTTCCCGTATGAACGCTTCTAGTAACTTGCTCAAAGAATTTAACAGACAGAGTGGTCTGTAGGAACTAGGTAACTCAGCTGACTTTCCTGGTTTTAGTATTAAAACCATCTTTGCAACTTTCCATTCATTTGGAAATTCCTGTTTTTGGAGTAGTTTGTGCCTAATAACCAGTCTGGGGCACAATCTGCTACTATTTTGATAGCCTTAGGGGGAATTTGGTCAATTCCACGTGATTTTCCACATTTGATACCTTGGGCTACCTTCCTTAGCTCTTCTGCTGTGAATGGTGGGGCTGGAGCTTCCTTTTCAGGGTATCTCCACTTATCATTGTAGAAACAGTACTACCACCAGTATTATACAAATGTAATTAAATCAATATTTCTGCAAATGTAAAAATAATTAACGTATACTGCAATACAAACCCGTCATTTTTTCTTTAATAATATATAATTAAATCTAATAATAGCGTGCCCTTCAACATTATCAAAACCTAACACGATATCCATGAAAAAAATTTATGTAAATATGACATGACATCTTCAAACTTCATATTACTTAATGTTTCTTTCAGTTATTGTGGATATAATTATAAAATAATCGAAATCTTTTTAATTTCTCATATTGTTCCTCTAATTTTTGTTTGTTCCGTTTCCGATTTCTTTGCTTCACTTCTATTTAAAACGGAAACTATAATTTACTCTCTTTACATCGACGACTGTTTTCACATCCATAAAACTGTTAAAATGTAAAAATTTAATTGAATGTCGACTTAAAATAGCTCGCCAGTCGGCTAAATGAAATAACTGGCGCGGTATACTCAAATAGAACAAACCTTATTATTTTTGTACCGAAAAAGGGTTAATGAATTGATCAATATGCATGTCTCGTATCTTTTAATCAACATTGTCCTTAAGGATTCTCCATTTTTTCTAATTTGAATTAATCAAATTGTAACGAAAATCTCTCTATTAATAAATTTTTGATCCTATAGACAAAAATTACAACAATTTGTTTCATAATCTATATATACGAGGTCTGGATATTAAATAATGAGATTGCACGCCTAGAGGACGTCTTAGACAGGTGGGGTATCTAGAAATCTTTTCTATGCATGTCCCAAAATACATTTCCATCACTATGAATCTCAAATTTCTCGTTAAATTGAAAAAAACTCCAGCTGAGTTGTATAAATTGTTGAAAAAGGCCTATGGGGACAATTCTGTATCTCGTGCGCGTGTTTTCGAGTGGTGCAAGCACTTTTGTGAAAGCACTGAAGTTGACCAGCGTCCAAGATTCCCTGTGACTATTTTTCACTCCAGAAACAGTGACCAAAATCAACAAAATTATGCTTGCAGATCGTCGAATTAGCATCCGGATTATTGCCGATAAAGAAACGGCTAGAAAAATTTTACGCGACGAATTACACATGACAAAAGTGTCAAAAAATCTGCTTTTGCGTCAACGGGTCTGCTCAGATTTCCTTGAAAGGTTACAAAAAGATCTGTTTTGGAAAGGACTCGATTTGAGTCTATGGTAGCGGTAAAGCAAAAAACGGCAGAGTTACTAAAGACACTCACCAAAAAAGGCTTCCAGAATTGCTTCAATCAATGGAAAAAACAAATGGAAACGTGTATGGTGAGGGGAGGTTAGTATATTGAAGGGAAACATTCGAATGTAGAATAATTTTTGTAATAAAATCCTTCAAGTTAATTTTATATAAAAGTTTCGATCGATTGAGGCAGTACGCGAAGTCTGCCGGGCTAATTAGTCTTTTCTTATTTCCTTTTAGATCCATTGCGATATCTATTAACGCAATTATTTTCAAAATGATTTAAAAATATGGTGGGTGTACGCAGAATTAACAATTTTTGAAAAAATTGCTTTTTGCTTATTTATATGTTTGTTATTATCTTTCTTATACCATTATTTAGCTTTATTTCCCATATTTTTTCATTTATTGTGTTTATATACCCTCAATTTTGTGTGTTTTTTCAAATTAACTCACATTATTAATTTCCGATATTTCGCTATCAATTTTTGTAATAAATACTGAGAAATTCTAATAACACAAACTAAGTTAAACGATAGGATGATTCCATTGTTGTTGAATATTTCTTTACTTAATCAAGAGGGTTCAATTTCTTCCGTTTTAGAACCTCACTCTTAAATATTACTACTACTTTGGGTTAATTTTACTTCCCCTATATAATTTCTACATATCCTAATGTTTAAACTGGTTCATCTTGCCTGAAAAAACTGTATCCTGTATTTCTTTTTCGCTCATTTAATATTGTTTCAACTTAACTCAATTTATACTTCATAAAACTACTTTCAATTTATTTCTAAAACGTAAAAGTTTGAAATAAAAATTCTATTACCTGGAATACCGCGTCCAGATTGAAAAAAAACGAAAACAATCCGTTTAATATTCCACTGCGAATTGGATAACTTGTGCAATTCGAAGACTATCAGAAGTTTTTTCTTTTAAATATTATTCACATCATGAATGAGTTGTTTTCGAATCTGTTAGTACAAAATCAAATTTGTAGACATCTTTCAATAAAAAAACATTAGAATCGGACCTTAAAACGCTAAGAAAATGTACCATATATTTGATTTTAATAAGTAATATTTTTCTTTTATGAATATTTCTCCTTTTTCAAAATATTTTAGTAACAAATCAATTGTACCTGATTGATATATTAAAATCCTGTTGTCTTGGAAGGGGAACGAGTTTTTTGTCGTATTGAACTCATAAAATTTGTCAAGAAAACTTGTCATTTTGTTTATTATCAACTCTATATACGAAAAATCTTCGATAGAGGTAAATTCTCGAAAAAAAATCGATTAAATTTGTATCGATTGTTCCAAATTGCCTCAATCAAACACACGACTGCGTTTCAATTGAATACGACAAGTTTCAACTTCAATTTAATGAATTAGAATAAAAGTTTTCTAGTCGTATCGATCGTACCGATTATAATTATTAATGTTGATAATGCAACAACATTATATAGAGCTTAATATCGTGCATTTGTGTTTACTATATCGATTAGTACTTTTTATTTGATTTTAATAAGTAATCTGTTTCTTTTTTATGAATATTTCCCCTTTTTCAAAATAATTTAGTAACAAATCAATTGTACCTGATTGATATATTAAAATCCTGTTGTCTTGGAAGGGGAACGAGTTTTTTGTCGTATTGAACTCATAAAAATTGTCAAGAAAACTTGTCATTTTGTTTATTATCAACTCTATATACGAAAAATCTTCGATAGAGGTAAATTCTCGAAAAAAAATCGATTAAATTTGTATCGATTGTTCCAAATTGCCTCAATCAAACACACGACTGCGTTTCAATTGAATACGACAAGTTTCAACTTCAATTTAATGAATTAGAATAAAAGTTTTCTAGTCGTATCGATCGTACCGATTATTATTATTAATGTTGATAATGCAACAACATTATATAGAGCTTAATATCGTGCATTTGTGTTTACTATATCGATTAGTACTTTTTATTTGATTTTAATAAGTAATCTGTTTCTTTTTTATGAATATTTCCCCTTTTTCAAAATAATTTAGTAACAAATCAATTGTACCTGATTGATATATTAAAATCCTGTTGTCTTGGAAGGGGAACGAGTTTTTTGTCGTATTGAACTCATAAAATTTGTCAAGAAAACTTGTCATTTTGTTTATTATCAACTCTATATACGAAAAATCTTCGATAGAGGTAAACTCTCGAAAAAAAATCGATTAAATTTGTATCGATTGTTCCAAATTACCTCAATCAAACACACGACTGCGTTTCAAATGAATACGACAAGTTTCAACTTCAATTTAATGAATTAGAATAAAAGTTTTCTAGTCGTATCGATCGTACCGATTATTATTATTAATGTTGATAATGCAACAACATTATATAGAGCTTAATATCGTGCATTTGTGTTTACTATATCGATTAGTACTTTATATTTGATTTTAATAAGTAATCTGTTCCTTTTTTATGAATATTTCCCCTTTTTCAAAATATTTTAGTAACAAATCAATTGTACCTGATTGATATATTAAAATCCTGTTGTCTTGGAAGGGGAACGAGTTTTTTGTCGTATTGAACTCATAAAATTTGTCAAGAAAACTTGTCATTTTGTTTATTATCAACTCTATATACGAAAAATCTTCGATAGAGGTAAACTCTCGAAAAAAAATCGATTAAATTTGTATCGATTGTTCCAAATTACCTCAATCAAACACACGACTGCGTTTCAATTGAATACGACAAGTTTCAACTTCAATTTAATGAATTAGAATAAAAGTTTTCTAGTCGTATCGATCGTACCGATTATTATTATTAATGTTGATAATGCAACAACATTATATAGAGCTTAATATCGTGCATGTGTGTTAACTATATCGATTAGTACTTTTTATTTGATTTTAATAAGTGATCTGCTTCTTTTTTATGAATATTTTCCCTTTTTCAAAATATTTTAGTAACAAATCAATTGTACCTGATTGATATATTAAAATCCTGTTGTCTTGGAAGGGGAACGAGTTTTTTGTCGTATTGAACTCATAAAATTTGTCAAGAAAACTTGTCATTTTGTTTATTATCAACTCTATATACGAAAAATCTTCGATAGAGGTAAATTCTCGAAAAAAAATCGATTAAATTTGTATCGATTGTTCCAAATTGCCTCAATCAAACACACGACTGCGTTTCAATTGAATACGACAAGTTTCAACTTCAATTTAATGAATTAGAATAAAAGTTTTCTAGTCGTATCGATCGTACCGATTATTATTATTAATGTTGATAATGCAACAACATTATATAGAGCTTAATATCGTGCATGTGTGTTAACTATATCGATTAGTACTTTTTATTTGATTTTAATAAGTGATCTGCTTCTTTTTTATGAATATTTTCCCTTTTTCAAAATATTTTAGTAACAAATCAATTGTACCTGATTGATATATTAAAATCCTGTTGTCTTGGAAGGGGAACGAGTTTTTTGTCGTATTGAACTCATAAAATTTGTCAAGAAAACTTGTCATTTTGTTTATTATCAACTCTATATACGAAAAATCTTCGATAGAGGTAAATTCTCGAAAAAAAATCGATTAAATTTGTATCGATTGTTCCAAATTACCTCAATCAAACACACGACTGCGTTTCAATTGAATACAACAAGTTTCAACTTCAATTTAATGAATTAGAATAAAAGTTTTCTAGTCGTATCGATCGTACCGATTATTATTATTAATGTTGATAATGCAACAACATTATATAGAGCTTAATATCGTGCATGTGTGTTAACTATATGGATTAGTACTTTTTATTTGATTTTAATAAGTAATCTGTTTCTTTTTTATGAATATTTCCCCTTTTTCAAAATAATTTAGTAACAAATCAATTGTACCTGATTGATATATTAAAATCCTGTTGTCTTGGAAGGGGAACGAGTTTTTTGTCGTATTGAACTCATAAAAATTGTCAAGAAAACTTGTCATTTTGTTTATTATCAACTCTATATACGAAAAATCTTCGATAGAGGTAAATTCTCGAAAAAAAATCGATTAAATTTGTATCGATTGTTCCAAATTGCCTCAATCAAACACACGACTGCGTTTCAATTGAATACGACAAGTTTCAACTTCAATTTAATGAATTAGAATAAAAGTTTTCTAGTCGTATCGATCGTACCGATTATTATTATTAATGTTGATAATGCAACAACATTATATAGAGCTTAATATCGTGCATGTGTGTTAACTATATCGATTAGTACTTTATATTTGGATAACTAGCACTAGTAAAGTATCAGAGTAATTAATCGGTGTATGTAAACCCCATACACGAACATTCATAAAATGGATCATTTCATGTATATTTTGCGCAAACATGAAGCATAACTAAAAGTGTATATTACGTACGTTTAATTAACAAGATAAAAAATCATATTATCAAGAAAATAAAATTTCAAATTGGATGTTTAAAGTTTAAATTTGGAGATTCAAACTTTATGTTTATTTTGTGAGAAAATTATATCTACCAACTACCCCCGATTGCGATGTCTATTAATCACTGGAAGGTTAAAGAAAAAATAAGAACATTAAGAACGTTTAGAACATACCTTCATCCTCGACCTAACCTGTCGGCATAAAATAAAGCCGCAGGTTAAGGGACCGAGGGGTTGTTCGACTTGAGAAATGTAAGAGTGGTTGAGGAGTAGTGGATGAAGACAGCGGTAGCGTGGCAGGAAAGGGGAGAAGACGACCTGTTACGCTACCTGATGGTCTACTCTTGAGACCTCTCCCCGTATCGATCCAGAAAATAAGCTAATGCAGAGTTGTATCATTCAAAACATTCGTGAATAAATATCTATATTACCGGATTTATAAATTTTTTTTATTTTCAATTTATACTAGTCTTTGTTTCGATAATATAATTTTAAAAATACGAACAAAACCGGTTAAATTCTCGTCCATTTACATATTAACAAATTCAATCCTTATTTTCCTCGAGCCTTTTATAGCGGAATTTTCCTTGAAAGTGTACGAATTTCGTGAAAAGAGCGTCGATTGATGGAATAGTCACATTACACATTTAGTCTATTAGATTTCCAGTCCATTTCTAAATTGACAGCGTCCTAGTTATGTGAAGAAAAATTCTGAAAAGTAAAACGCATAAAAATCAAGATTAAATAACTGTCAACATTTTATTAGTATAAATATGAATATTCTAAATAATGAATCTTGTTAATTCAATCGTGAAATTAATTAGATACATTGGCTTGAGAAATTACAAAATTGTAAATTGTGTTTTTTTGTAACAATGAAGTTTTTAAAACTAGATTTTCAAAAGTAAAATCTTCAACTTCCTCGTCATTTTTATACGATACAAAATGGGCACTGTAATAAGTGAGGATTTAATTTATTTTCACAAATGCTCTTTCCAAAATTTTGACGTTTTGTTTAACTTTACATAAACAACGTTTTCAACCTAGTTTTGATATTAAGCCCAAAGTTTATTAGTCGAATTTTTCAAGGAGAAAAATCAGGTTAGGTTAGGTTTTTAGGTTTCCCATGTTTTGGGACCTCCTGAACACGATTATGATGGTTTTTCGAATGTCTGTAGTTTATATAAATATCTGTTTAAGCTACAATTCTTATTTTCGTCTCTCGAGCAATTGCTATGGGTCCGATTTGGTTTAAAATTAGCTTTTTGGCGGCGGATTGATGTTATTAGAGTTTGGTTGAAAAAAAATGAATATTTCGAGGGGTCGCAGTGCGAAAAAAGTGGTTTTTGACCTTTGCTCATCTCTGCAGATCGAACGAAAAGCGACTGAAAAATGAAATTTCACATGTAGGTTCAATTAGTTGCGAGATGATTTCCTGTCTAAGGCCGAAACTTTCCATCTCCACCCCTCTCCATTTTATGGCCATTTTTGTTATATTTTCTTATTTCTTGGCCAGAAAAAATTTAACTAGAGGGTTGAAGAATTGTCTTTCTCAAGTTCAAAGTTTTCTTCTTCAGTTCTTCTAGCACAAAACGCCCGAAATCATTTTGATCGTTGATTTTTTTCACTTCCCATTTTCGGAAGTTCTTGTCATTATGACAATTTTTTCTTTGTTGTCAATTGGAATTGAACAAGAGGGTTCGAGACCACGGGGTCTATTGAAATTATGAATTTTCATTCGAGAGAAAAGTTATTGAGGAATAGCAAATTTTCCATATAAAGTAATAAGATTGAGAATTGATATCATTTCCAAGAAATTGATTTTATGGAAAGATTTGTTTGTGTATTAGTTCGACTTTTATGTATAATACAAATAAGTTTCTTTCCGAAACTAATCTAGAGATATTTGCATACAAAAGCAAGAAATTTAACTGTTTCAGTTATTTCTAACTACCGTGTAGTTTCTAATAACGTTTTCCTGTGTCATAAACTCTACTACAAACACGACGACTTTTGGTGTTGTTTCATTCGCATGTTGAAAATATCTCTGTTGCCTTTTTGGTATATCTACAAACTTCATAACTTCAACAATGGGTTGAACGGTTCCAGGGAATATGGAGCCTCAATACAATGATTTGATTTTCTGAATCAAATTTGGTTATTCGTTGATGCTATCGAATGGAATAACTTTCCATATGGGTCAGTAGAAAAAGATGTTTATAAAGTGAATTTTGTGCCAAAATCAGTGGAAAATTTTTTTCGATAAGATAATAAGTTGAATATCCGAAATGTCTCGTAAAAAGTGATATTTTTTTTATTGATTTATCTAAAAAAATATTTTTTTTTGGAGTATAAAAAGCAGCCAAGCGTGAAAATAGAATAGGAAGGAAACATCCTATGAAAATAAAAATTAATCATCTTCAGTGACGTCTAAGAATTTTCTCGCTAGTTCGATTAATAAAAATATCGAACTTGAATTGAGTATCAATGATAGAAATTACGAAAATCACTTTGTTTGATAAAAAAATTTGATTTGATTGCTGGTAAAATCGCAAATCGAAATTTGTTTTTACTGTAACTGAATTTTTGGAAAGCGACGTTGAATTATGTAGGTCGAACTTATCGATTTTGCTTTAAATAGTGAGTTCCTCCAAATAGACACCTCATCAAAATTTCATTGTTTTTCGATGGACAAAATTCGGTTAAATGCCTAGAGAAATCCGCTTCTTTAATTATAAATTTATAACAATAAAGATTTTCGCTCCAATTCCATCAATTTTTGATTAAAATTGATTAGAAAATTATATAATATTAAAATAAAAACATTACACGACAATTTTATCAATTGAAAAAAAAAATCAATATAACATAGATATAAAAATTTATTAATTGCTTTCATTGGTTAAAAAATCGGTAATTATACACTTTAGCGGTCACCTGGTTTTTTGGCTCTAGAAAATCGAAAAATGGATGGATTTGAATGATCTTGGTCTCAAAATGTTCCAAGTTTCCGGATTTATAAAAAAAATACGAAAATTAAAAAAAATAAATATTTTTTACAGTTTCATGACTTTAAATGCAAAAAAAAATGACTTTCTACATATAATCCTTCGTAACTGTTTCTGACGTCGTGGAATCAAGTTCGTATATTTTTTTTTACGCAATTTACATAAAAAAATGAATATTTTGAAAAAAAAAATTTCAGAAAAGTTAATTTTTTTGAATAATTGTGAGTTGTGGGATTTTGTTAATAATAAATTGAAATATATTGATAATGAGTTGCAACAATTGTGAATTGAATACATTTGAAGCACTTACAATATTCAGTGATACAAAACGACCTAACCTAACCTAACCTAACCTAACCTAACCTAACCTAACCTAACCTAACCTAACCTAACCTAACTAACCTAACCTAACCTAACCTAACCTAACCTAACCTAACCTAACCTAACCTAACCTAACCTAACCTAACCTAACCTAACCTAACCTAACCTAACCTAACCTAACCTAACCTAACCTAACCTAACCTAACCTAACCTAACCTAACCTAACCTAACCTAACCTAACCTAACCTAACCTAACCTAACCTAACCTAACCTAACCTAACCTAACCTAACCTAACCTAACCTAACCTAACCTAACCTAACCTAACCTAACCTAACCTAACCTAACCTAACCTAACCTAACCTAACCTAACCTAACCTAACCTAACCTAACCTAACCTAACCTAACCTAACCTAACCTAACCTAACCTAACCTAACCTAACCTAACCTAACCTAACCTAACCTAACCTAACCTAATCTAACCTAACCTAATCTAACCTAACCTAACCAAAATTATAAAATTTATCTGTTTTTCGATTTTTAATGGTCCAAAAACTATTAACATTGAAGAATATAGTAGGAAACTATTCACGAAAATTGATTGTTTTCCATAGATTTCATTTTAAGCTATAAAAACTGAAAAAATCATTCTTTTTGGATTTTTTTTTCAAATTGTTTATTAATTTATGTAGAATACAAAAAAAATATAAGAACTTTATAAGAACTTTTTGTAAAGGATTATTTTGCAAAACCGTTTTTTTTACGATTTAAAACAGTAAAACTGTGAGAAATTTTCATTCCAGCTATTTCTACCAATTTTTTTTATAAATCCACCGTAAAATGGAACATTTTGAGACCAAGATCATTAAAATCCATCCATTTTTCGATTTTCTAGAGTCAAAAAACCAGGTGACCGCGAAAGTGTATAATTACCATAATTTTTTGTAAAGGATTATTTTGCAAAACCGTTTTTTTTTACGATTTAAAACAGTAAAACTATGAGAAATTTTCGTTCCAGCTATTTCTACTATATTTTTTTTATAAATCCGCCGTAAAATGGAACATTTTGAGACCAAGATCATTAAAATCCATCCATTTTTCGATTTTCTAGAGTCAAAAAACCAGGTGATCGTGGAAGTGTATAATTACCATAATTTTTTGTAAAGGATTATTTTGCAAAACCGTTTTTTTTTACGATTTAAAACAGTAAAACTGTGAGAAATTTTCATTCCAGCTATTTCTACTATATTTTTTTTATAAATCCGCCGTAAAATGGAACATTTTGAGACTAAGATCATTCAAATCCATCCATTTTTCGATTTTCTAGAGTCAAAAAACCAGGTGATCGTGGAAGTGTATAATTACCATAATTTTTTGTAAAGGATTATTTTGCAAAACCGTTTTTTTTACGATTTAAAACAGTAAAACTGTGAGAAATTTTCATTCCAGCTATTTCTACTATATTTTTTTTATAAATCCGCCGTAAAATGGAACATTTTGAGACTAAGATCATTCAAATCCATCCATTTTTCGATTTTCTAGAGTCAAAAAACCAGGTGATCGTGGAAGTGTATAATTACCATAATTTTTTGTAAAGGATTATTTTGCAAAACCGTTTTTTTTACGATTTAAAACAGTAAAACTGTGAGAAATTTTCATTCCAGCTATGTCTACTAATTTTTTTTATAAATCCGCCGTAAAATGGAACATTTTGAGACCAAGATCATTAAAATCCATCCATTTTTCGATTTTCTAGAGCCAAAAAACCAGGTGACCGCGAAAGTGTATAATTACCATAATTTTTTGTAAAGGATTATTTTGCAAAACCGTTTTTTTTACGATTTAAAACAGTAAAACTGTGAGAAATTTTCATTCCAGCTATGTCTACTAATTTTTTTTATAAATCCGCCGTAAAATGGAACATTTTGAGACTAAGATCATTCAAATCCATCCATTTTTCGATTTTCTAGAGTCAAAAAACCAGGTGATCGTGGAAGTGTATAATTACCATAATTTTTTGTAAAGGATTATTTTGCAAAACCGTTTTTTTTACGATTTAAAACAGTAAAACTGTGAGAAATTTTCATTCCAGCTATTTCTACTATATTTTTTTTATAAATCCGCCGTAAAATGGAACATTTTGAGACTAAGATCATTCAAATCCATCCATTTTTCGATTTTCTAGAGTCAAAAAACCAGGTGATCGTGGAAGTGTATAATTACCATAATTTTTTGTAAAGGATTATTTTGCAAAACCGTTTTTTTTACGATTTAAAACAGTAAAACTGTGAGAAATTTTCATTCCAGCTATTTCTACTATATTTTTTTTATAAATCCGCCGTAAAATGGAACATTTTGAGACTAAGATCATTCAAATCCATCCATTTTTCGATTTTCTAGAGTCAAAAAACCAGGTGATCGTGGAAGTGTATAATTACCATAATTTTTTGTAAAGGATTATTTTGCAAAACCGTTTTTTTTTACGATTTAAAACAGTAAAACTGTGAGAAATTTTCATTCCAGCTATTTCTACTATATTTTTTTTATAAATCCGCCGTAAAATGGAACATTTTGAGACTAAGATCATTCAAATCCATCCATTTTTCGATTTTCTAGAGTCAAAAAACCAGGTGATCGTGGAAGTGTATAATTACCATAATTTTTTGTAAAGGATTATTTTGCAAAACCGTTTTTTTTACGATTTAAAACAGTAAAACTGTGAGAAATTTTCATTCCAGCTATTTCTACTATATTTTTTTTATAAATCCGCCGTAAAATGGAACATTTTGAGACTAAGATCATTCAAATCCATCCATTTTTCGATTTTCTAGAGTCAAAAAACCAGGTGATCGTGGAAGTGTATAATTACCATAATTTTTTGTAAAGGATTATTTTGCAAAACCGTTTTTTTTACGATTTAAAACAGTAAAACTGTGAGAAATTTTCATTCCAGCTATTTCTACTATATTTTTTTTATAAATCCGCCGTAAAATGGAACATTTTGAGACTAAGATCATTCAAATCCATCCATTTTTCGATTTTCTAGAGTCAAAAAACCAGGTGATCGTGGAAGTGTATAATTACCATAATTTTTTGTAAAGGATTATTTTGCAAAACCGTTTTTTTTACGATTTAAAACAGTAAAACTGTGAGAAATTTTCATTCCAGCTATTTCTACTATATTTTTTTTATAAATCCGCCGTAAAATGGAACATTTTGAGACTAAGATCATTCAAATCCATCCATTTTTCGATTTTCTAGAGTCAAAAAACCAGGTGACCGCGAAAGTGTATAATTACCATAATTTTTTGTAAAGGATTATTTTGCAAAACCGTTTTTTTTACGATTTAAAACAGTAAAACTATGAGAAATTTTCGTTCCAGCTATTTCTACTATATTTTTTTTATAAATCCGCCGTAAAATGGAACATTTTGATACCAAGATCATTAAAATCCATCCATTTTTCGATAATTTCGATAATAATTACCAAAAAATCTTTCAAAATTATAAAAAATTAAACTCTATATGCTGAAAAGCTCTAAACGTCATAATGTAAATTTTATAGGGATGGACTACATTAAAAATAAACAAGGGATAAAAAAATGTTTCATAAAATATTACCACCGGTCCTGTTAACTTCTATACCCTGTGGATTTCCAACTTGGAGTATATCATGGTTATGGTATATCAGAAAACTTTCGTGAAATTTGTTTGACTGGAAAAACTTACCTCTAATTCTCTTTTCAAGTACACAAAAACCCTCAAACGGAAAATAAAATGTATATAAGGTATTTTTATTATACAATTTATATCATTTCATTGGAGTTAGCTTCAGAAATGTTTTTATTTCGATTAAATATCAAAAACGATCAACAAAATCCTAATTTTTATTTTATTATTGTTTATTGGTGATTATTGATATCAACGAAGGATAAATTGGAGCTACTAACGAAGGTCGATCCTTATTTTATCACAACCTTTCTCGACAAAACAACATCAAAGTTTTAGTAAAACTTTTCATATTATAACAATGAGGTGTTTCAACGAAAATTTCACCTCTCCAACATTATATGTAATGACGAAGGTCATTTCGAACATTTGTTTCGATGGTTTCGTCGTTTTTTCCCTGTCATTTTTCAACAAATAAATCATTAAAAACCAAAATATTTCTTTATATATGGAAATAGTTTGTTAATGAATAAATAATTTTAGGCTGAAACGTAACTCATCCAGCTCCCCTTGGTTTCTGAGCTTATTGGGGGTTAAGTTTTTCATCAAAATACCTTTTAAATACACTTTAATAACTTAAAAAATAAATGAAAACTTAAATAAAAATTTCGAGGTATTAAAACGCCCAAAATCTTTTCCAAACTGGGAAAACTTACTTGAAATAGATGTATAATTCGTTTCTAAAACTCCACTAAATAAAGGACGTTCAAAATATTTTTTTTATATATATTTTAAATGAGAATTTGTTCATAATGCGCAGCGGAAAAAATTTCAAATTCTAAACCCGACAATAGTACAAAGAGAAAATGTAAAAGTAAGCTAATCCTATTGTTGACTGAACAAACTTTAGAAATCCCTATCGTAAAAAATAAACAGGCATATAAAAAAGAAGACGAGAAGGAAAAAACACGTTTTACGTTACTTGCTTTCTCTGGTATCTGTTTGTCGAACGACTGAAGTTAAAATATACAAACTTATTTCAGTTTCAACCAGAAAGAAAATATTTGGGAAACTGTACACACCCGTGGGTTTTCCAGGAAAGTAACTAATGCTCATGTTAATTTTCACTGGAAATATAAGTCTTCTGTAACAGTATATTCAGTACTCAAGTTTCTTTACACACAGTTCAGTGTTAAAATACATTTTTTATCGACTATTAACATTTCTCTCTATGAAAATAAATTTTTTCTAAAACAAATTACCACGAGGCTTATCTAAGTATTAATATAGAGGATTTTCAGCAAAGTTTCTAAAGTTAAAAATTCATTTAATATAATTTTCCAACAAAATAAAACTGTATTACAAAACTAGAGAAAATCACTCGCAAATTGGATCTGATGCACGATTCTTTTTCCTTCTGGAAAAAACGAACTTTCCTCCGAAGTTCTGCTTCGGGATAATCTAATATTTCCTAAAACTAGTCAAGTTGTTTCACCTGTTCGGTTGTCTCCATAATTTAGATCAAGAAAAAAAAGCTAAACAAACAAAATAGCTTTGGGTTAATTCTAATTAAAAAAAAAACTTTGTCGCTGTTAATAGTTTTCAAGATATCGAATTGTGAGTGGGAAAAAATACTAATTGTCGAATTCTGCTTTATACTCTGTTGTATTTTGGAGTAGTTCAAATATATAAAATCATTTTCTGATATTCCCCCTAACTTTTTTACGAGTTAAAAAGTATCCCATATGTATTTTTACGTGGGTTTTTAAATTATCAGTTATTATACAACATTAGAAAAGAAAATTTGTATTACCTAAATTATTATATCAAATGTTCTGTAGCTAAGAATATTTTGTATATTTTAAAACATTAACAATCGTTCAAGGTATCCAATTATTCGGCTCATTAAGTAGAGATTTTAAACGACTCGTTTTGTAATCATTAAAACACTTTCCGGGAAATTTCAATTTTTCAAAGGGTAATTGCCTATCATTTGGCAGAAATTTTTCCTGCGTTCGGATTGCGTATAATTTTCCAGAGGATTTTAACGACGCCATTCCGAAAAGAATACACGGCATGTCAAAAACGTTAATTACCAACTTTTTAAAACAATCCAAATTCAGTTTAAAATATCGAGCTTTTATTTTGAATTATATCAAAGCTTGAAGAGAGCTTTTGAGAGAAAAAACTATTTTCATTCTACTTCTATATTTAATTTAAATTAAAAATATGAAATGAAGCATGAACCTGAGCTTTTATTTTATCCTTAATTAAATAAAAAATAGTTTATAACATAACCTAAATACTATTGTGTTGTATTTTCATAAAATTTTATATATTTCCACGCTCAACGACGTTTTTGAATTGATTAATTAATTTAATTTTCGTAAAGTTAATTTACGAACTAAAATAATTATATCTTCTAAGAAAAACTTCACGGTATTTAAAATATAATCAAGATTATACCCATAAAATAGCTGTTGAAATTAGTTTGTTGATGGGAGTTCAGAATTTCTCTCTCTTGTAAACGCGACATACCTTCACTATAATCCACGCAATAAATAAGGTAAGTGAAAGGGCGAAGGTCTATACTAACGTAAATTATCTCGTCATTCTCGAAAATTAACCCTTTAACTTTAATATTTGCCTTAAACTCAGGAATGGGTTGTTGCTAGTATCACAAAAAATTAATTATTATTTTTTTGACGGGTCAGATTCAGGGTTTTCGAATCATATATTATATTTCTTAAATATTCCATGGAAAAAATTAACACATAAAGTTTCTCTGTGACATCAAGGCATATATATAAATCAAAAAACAATATTTTCGTGATTTTCGTGAAGGTTTGGTCTTGTTTGACTTTGTAATGACTTCATTCGCGAATGGCACACCCTGTATTGAATTTTTTCACAAAGGAA
This sequence comes from Diorhabda sublineata, assembly GCF_026230105.1. Taxonomy (NCBI): domain Eukaryota; kingdom Metazoa; phylum Arthropoda; class Insecta; order Coleoptera; family Chrysomelidae; genus Diorhabda; species Diorhabda sublineata. Next base: position 7,564,958 of record NC_079483.1, read on the forward strand.
TTTAATGTTTTCGTAAATATCTTTCATATCAGAACCGTGGGGAACCTGTACTGAAGGATATTCATTTTCGTTGTTTAGCAGCACTGCTTTCAAGCTAGTTTCTGAGAATTAAATGAACAATCTCCAGAGACTTGGATTATATTAACTATACTATAAATTTATCACTACAGGAATGTATCATCTGCTTTAGAAAATTTTTTTATTAAGTGAAAGTGATTTCCAGTCGTTCAATATAGACCCCAAAAGCTGAGCTTGTATTTTTTTTCAGACCAGAAACAGAATCCTGACTTTCTGCTTGATTTAGAGGAAGTCTGGACATTATGTTTGGAATTTTGTTTGAATCAAACAAAAATAACAATCACTTACGTGATCTTTTGGTATACCAAAAACGAATAAAATTGATCACAAAGTTTGTGTAATAAAAACAGCGTTTACCAATGTTGGTTTTCAATGAAAAGAATAATTTTTAACAAAGAAAATTCTTTTCTTTACATATTTATCGAAAAATCGAAGTAATTTTCTTTCGGCCTTGGTTATGACGCCTTTTGATTGGATCAAACAAAAATAACATTCACTTACATGATCTTTTTGTATACCATAAACGAATAAAAATGATCACAAAATTCGTGTAATAAAAACAGCGTTTACCAATGTTGGTTTTCTATGAAAAGGATATTTTTTAACAAACAAAACTCTTTTCTCTACATATTTATCGAAAAATCGAAGCAATTTTCTTTCGGCCTTTGTTGTGATGCCTTTTGTTTGAATCAAACAAAAATAACAATCACTTACATGATCTTTTGGTATACCAAAAACGAATAAAAATGATCACAAAGTTCGTGTAATAAAAACAGCGTTTACCAATGTTGGTTTTCTATGAAAAAAATAATGTTTAACAAAGAAAATTCTTTTCTTTACATATTTATCGAAAAATCGAAGCAATTTTCTTTCGGCCTTTGTTGTGATGCCTTTTGTTTGAATCTAACAAAAATAACAATCACTTACATGATCTTTTGGTATACCAAAAACGAATAAAAATGATCACAAAGTTCGTGTAATAGAAACAGCGATTACCAGTTTTGTTTTTCTATGAAAAAAATAATGTTTAACAAAGAAAATTCTTTTCTTTACATATTTATCGAAAAATCGAATCAATTTTCTTTCGGCCTTGGTTGTGACGCCTTTTGTTTGAATCCAACAAAAATAACAATCACTTACATGATCTTTTGGTATACCAAAAACGAATAAAAATGATCACAAATTTCGTGTAATAAAAACAGCGTTTACCAGTGTTGTTTTTATATGAAAAGAATAATTTTTAACAAACAAAATCCTTTTTTTTCACATATTTATCGAAAAATCGAAGCAATTTTCTTTCGGCCTTGGTTGTGACGCCTTTTGTTTGAATCAAACAGAAATAACATTCACTTACATGATCTTTTTGTATACCAAAAACGAATAAAAATGATCACAAAATTCGTGTAATAAAAACAGCGTTTACCAGTGTTGTTTTTCTATGAGAAAAATAATTTTTAACAAACAAAATTCTTTTTTTTCACATATTTATCGAAAAATCGAAGCAATTTTCTTTCGGCCTTGGTTGTGACGCCTTTTGTTTGAATCAAACAAAAATAACAATCACTTACATGATCTTTTGGTATACCAAAAACGAATAAAAATGATCACAAATTTCGTGTAATAAAAACAGCGTTTACCAGTGTTGTTTTTATATGAAAAGAATAATTTTTAACAAACAAAATCCTTTTTTTTCACATATTTATCGAAAAATCGAAGCAATTTTCTTTCGGCCTTGGTTGTGACGCCTTTTGTTTGAATCAAACAGAAATAACATTCACTTACATGATCTTTTGGTATACCAAAAACGAATAAAAATGATCACAAATTTCGTGTAATAAAAACAGCGTTTACCAGTGTTGTTTTTCTATGAGAAAAATAATTTTTAACAAACAAAATTCTTTTCTCTACATATTTATCGAAAAATCGAAGCAATTTTCTTTCGGCCTTTGTTGTGATGCCTTTTGTTTGAATCAAACAAAAATAACAATCACTTACATGATCTTTTGGTATACCAAAAACGAATAAAAATGATCACAAAATTCGTGTAATAAAAACAGCGTTTACCAGTGTTGTTTTTCTATGAGAAAAATAATTTTTAACAAACAAAATTCTTTTTTTTCACATATTTATCGAAAAATCGAAGCAATTTTCTTTCGGCCTTGGTTGTGACGCCTTTTGTTTCAATCAAACAAAAATAACAATCACTTACATGATCTTTTTGTATACCAAAAACGAATAAAAATGATCACAAAATTCGTGTAATGAAAACAGCGTTTACCAGTGTTGTTTTTCTATGAGAAAAATAATTTTTAACAAACAAAATTCTTTTCTCTACATATTTATCGAAAAATCGAAGCAATTTTCTTTCGGCCTTTGTTGTGATGCCTTTTGTTTGAATCAAACAAAAATAACAATCACTTACATGATCTTTTGGTATACCAAAAACGAATAAAAATGATCACAAATTTCGTGTAATAAAAACAGCGTTTACCAGTGTTGTTTTTCTATGAGAAAAATAATTTTTAACAAACAAAATTCTTTTCTCTACATATTTATCGAAAAATCGAAGCAATTTTCTTTCGGCCTTTGTTGTGATGCCTTTTGTTTGAATCAAACAAAAATAACAATCACTTACATGATCTTTTGGTATACCAAAAACGAATAAAAATGATCACAAAATTCGTGTAATAAAAACAGCGTTTACCAATGTTGGTTTTCTATGAAAAGAATATTTTTTAACAAACAAAATTCTTTTCTCTACATATTTATCGAAAAATCGAAGCAATTTTCTTTCGGCCTTGGTTGTGACGCCTTTTGTTTCAATCAAACAAAAATAACAATCACTTACATGATCTTTTTGTATACCAAAAACGAATAAAAATGATCACAAAATTCGTGTAATAAAAACAGCGTTTACCAGTGTTGTTTTTCTATGAGAAAAATAATTTTTAACAAACAAAATTCTTTTTTTTCACATATTTATCGAAAAATCGAAGCAATTTTCTTTCGGCCTTGGTTGTGACGCCTTTTGTTTGAATCAAACAAAAATAACAATCACTTACATGATCTTTTGGTATACCAAAAACGAATAAAAATGATCACAAATTTCGTGTAATAAAAACAGCGTTTACCAGTGTTGTTTTTCTATGAAAAGAATAATTTTTAACAAACAAAATCCTTTTTTTTCACATATTTATCGAAAAATCGAAGCAATTTTCTTTCGGCCTTGGTTGTGACGCCTTTTGTTTGAATCAAACAAAAATAACAATCACTTACATGATCTTTTTGTATACCAAAAACGAATAAAAATGATCACAAAATTCGTGTAATAAAAACAGCGTTTACCAGTGTTGTTTTTCTATGAAAAGAATAATTTTTAACAAACAAAATCCTTTTTTTTCACATATTTATCGAAAAATCGAAGCAATTTTCTTTCGGCCTTGGTTGTGACGCCTTTTGTTTGAATCAAACAAAAATAACAATCACTTACATGATCTTTTTGTATACCAAAAACGAATAAAAATGATCACAAAATTCGTGTAATAAAAACAGCGTTTACCAGTGTTGTTTTTCTATGAAAAGAATAATTTTTAACAAACAAAATCCTTTTTTTTCACATATTTATCGAAAAATCGAAGCAATTTTCTTTCGGCCTTGGTTGTGACGCCTTTTGTTTGAATCAAACAAAAATAACAATCACTTACATGATCTTTTTGTATACCAAAAACGAATAAAAATGATCACAAAATTCGTGTAATAAAAACAGCGTTTACCAGTGTTGTTTTTCTATGAAAAGAATAATTTTTAACAAACAAAATCCTTTTTTTTCACATATTTATCGAAAAATCGAAGCAATTTTCTTTCGGCCTTGGTTGTGACGCCTTTTGTTTGAATCAAACAGAAATAACATTCACTTACATGATCTTTTTGTATACCAAAAACGAATAAAAATGATCACAAAATTCGTGTAATAAAAACAGCGTTTACCAGTGTTGTTTTTCTATGAGAAAAATAATTTTTAACAAACAAAATTCTTTTTTTTCACATATTTATCGAAAAATCGAAGCAATTTTCTTTCGGCCTTGGTTGTGACGCCTTTTGTTTGAATCAAACAGAAATAACATTCACTTACATGATCTTTTGGTATACCAAAAACGAATAAAAATGATCACAAATTTCGTGTAATAAAAACAGCGTTTACCAGTGTTGTTTTTCTATGAGAAAAATAATTTTTAACAAACAAAATTCTTTTCTCTACATATTTATCGAAAAATCGAAGCAATTTTCTTTCGGCCTTTGTTGTGATGCCTTTTGTTTGAATCAAACAAAAATAACAATCACTTACATGATCTTTTGGTATACCAAAAACGAATAAAAATGATCACAAAATTCGTGTAATAAAAACAGCGTTTACCAGTGTTGTTTTTCTATGAGAAAAATAATTTTTAACAAACAAAATTCTTTTTTTTCACATATTTATCGAAAAATCGAAGCAATTTTCTTTCGGCCTTGGTTGTGACGCCTTTTGTTTCAATCAAACAAAAATAACAATCACTTACATGATCTTTTTGTATACCAAAAACGAATAAAAATGATCACAAAATTCGTGTAATGAAAACAGCGTTTACCAGTGTTGTTTTTCTATGAGAAAAATAATTTTTAACAAACAAAATTCTTTTCTCTACATATTTATCGAAAAATCGAAGCAATTTTCTTTCGGCCTTTGTTGTGATGCCTTTTGTTTGAATCAAACAAAAATAACAATCACTTACATGATCTTTTGGTATACCAAAAACGAATAAAAATGATCACAAATTTCGTGTAATAAAAACAGCGTTTACCAGTGTTGTTTTTCTATGAGAAAAATAATTTTTAACAAACAAAATTCTTTTCTCTACATATTTATCGAAAAATCGAAGCAATTTTCTTTCGGCCTTTGTTGTGATGCCTTTTGTTTGAATCAAACAAAAATAACAATCACTTACATGATC